>NC_081848.1:73492335-73797335 GCF_963259705.1 Myotis daubentonii
TCCTATTCAATTTATCTAAATAACAAATTATTAAGTGGAGTGACTCCTTTATACAGTTTTGCAGTACTGGATAATTTAGCTTGAAAAGGAATTTTTTTCTTGAAAATACTAATTCCACATTTCCAGGAAAGTAAACTTTTTGAACAGAACCTTAAAACTGTAATGCTCATATATCCATGAAAAACATTTGCCTATGAAAACATAATCACCCAAACCAAAACGCATCATCGACATTGTACGGCAATGTCCACACACTTGCAATCATGTAAGAATAGATACAAGTATTTAGACTTACAGAGAACGCACCAATAGTACCACATTTTTAGACTGTTCTCTACCTTTGTGGGTCAGGCTGTGGACTCTTTATTGAATATTTTTCATGCTGCTCACCATTAGCATCTAGTGAGAAAATAAAAAGGCAGAGTGTCTTTGAGTCTCTTTTAAGCTTTTCTTTTACATGATATGTCACATTAATTCTGCCCTACAGGGAAATAATGAAAAAAAAAACTTTAATATAACACTGTGGTTCAGAAAGGAAACACGACAGCAGTACATTACTGCAAATTGTATTTAATGAGCTTCTTAGCACTGGGAGAGTGAGTCTTTGAAACAGAAGCTACTCAATTGCGATCATTTTGACGATAATTAAATCATTTTACATTTACCACAGGGACTGGTTCAATTTTAATTAGACACTTTCATGGGAAGGTGAAGCCACATGATTAATATTTTCTTGATCGTATAGTGGGAAAGATTCATAATGTAAAGGACTAAAAAAAAACAATATGTCTGCTATTTCAAGGAAAAATGAAAGTACATATTCTAGGAGTTATTTGAGGGGCATGAGTTGGGCAGAACAATGCCAGTGACTTGGTTTTGGCATGGATAGATGCATATCTGTAAATGGGTGAATAAATAAAAATAATATGCGTTTCCTATTCTAGGGCTTTTTCTTAAATACTGATATTGTGCTTTGTGTGAAGAATGATCAAATTAAGTAACAAAACTGCTAATCAATTGAATTCAGTCTATAGTTCCTTGTTTTGGTAGAAAGTACAATTGAATTGGATTCCCAAGGCAATATAAACACTAAATCTGTTGTTTGCTAGCTTTTTAATCATGGTCAAGTAACTTAATCTCTCTGTATAACATTTTATTCTCCCTAAATAATACTAATACCTTCCTTTTAGAGTTAGTGTGATCATTATATAAGATAAAAATGTGAAACTAAATTGCAAACTTAAGATTGATATATAAAGTAACTTAGTAATGTTAAGAAAAAAATTTTTATTTTGACATTTCTTTCATTAAGGCTATATTGTTAAGATATTATATTTTTAATCATTCTTATTTCACATACTATTTGCCTGTATAAAGGCAACTGCAATTTATAATAAAAGGAAAAGAACAATAAAAACCAATGTGTGTTTCTATAATTGATGTTTTTCCAACCATGAAATATCCAAAGACTTGTCTCATATTTAAACAAAATGACATGGCAGTAAAGTGGATGGCTCGAGGGATTTCCTCAGGATTAATCTGTTTGGCATTAGGCACAAGCTGTAAGTCTAAGCTAAGTTATCTTCAATCATATAAGACATTCAATCATTTCCCAGATATTAAAACATTAATTAATTCCAAATGGGAAAAAATGGAGGCATTCAATAGGAGATATTGGATAATTTCCTGAATCAAAAAAATATATTTTTTTTCTAAAAAGAACCTTTTTTAAAAACAAATCTCAAATTATTAGAAATTTTATCACTTTCTGTTTATTTGAGACTCTCTGATGCACCTCAATAAGATATCTTTGTAACAGTGGTAGGTGTGGTGTGAATAGCTTGCAAACTACAATAGTTGGATTGTGGGCTGCATTTTTGCTCATGGACATTAGCTCTGTCACTTTTTCTTAGAATAACATTTATGTAGATAGCCATTGTGTGTTTGGTTCTTGCCTGTATCACCAGCACCTAGTACATAATTGCTATTATTATTTGAATAAATTTATTAAGTGTAAAGGCAATATTTCTAAAACATTAAATGACTGCACTTATAGGGCTTGCACCATTTTTTTTTTAATTTACTTAAATAGACAGCATGGTATTGGGGAAAATGCACTAGATTGGATTCTAACTTCCCTCATTTACTTGCCGTGTGTCTTTGAACAAATTATAGCACTTCTCTTAGTTTTGGGATCTTCATCATGAAAAGATTGTGTAAGATAAACTGAGTTCTCTTTCAACTTAAATGATCTAAAAAATGCTGGTATGTTTTTTATATCACATGGGGACACGTTCCCTCCTGGGCTGAGTCAATCTGTGTTAAGCCATTTGGTGTATTTTATCAGAGATGATTTGACATTTCTGGTCAATTTTGAGATAGATCTATGGCTTTAAAGAGAATGAAGGCAATTGACCATCTATTTCCTACCAGTTTCTAGTGCAAGATCCTCTTGGGAATATACTTCAAAGCTCTGCAAATTTCAAGAGGTTGTACTGAATGGAGGTAAAATAAGAAAACTTCATTCTGTCTGCTGAGCTATGTGTGTGTTGGGGAGGAACCGGTGAATAGGGGGTATTTGATTAAGGAACTCAACCATCAAACTCTGCCTTTGGTATCCTATCATCCGATTTCCTCTTATATTTTTTCATTTTTTCTCCCTTCTTTCTAAGAACTTTCCCTTTCTCTTTTTTTCGTCTTCCTTTTCCCACTCTTCTCGTGAAAATGGGTATATGTGCGAGTAGAGGGAAAAATACAAGGAAGAAATGTTTTCCTTGATTCTCTGCCTTGAGCAGAATACGAGTCTTCTCCAAAAGCCAAGAACTGAGAGAACAGAGATGAAACAAAAGTAAGTCTACCCAGTGTGTGCAGGGTGCTGTTGTAAGGTGACTCTCCTGTGCTGTCATGCTTCGTGAATCATTACACATGTTTTATTGGCTACTGGGACTGTGCTGTCCCTTTAAAACAGAATGCCCCCATTAGCCTAACACACCTCGTTGCCCTGTGGCTCCTAGAACTTGACTTCTATAATGATTCTGTATAGCCATGAGAGTCAATAAAAAACAACAACAGCAACACAATTCTCAGGCATTTTAAGGGTAATGCATATAGGTGTATTTTATAGTACAAAGGCAGCATTTAGCGGCTATTATGTCTAGCAAACAGAAACTCAGTTCCTCTGAATTATAATCATCGGTGGACTGTAATTGATTGCTACTGTTGGATCATTTATTTTAGAAAACTCAATAAAACAAAGTGATGAGAATGTGCTGGATGATTTCCACAGAGGGTAAGAATGAAAGAGCTAGGAAGGATTCATAGTCACTGCTTGTTTCTCAAACGCAGCCCCAGTCCTGGGTGGATGGCTGTTTCTTTCTCCTTGGAAATTCCGCACCTAATGGGTGAAACAAATTTCCCTGATGTTCTGTTTACCCCATTCTTGCTTTTATTCCCTTTGATAAAGACCTATTGGTATTGAAGATTGCAGGTGGGCTATTTTACATCGAGATTCTGGTTCAATTACTTCCAGCTACATCGGTACATTGCCAGAAAGGGCTTCAGAAGGCAACAGAGCTTGTATGCATTTGCCTTCCTTCTCCCAGGTAGCAAATGCAATTGTTTTGTTTTTCACGGTCTCAGAATGACTAGATGTCAGCAGCTTACACCCCGCAGGGCAAATCAAGATGCTGCATAAAGTGTTTGGAATTGCTATGTTGGCATTGATAGCAGAACGGTAATAACAGAATGTCTGAATGCAATAGGGCTTTTGGCAATGTCAACCGCTCAATCCTGGGTGGAGGACAGAGAATGTCATTGTGTCATTTCAATTAAGCTTTTATGTTCCCTCCTCTTCCTCCATCTGAAGAATTTTTTAGGATGAATGAACTCCTCTTTACTTGCCACAGACACAGTGTGAGTCAATAGCTGGCACTGCCACCTGTATCTCTGGTTATGTAGCTCAAAGATAACTCTCTCCAATAATCTTTCTTCCCAAAGGGTTTTGTGCTCACCTGGCTCACCTCTTCTTCTAAGTCATTGCAGGAACTTACTAGATATATTTAGCAACTAACGAACTCCTTTATCATGTATCCTTCAGGGGGAAAGGGAGCAATATAAAAGTCCATAAATTATTTACTTCTCTACAGACACACACAGACTTTGCTTTCTTTAGTGCTATTCGGCGTTTGGTAAATTTTCCATTCTTTTAAGCCATCTTTAGCTCAGGAATGGCTGCCTTTGAAAACAAAAAGCCTGTTATTGTCAACATTGTACAAATAGCATGCTAATCATTCTATAAAAATATATTCATGTCTTTAGCATTCTCTCTGCCCAAACTTTGAGATGTGTTGAGTTTAGTCAGCCATCTAGATTTTATTTTGTTTGTATCTCACTTCTCTATAAAACGTATGTGAAATGGTTCACTAGCTTTTCTCTAATGCCACACAACCAACTTGTCTAATCTTTTAACTAAGATATCAGTGTGTGTGTGTGTGTGTGTGTGTGTGTGTGTGTGTGTGTGTTGCAGAAAACGATCATATCACTTTCCATAAAACTCCTACGAGATCACCCAAAGATAATTGTCACCTTGTTATTCGTGCGGAGCTCTCTGTGCCCCACACCGGTTTCCTGTGGAAGCGGGTTTCTTGAGATGTCACAAGAAAAGGAATTGCATGGTAGAATGAGTAGCATTTATTTGTATGAAATTAAAACCCTGAGTTTCCAAGGTCCTCCCACCCTCCATCATACCACGGAAGGAGTCAAGCTGTGTCTTCAGTAGAGCTATAACTAAAACAGTTGCCCTAAGTTTCTGCTCAATATTTGCACAGTCCAATCCAGCATCAGGCTAGCGTAACTCGTGTTCCCAGCTGCAGTCTATCAGTCCATTGTGTGTGGGGTCCTCATGGCCGTGGGCCATGCAGCTTCTAGGGCCACAGGTGAATTCAAGGAAACAGAAACAAAACCAGAGGAAAAAGAGAGGAACCAGAGAGAGTGAGAATTCCTTAGGATTTTAACCTTCTAAGATCTTTGAGCATTTTTAATGTCCTCACCCCCTTTAGCAATGATCTCTGTTTTAGGATAGATTGACAGCCACCTTCCCTATGTGACTCAGCGTCACTGCACATGCACCCATCTTCCCCTTGGTGGCCCCCTTCTCCCAAGGGAAGACCTGCAGGGAATGGGCCCTGGTTCCCTGGGGAGTGTAAAGTTCCAGCGTCTCTGTGAAGCTGCCTAGATGGCAATGCTTATAATATCTGGCCTTCCCTTCGCTTCTGTCCTATTATTAATAACTAGCTACTTATAAAGATAACAATATAGTCCCTTGGCGGTAATGTGATAGAAGATTTTCAATTTCAATTTATGTATTTATCCCACAGTTGTGCTTGGTATGGGGCATTTGGCCTTCATCTGTTCTCCACAAAAAGGCTGTATGACTACTTTCTGTATGCATCATGTTTGTAGATAAGGTCATTCCCGTAGAGTGGATGCATTTGAAATGGAAGCAAATGTGTGGTGTCCTAGGTGAGCATGAAGCTATTCCTATAATCCAGATAGAAGCCCTTTCTCATTAATTCATATAAATATCAACAATTAGCATGAAAAAGGAAGTTGAAAAAAAGTGGTTTGGGGTGTTGCTTGGAGTGATCTATCTGCAAAGAAGTCCCTTAACTTCCTAAAATAGTGTGACCATCATCCCATGAGCAAAGGGAATTCTTCAAGGCCTTCTGTTGATGAGGAAAATAAGTCATTTTTTGGGGGAGACCAGCAGCCTAACTCTGCACCTAGTTAATAAATATCCCTAATGCACATTCCTGGTAGCCTATAGCCTAGTCACTGCCCCTTGCTTAATTATCTGGTCTTGAAAGACCTGTTTACCTAAATACTCACATTTTACAGAAGCGATAAACCATAAACAATACACAAGTCCCAAAGGGGGTTATCTGTGCTGGCACCAGGCCAGGCCTTTAGGTGTGGTCTCACCGCCCCTATCCCAACACCGGGGCCTTTTGCAAAGCCCGTGAAAGGTCCGGAAGTCTTATCCATATTTGGGGGACAAAGAAACAAAGGTTATAAAGAGAAAGCTTCCTCCATATTGGTTTGCTCAGGATTTGGAGAACTGACCCCCTGAGTCACTGTACTAGTACACGTGAAACATCTGGAAATAAATGGGTTTTTCCTGTGTCTCCGGGTACTCCTGTGTATTTTTCGGTCTCCTGGTAAATTCTGTAACACTGTTTAGAAATGCTTTCTGCCAGGAAGAGCTTCACCTTCCACCTGTTTATCCTCTGATGATTCAAAGTTTATCTCCAACTTTCTTTGCCTTGTTTCCACTTCTGCATTGTTATATTTTTCCACCCTAAGTTCTTTGAACTGTGACTTGCATTTTTCAGAGGAAGAGAACTACAAAGGTCTCGCTTTCCAAATCAGATGAAATCTGCTAGAAGTTGCCTACCTATGGGCTGGGAGAACTGGTGGAGATGTGAGGAGAGACACTGTGCTTAATCTCTCTTTGTTCCTCCGCCCCTCTTGCCTGGAGATTGAACACCTCCACTGACGTTGTCAACAAAGCTGTTATTCCACTCATTGGTCAGTACGTGTTCATTTTCTGCTGAATGCCTGGGGAAATGATGCATTGTATGCTGATCCTCTCTTGGTTTCATTTTCTCAGGGACAATAATGCCAACTCTGTGTCCCTGATTATAAGTGTGGGAGTGGGAGATTAAATCATAATTCACCTGCATGGAGACTCAGATACAAAGATGCAAATAGATATGATAAGCATCTGTTTTTGTTTGTTTGTTTGTTTGTTTTTTAAAGAGGCAGGGGCTGGTCACTTTAATCTTCTAAGAAAAGTAAATTTATGGCTTATCTTTATGAAAACCTCTGTCCTTCTGTAGAGTCAGTGGAGAAACAAAAGACTGTCAAATGCTTCCAAATTGGAAAATTATCTCTTTAATAGGCCAGTTCTTTGAAATAGGTATTCTCAGCCTCTGGAGTAAGAAAAGAGTTTCCTTGAAATACTTGTATATTTTGGGAGAGTTCTGTATAACCTCAATTAAAGTTTTTGTTTTTTTTTCTGAGTGTACGTATTTGATGTTAATACATATTTTAACTAATTCAAGTTTTCCAAACTTGTAACTTGAGGCAAGCCCTACATTTACCCATTCCCAGTCATTTCCTTTGAAGGTTCCGCTAAGCTCCCCACCTCAGAGGACAAGTAAAGTAATTAACCTCATTATACACTGATTGTTTCTTTCTTACACGTTTCCGCTGCACACTGGTGTATAGTTATTTCCGTCTCCTCTTGCACAGTAGTTTGCATTTTGCCTCCACTTTCATGAATGCCTGAAGGCATAATAATACCTATCTCCCTGAGTTCCTGTGAGGTTTACATAAAAGAACATATGTTGATTTCTGTCTCCTGGTCCAATTCAGCTCTGGAGTTGCAAAGGAAATTAGATACATGGAAAAGGGAAAATCTTGGGTAACCTGGTTAGCCCCGCATTGGTAAAGGGGGGAGCTCCGGATGCATCCCCTATGTGCATTCTGGGTTGTTTCTCTAGGCGTTGGTTTATATTGATTGGTGATCGATATGAGACTCAGACGAAGGTTGTTTTTTGTTTGTTTGTTACTACCAAGTTTTGTTTGCTTATTTTTGATAAGCTTTTGGTTTATGAAATAACTCATCAGCATTTCAAGATCAAATGTTTTCATATAAAATGATCACACTTGGTGACAGTGCTATGGGACTGAAGCTGATGAAGAACGTAAGTTGTAGACAGGTGTTCTGCTGGTTTTCACACTCTGTTTTCTTGTGTCCTGTTTGTTTCATTCATTAGTGCTTCCCACTTGCCCACTGGGGCCGTTGAATTTGAGACTCCTTTGTAGATTCATAGCCCCTTCAAAGAACGCATGATTTGAGACATCAGCATGTTTCGACCACATTCTTTTCCTTCAAATTCCATCTTACAATTCTCTATATTTGTTCTCCTAAGCTTAAAAAAAGGATATACACATATGTTATACTTACCTTTCCTTAAATATTTAGTGCAGTATTCTGAATAATTACACTAATTTTATAATGTCATACTAGGAGGGGTATACTTTTCCTGGTAATATATTCTTTTATGAAAAGTAGATTATTATTTGGAGAGTGAGCAGTGAAGTAAAAATTACCTGGTTCTGGGGGATTGAATATGCCAACATACAATGGACAATGTATTGCTTGTTCTCATTTGGGTGGTCTCCATTTATTTTCACAGTTCTAATGCCATCACTGTCACTTACTATGTATACACCTTTGTTACATATGTTGCAAATGCAACTATTGATAAGAAAAGGGATCAGTTAACCAACCAAAAAAATATATGTGTCCAAAACCAACTTTGTTTAATCTTTTAAAGAGGTAAAAAGATTTTTAGAGCTGGAGAGAATATTAAAGATAATTGGGTCCCCTGGTTTTCAAACTCCATGATAATAGAAATTTCAGAAAGGAAAAGTTTCAACAGTAATATGTAAATAGTGACAAAATCAAACCAAAATTCTAATTTTAGGTCTTTTGTGATAAAGGAAAGACTAAGAGAAATATTCAACATTTTTGAACTTCATTCTTCTATAAATATTGTTTGTGAATAACCTACTACATCAACCATAATTTTCAGGAAATGGAAAAGTAGATACCAAAAGTATGAAGCCACTGAAACACTGCAATGAGGCTCATGTGTTTTAGTTTAGGTTCCCTCTAAAGCAAACCTTGAGACAAGGATTTGTGTACACGTAGTTTATTTGAGAGACAATATAGGGAAATATGAGGTAATGGAATGTGAGATAGGAAATAGAGGAGAGCCAATAAAAGGTGTATTGATAAGCATAGTTATGTTATGGGCAACTGGGAGTAAATTGAAGTGGGGGCATGCTGTAGAAACTAGTGGAACCCCTACCCCACGTTCTGACAATTAAAATTATTTCCTGCTGTCCCCAGTTGAGGTTCACTGGCTTAGGCAAAGCTCTATACTTTCCCAATGAGAAAACTAAAGCACAAAGAGTGAACTTTAGTTGTCCAGTGTATATAGCTAAACTCAAGATAGAATAGGACCTAGAACACAGATTTCTACTGTTTTTAGTCTTGGGCTCTTTTTAGTTTTAGAATTAGAAAAACACATAATTTACCAGAACAGTTGCATCACTTATAGATTAGAATATCCACAGGTGACAAATTCCAGAACAAAATTATATTTTTATTTTCCTTTTTCTTGTTACACTTCCTTGACGAAGATGCTGTATGTAACCTCTCCTAGAAAACTATGGCGTTCTTGCACTCCTCGGGTTGCAAGTTGAATTGCTTCCGCTCATTGGGTTCCTTATGGGAACAATCAGAAGTCACCATGACTCCTTAGGTGTGAGATTGTAAACTGCTCTCTCTCTAATCAAACTTATTTCCTAAGTATCTGTCCAGTGCAGATCGGTCTCTTCTACAGCCTTCTGTGCCATATCTTATAAAACGTTTTCCACCCATTCCACTCCCCTGACCTCCCCACTGAGTTGGGGGGCATTCTGTGTTTACATGACATCTATCCTGTGGTTACTGCAGTGGGAGCCCTAAGCCATCTCTATTATTGTCATCTACTTCTCTGATTTCCCCCTCTGCCTTGTGAGCAACTTGGGCATAATAGCCCGAGGCTTTCAATATTCGATGCCTAATTCCTGAATTCTTAATTCAGTAAATGTTTGGGGAATGAATGAATGGATCATTAAAGGAATAAAAACTGCGAAGTCGGTCTACCCAAAAATAATTATAAAAGCAAAGAGGTTTATTCCCCACCCCCACCCCCGTTGTTTAGGAGTTTGCTGTGTTCCTCACACTCACTTTGACTCTGTTCATAAGCAAAGTTAAAGGAAAGTGTCTTGAAACATTTCTATCAAATCAAATATGTTTGAAAATGTTCAGGTTGGGCATTCATTTTCATAAATGTGATCTGTGCAGTGTGGGTAGCTCTGTGGGATAACATCTAACCCAATAGCTTATTTTTCCTCTGCTCTGAGTTTTAAAAACCTGATTATGAAGTAAGGGATTTGTAATGCTTCACAGGAAAACCTGTTGAATGACTGAAATAATTCAAATTTTCTTCATAAATATTCTGTTCATTGCCAGGCATTGTGGAACAATAGTGATTACAATTTCCTCAGGAAAAATAATCTGTAAAACAAGACTATGCTTATTTAAACATTGCTTATCCAGGTATTTATTATAATAAGATAATGATCTTAGTCTGAATTAGCTATTGAGTGAGATGTTCTTGTTGTTTGTAAAGTTTAATTCTATACAAAAAAAAAATAATGTTGGGATGTAGTCTCTGTAACAGCTAATGAATAAATATGAAGATTATTTTCAAGCCATTTACATATTAGGAAATTTAGGTTTTAGCCCTCATTATTGTATAACATTGAATATGAAATTATATACAGGCTTCGTCTTGGTAAGTGAAATAATTTGCATGCATCCATCACAGCAACAAAGACAAGGTTTAACATTTCTTATATATTAATATTGATGTTCAATTTGAGTTTTAGCTTGAAAAGGCAGAGTGTTTATTTGGTACAATTAGTGTAGATCTCATTGCTTGAAGAGCAATGTGTCTTCATCAAGCCTTATTTATTAAGCAATGATATTTACTTAGCACTGTGCTGAATGTTGGAGCATAGGGGCATAAAATAATTTTAAAATGTTATCATGACTGTTAGAGAAATTATAGTCTCATTGAGAAGGGAATATATATACTAATAATAGAGGAATATGAAAATTGTCTGGGATGCCGTCACAGTAACACTAATGACTGAACAGCAGGCTGCGTGGGGCAACCAGGCTGGCAGGGGTGGGGGGGCAGTAAGAGGTGACCAGGCCATTGGAAGGGGCAGTTAGGGGTAATCAGGAAGGCAGGCAGGTGACCAGTTAGGAGCCAGTGGTCCCGGATTGTGAGAGGGATGTCTAACTGTCAAAATTGACAGTGGGACATCCCCCGAGGGGTCTCTGATTGGAAAGGGTATAGGCTGAGCTGAGGGGACCTCCCCCACAATGAACAAATTTTGTGCACCTGGCTTCTAGTATGTGTGTGTGTGTATACCAGATGTATATAAATGTCCCAAGAAAAATTCTGAGATATTCTAAATTAAATTATAGAAGCAGGAGAGTTATAGAGACAGGAATAGTTAACCAGTTAATAGCTGGGGACAACTAACAAAAGATTTCTCACATTAATGAATGCATGTTGTAGTTTGAAGCTACCTCCAGAGGACATTAGCAGACTTCTAGATGCCTCCACATCCCCAATATGCATACATAAACTTTCCAGACTCTTTCCTGTAACCAATCAAAAGTAGGAAGGCAGGGGTGGATGCGTGGGTGAGAAGAGATCAACCAAAGAATTTGTATGCATATATGAATAGCCCATGGACACAGGGTGGTAGAGGCCTGGGGTAGGGGTGGGGGCAGAGGCTGGCTATAAGGAGTCAATGAGAGAACAAAAGGGGACATAAAATACTTTCAACAATAAATATTTTTTTTAAAAAATCAGTAAATATTTATTTCTTACACTCCATGTACCTATCATAGAACTGCCCCTCTTCACCTTTTTCCATCCCCTTGTTGGTAGCCAATGCAAATTCTTTCCAAACAACTTCCATCTTTCTTCCCACAAATGTAATGTATAAAAGCCATCAATGCCAGGTTGGTGGACATGTTGCCTTCTCCACCTAGAGCTGCTGCTGGTGGTTAGACACACATCGAAGGACCTAATCTTTTTCTGGCCAGCATATGGTTCATGAAACCATTTCTTTCAGAAAATTTTTCACGCTTATTCATCCCTTTAGCAAAAATGTATCGAATACCTTACTCTGTGTCCAGGGAAGCCTATTAAAGTGCTTTTTGCTCATTCTTCATTTTTATTAATTCTCCCTCCTTTTGAATTAGAAAATTAAGTTATTCTCAAGCAAATGTAAAAACCCATAAAGATAAGCTTCAAAGCCTGCCTTACTACATGATTGCCAGTCCAAGGACTTATATAAAATGAGAATCACTACAGTCTATGCTTCCTTTTCTCTGTATGCTATTATATTACAAACAAATAAAAACATAGAAGACCATTTCGCAAGGAGAGTATTCTATGTTGGGGCAGGTAGTTATCAAAGGATTAGTTAATAACACTTGTGACTTGGTTTTTTAAATTGAAAGTATACTCAGGTATGGCTTATATCCAACTAGTATGCATGTACTCTTGTCCTGGTTGTTTTGAATGATGTCTCTTCTGATGAGACCCATATCTGTTTTGATTTGAATATGCCCATGCTCTACTGTCTAGAAAATGCTCTTACTGTCTCCTCTGGCAGGCTGCTCTGAGGACTCAAGGAGGTATAGGTTGAGATTTCCAGCCACTCTTGTTTCTTCTGTCCTTCTCTACTCAACCTGAAAATGTGGGTGATTTTCCATCGTTCATGGTCCATGGCTGGTTTGTATCAGACCTGTGCAGTCCAATACTGTGACCACAGGGCACACAAGGCTGTTGAACATTTGAGATGTGACCCGCCAAATTGAGATGTACTGTCAATGTAAATGACATTTTGTAAATCATATTTTGAAGACTTAGTAGATTTTTATTTTATTTAAAAAAATACATTTTTATTGATTTTAGAGAGGAAGCGAGAGGGGGAGAGAGATAGAAACATCAATGATAAGAGGGAATTATTGATTGGCTGTCTCCTGCATGCCCCCTCCTGGGGATCGAGCCACAACTCGGGCATGTGCCCTTGACTGGAATCGAACCCGGGACCCTTCCGTCCACAGGCCACCACTCTATCCACTGAGCCAAACTGGCTAGGGCAAGACTTAGTAGATTTAAAATATCTCATAAGTGATTTTATATTGACCATGTGCCAAAATGATACTATTTTGGATATACTGAGTAAAATAAGATATGTCATTAAAATGGATTACATCTGTTTCTTTTTGCCTATTTTGTAAGGTGGCTACAAGGAAATTTGAAATTACACAGGAGGCTCATGTCATATTTCTATTTTAAAGCATGGTTTTAGGCAATAGATTTGATAGCAAACAATTATGTTTAAATTCCCTCATTTTGTAGTTTTCCAAAGTGAGGTCCAGTAATGGGAAATGTGTTACCCAAGAACATAAGAATGGGGTCGGATTCGAAATAAGCTAGTGGCCTGAGGTTGGCTGTCAAGCGCCACCTCCCACCTTCAGCACTGGTTTTCAGGTGAGCCCCTGGAGTCTTCCAGTGAAAACATAGTAATATAAAAGCTCTTTTGGAGATACGAACCAGAGCTCTTGAACATTGATCATAAAATGTTTTATAAGGGAAAAGCAAACTGTAATCAGATTTTATCTGCTTCTTACTATTTTCTCTTATCACAGGTTTTAGGAAAAAGACCTACTCAATATAAACCCTTTTCATTCATTATGGAAAAACAAACTGCAGATACTTAACAATTGTGTAGTTATTAGGTTATGTAAATGAAAGGAAACAATCAATCTAAAGCTGCAGATAACCCCGCATTCATTATACCTTTGTGATTGCATATATTTTTTTTTGGCGGGGGGCAGTGAGGTGAGAAAGTTTTCCTTCATGATTCTTTATCATGCATTTATAATTTAAATAAAATGTTATATTCTAGCCCACTATTCACTTACCACCATGTGGGGCTATCTGCATGTTTAATGCCGATATGTAATTCATGAAGAATACTAAAACATGTCATGTAAATAATACAATTAGTGTAATTTTATTTCTAGTATTCTTTGCTTAAATGAAATGAGATAAAATACATGCATTTAAAAACCTTTTAAAATCAATGTTGGGCCCTAACCGGTTTGGCTCAGTGGATAGAGCATCGGCCTGCAGATTGAAAGGTCCCAGGTTCGATTCCAGTCAAGGGCATATACCTTGGTTGAGGGCACATCCCCAGTAGGAGGTGTGCAGGAGGCAGCTGATTGATGTTTCTCTCTCATCGATGTTTCTAACTCTCTATCCCTCTCCCTTCCTTTCTGTAAAAAATCAATAAAATATATAAAAAATCAATGTTGGGGTCAACGATAAAAGGAAAATAATCATTTAGAAATACCATGGGATGCTATTTAGGACACTTGAAACTATTATGTGAGGAATTGTGCTCCTCTGGTATGAGCAGAGCCACCTCTCCCCCAAGATAGTGGCTTATATCCCTATCACAGAAAGGTTGTTCCGGCAGCTCTATGACATCATCAGGGACACAGACTTCTTCCAACTCACTGTTTAAGTGTCCCTGGTTCTTGTGCCATATTTTCATGATCAAAAAATAACAAGTGAGCCCTAGCCAGTTTTGCTCAGTGGATAGAGCATCGGCCTGAGGACCAAAGGATCCTGGGCTCGATTCCAGTCAAGGACACACACCTTGGTTGCAGGTTCTTCCCTGGTCCCTGCCCTGGTTGGGGCTCATGCAGCAGGCAGCCAATCCATGTGTTTCTCTCACATTGATGTTTCTCTCTGTCTTTCCCTCTCTCTTCCACTCTCTCTAAAAATCAATGGAAAAATATCCTCAGGTGAGGATTAAAAAAACAAAACAACAACATCAAAATAACAGCTGAAACTTTAAATATCAAAGCTGTGTTTCAGAACACTGATTGGAGGAAGCACGGAGAAGTATATTATTTCTTCCTTTAAATAAATGTGCTTGAAATTTCACAGAAAAACTCTACCCAAATGGACACATTTTGGTTCCCAAAGGCTGGAAAGTGTGTGCATGTGTGTGTGTGTGTGTGTTTTAACTGAGCAGCAAAGAGACTACTAAAGATTGGGATTTCTTAATGAATATGAGGAAATAGATTATGCAGTTGGCCACTAGCAGACCATGCCACGATTTATACATTTGCTTCCCAAACATCTCTGCACACACTTCCTCCCCCAAACTCAAAATGGTGCCTAATAAATGTATCCACTCATAGTCAAGGGAATCTGAGTAATGGGTAGTTCTTTTCTATAGGATCAGGTATGATTGTATGTATTCTAAAGACCAATAGACTATTAAAAATAAAGAAGAAAGAAGTAAAACTCCCTTTTCAGAAAAGGAGAAAATATAAGTTTCAAGGGTAGTTATGGCTGAATCACAATGATCAGATCTATTAAGCAGGAATAGGGAGAGATCCCTGCTTTGGTTCTGCTCCTTGTGACATCTTCATTATCCATTAATCCCCATGTCCACCTTTTTAGAAGAAATTAAAAAAGTATGTCTATTTTGAGGGGCTATATATTTTCAGGCAAGACTGAGATAACCAAAAATGCTTTTCAAGATTAATAGTCATAGGCTTGATATTATTTTGGTAACATATTCTCCTAAAGTTTGTTAATTATTTGGCCTATGTGTAAGTAACCATACCCAACAATCTTGTTTAAGGTGTGTTAAACCAAAATGATTCAAGGTAATCAGGGCCTGAGAATCATGTGAAACTGGTACCAAATTGGATGAATATAGTCTGAAGAAAGGCCTTGAGAAGATCCCTGATAGTCAAATTGTATTTCGGTAACATTGTCATGTAGCAAAGGGGGCTGCGGTATTTGTCTATCATTGTTTCGGAAGGCAAAATACTTTCAAGTAGAAGGAAATTATAGGAAGGCAAGTATTAATGAAACTTGAGAGAAATAAAACAGAAAAAAACAAAACAAAACAAAAAACAACCTTTCCAATAATTGAAGCTGTCTCAAATCTGGAAGTCTGCATAGTGAGGTACTATACCAATTCTCAGGGCTACAATGAAGGGAATGTCTGGTGTAAAAGGTTAAATTAGCTAATCCCTGGGCTTCCACCTGACCCTGCCTTCTGTGTTGCTATGATTTTATGAAACCAAAGGCAAGGATTGGACAAGTATTGATTCAGAAGAACCCAGAGAGGCATGCAGCAAGTACAGGAGCATATCAAACTATCTTGCAATCTGTCATAAAAGATTTATGCTACTCCCTGAAGAGCAGCCCAAAGTTAAGACTGTTCAATCTTCATCTTCTAGTTGGTATTTGATCTCCTTGAATTCCTGACACAAGTTTTTTGGGGGCCATTTGATCTCCTTTGAATTTCTGACACAGGGGAGTTGTCATGATATGAAAGTTCTCTGTGCATTACATTTTGTTCTTTAGGAAATATATCGTTCTGTAAGAATGTGTTTAGTTTTTGTAAATGCATGTTTAGCAAGTTTTGAGATTTGTGTTGGTGAGATAGAGGTACAACTGTTTTTAGAGAAATCTAAATCCATGTTATTATATTTTAAAGATTTTTTATTGCATTGATTATTCACATGAACAGTATGTGTTTCCTGTCCACACTCACCTTCAAATTCAGAGACTTGGACTGAATTCTTTTTTAAGGGTATACTTCTATAATTTTTTTAAAAATGAAAATATATCTGTTTTTCAATAAGGTTTGCGGGGCACTTGAAAATTATGTCAATGCATCAAAGGAAAGAGAAAAAGCACACACATTTGTTGATTCAGTAAATATTCCTTGAGTTTTTTCCTACCTGCTTTGTGCCAGTTGCTGAACTTGGCAGTGATGATAAAATGGTGAGAAGTCACACGCAGCCTGTTTTTGAGTTGCATACAGCCAAGCAGCTGGAGAGTAATATGAGGTAAATTGTGAAAATGCTGTGATAGAGGAAGACAATGATGCATAGAAAGGGAAACCAACCCAGATTTAGTAAATTAGAGAGTAATGTAATGTTGAGGCCTGAACTGTGAGAAGGAAGAGAGGAAAGTGAGAAAACCATGGTAACTGGTTTTCTAGATATCCTACTGTCCTATCTCTGTCCTTACTTAATACTGATGACTATGGCAGATCTGTTTTGTTTTTTTCTTTCCCGTAGGGCTTAAAGGTCGTAACATTGTTAGAGGTTTTCTTTAAGGAAAACACAAACCATAAAATTATAATTACAAAATTGGATCAAAGTCAAAAAGTTGTTATTTCAAATGAGAAATATTAATGCAAGAAAATACTGAAATTTTTTAATAGATTCTGATTCTTTTCCTTGGAAATTTGTAGGCCATTTCCAGCAATGCTCTCTAGGGTTGCTTTCTGATTGCAGCCTGGCTTTCCCTCCCCACCTACAGCACTCTATGACTAACTTTCAGCACTGGCTAGGTACTATGCAAGTGAGTGAACTTGATGTTTTATTAAATATTACATAAACCCATCTTACAGTGACGCCAATTAGAAGTAAGGCAAGGTAGAAGCCCTGCCTTAGATGTGCTATTACTTTTTGGAATTTGCTGCAAAATTTGAGTAAAAAAATCATACCCTTATAGCCCAGGTTACAGTACAGATTATGACACACTTGAGCTTGAATTCTGGTTCTGCCACTGATTAGCTGTGTAAGCTTGGACCTGTGAATTAAACTCTTTGAGTCTGTTTTCTCATCTATGAAATGGGAATAATAACAATACCCACTATTTAAAGTTCCAGCAACAATTAAATCACTGTTATAATCCCATCATGTTTTCCACCATTATGTTTTTAAATACTTTTCCACTGAAATTCATGGAGAATGTCAAGGTTATAAGTAAACTAGTGTGCACAGGTTTTACAAACCAATATTATGATCATACTACTTACATTTAGATATGTCTCATAGGTAACGAAGTATCTTCATGTCTACTGTCTCATCTGATCTCATCTGCTTCCTTCTCCCAGGACTGCTATTCACCTGGGACTCCATGGCAATTTGATGTCAAAATCTATTTTGATTGGACCGTGTCCCTGACATACTAGTTGTTGGATATTTTGAATATCATTCTTCAGAATATAATAGATTTTACTGTTATTTTATATTTAAATACAATTTTGTTAATGTGCACATTGAAACCCAGAAGAATGATTTGCCCATAGACCCACAGATCACAAGGAAGGTGGGTTACACTAATCAAAAATGAGTTGTTCAGCCTAGGCCAAGGCCAGGTAGCTCAGTTGGTTAGAATGTGGTCCCAATCCGCCAAGGTTGTGCGTTAAATTCCTGGTCAGAGCACATAGATGCATGCATAAATAAAAATTTCAAAAGAAAGACAAAAAGAAATCAAGTTGTTCAACAAATCCAGTGCTCATTCTATGATATCAAAACTCTTTTGACATTTAGTCTAACTTCAGATCATCATGGAATTAACAATAAATTGAAATCAGTTAAGTAGGGCTAATTTAATATATATTCCAAATGGCAATACTTATGCTTAGGTCTCATATACACAATCCCCAAGTGGAGAAATGTTGACTTTTTGACCAAAGCACAAATCTTCTTTATGGATGAGAGGACACATAAGTATAGGATAAAGTCCTCATCCAATGAAGGTGATAATGAACCACAAATTTCACATCATGATATAGTGGTCTCAATTCCTTACAATGCACAGTACATCCTGCGCAGTTTTGAAGTAACATTTATTTATTTATTGTTGTTTTCTGGGGGGAAGTGTGTTTTCTGTAAAAAGAAACAAAACACATCTTTTTGTTGGTGATGAAAATGAAAAGCTCTGGAAAATATTGTTCTTAGCAACAATTAAAGCCATTAACAAGGGAATCAAATGTTTTAGCGACAATGAGAATATGGTGTGGTTGGTTGAGTTTATTATAAGAGAAGAGAGATCATATCCACTGTTTCGATAATCAGTGCAACATTAAGTGAGAGTATCCTGGGGAGAGATGTTAGATTCTGTGTCATAGCTAGAAAAGAAAGTTTAGCCAGCAGCGATTTTGATTAAGCATAAATATTTATAGAGCAGAAAAGAAGTGCCAGTAGCAGATGATATTCCCTCATCAAAGTGCCTACTGGTGCACCCCAATCAGAATGGGAAATGTGATGCTCCAATCAGAAGTTTTTCTTGGAGTTATTGAGAGTTCAAAGGTTGATTGAAACACAGGAAAGGGTGTTGTTTATTGGATAGCGCAAGAGTGCTGAAGAAAGGTCCATCTGTACTCCACAGGCAGTTACAGAGAACAGAACAAGAGTAGGACTAGGAGACAGAGGGAATGGAGAGAGGGACAGTGCTGGAAAGTGGGGAGACAGACAAAAAAGCCACACCCACCAAGCTTTCCATTTGAAACCACTATCTGAAGATTCCCAAACCCAGACCCACTGACCTGAAATCTAAAAGGAAGGAAAAATGAGTCTCCAAATGATTTGGCTTTGAAGATGAGACTGCAAACTCTTTGCTTCTTTTCTTCTAAATTTTTGGTCTTGTGGCATTAATAAAAGGAAAACTCTTCACTTGATTTTCTAGGAGGCTGCCTTCTGAACTTCAAAAATACATTCAAGATCTGTACATAACATTTTTTTTTAAATTTTACCTGGGGGTGATGGCTAGAAGGAAGGGGGTGGGGAAAGTGCATTTATTGACTCATGTATTGTTCAGCAATATAATAAATAACCTTACAGGAAATCTGCCGAGAAAGTGATTTGACCCCATTTGAAAGGACAGCAACCCAGAAAGAACCATCTTTTCAGATTTCTATTTGCCTTTAAAAACACAGCCATCATACGGTTGAACCAGAGAGACAGAGGTTAGTGCATGAAACCAAGGTACACGCTCTCCTAAGTTACCAGGGATGCTCTGCTCCTGTCACCCCTCTTTGAAGACAAAGCAAAAATCAATTTATCTAGTCTCACTATTTCTGCAACTTTTCTCCTCAGTACTTTAGCTTTAGAAGTGAACGGAAGAAAGAAAAACTCTCTACTCTCTATTCTATTGGGCCATTATTTTTAATATATAGGAGAGATCAAACTTTAATTTATAGCTGAAAGTTCTCCAAGGTCCCGCTTCTCCTCTCTTACCTATATTTTCCTCTCTCATTATAGATTGATGATGGTGAGCCACAGAGCTTTACTCAGATATTGATATAAAAAATTGTCAGTAGAAAATATGAGGATTTTGTCCAGCAGGAAAGTTGTGGTTTTGGAGAACCAAAAATAATAATAATGAAATAAAATAAAAATAAAAAGTGCCCCTTTCCCTCCAAACTATGTTTATATTTTTTATTGATTTTTTTTTTTAGAGAGAGAGAGAGGAAGGGAGAGGGATATAGAGTGAGAAACATTGATAGCGAAACACCAACAATCAGCTGCCTCCTACATGCTCCCTACCAGGATCAAGCCTGAGACCCAGAAATGTACCCTGACTGGGGAATTGAACTGGTAACCTCTTGGTTCCTGGGTTGATTCTCAACACTGAGCCACACTGGCCGGGCCTCCAAACTTTCTTTGAAGCCAGTATTTGTGTTTAAGGCCATTTAAAATGTGGGTCTCTCTTTCAAAGGAAAATAAATGACTACACACTGGTTGAGGAGATATGGTTTGAAAGATGGCCAGTGATATAACCATTTATCAAGCACAACCAATTCATTGTTTTTAAAAATTGGCCTCTAAAGCTACAACAATATCATGTTATTAGCTGTACTAGGAAGTGTAGCAGCCTTTAGATGCTAACTGTCATTTATAAACATATATAGCACTAAAAGGATGTTAAAGATTAGATCAGTGTCAGAAGAATCCTTTGGGGATCTTTATTTATTTTTTTAAATATATTTTCATTGATTTCAGAGAGAAAGGGAGAGT
The DNA here is from genome assembly GCF_963259705.1 of Myotis daubentonii. Classification (NCBI taxonomy): domain Eukaryota; kingdom Metazoa; phylum Chordata; class Mammalia; order Chiroptera; family Vespertilionidae; genus Myotis; species Myotis daubentonii. The sequence continues at coordinate 73,512,962 of NC_081848.1, forward strand.
GAGAGATAGAAACATCAATGATGAGAGAGAATCATTGATTGGCTGCCTCCTGCACGCCCCACCCTGGCATGTGCCCTTGACTGGAATCGAACCTGGGACCCTTCAGTCCGCAGTCTGACACTCTATCCACTGAGCCAAAACAGCTAGGACCCTTTTGGGGATCTTTAAAAACTAGTGTGGGTTATTATGTTACACACTCAGAACCAGAACCACTGATTACCCAACTTAATCATAGCCAGGTCACTGTTTTAGGTATCTATCACTACATAATAAGTTACCCAAACTTGGGTGCTTAACACAACATGCATGTATTAGCTCAGAGTCCTGTGGAGCAGAAGTGCAGGCACACCTTTGCTGGTTCCTCTACTCCTTGCCCCACAAGGCTGCCATTAACTTGTTGACAGGGCTGTGTTGCTTTTTCAAGCTCAGAATCTTCTTCCCAACTCTTATGGTTGGCACAATTCCTTGTGATTTTAGGGCTGAAGTGTTCATTGCTCACTGGCTGAGAGCTGAGAGTGGCCCTGTGCTTTTAGAGGGCACCATAGCTCCTCTCCAGGGCTCTCCCAGGGCCTTCTCACAGACCACCAGACACGTGTGGCAGCTTAGGCCTCCAAGCCCAGCAGGAGCATCTCTTGCTGCAGCAGCTAAGAAATGGTCGTCCGTCATGTAACAATCACAGAGTGACTGTTGCATCTCCTTTGTCCTATTCTATGATGAGAAGCAAGTCTGATTCTGCCCACAACCAAGGGAAGTAGGTTATACAGAGAATTGACTCATTGGAGGTCACCTCAGAGTTTGCCCACCCCAAGGGACTCAGTTTCAAGGAGCTCAACTGACCAATTGTGTTTATCTAAATCATTGGTGGGACATGGATTTTTAGATTAGTCTTGGGTGGTCTGTCAATAGAAAACAAAAGTAAAACCAAAATTGTGTGTTGTTTAAAATGCCACACTAAGGCTGTAATGTGATATAGTGAGCAGGTGATTGGGCGTTTGAATTTATATGTGGGATATAAAACTGAAAGTAACAAATAAACAAAAAAGAAAAACAAGTAAGCAAATACTTACAGATACAAACAACAGTATGGTGGTTACCAGGAAAAGAAGGATGGTGGGTGGAAAATAGGTTGACTTAGGGTGGTGGGCACACAAGGCAATATACAGATCATGTATCATAGAAATGTGCACTTGAAACCTATATAATCTTGTTAACCAGTGTTACCACAGTATATTTAAAAAAATTAAATTAAAAAAGAGGTGTTCATAGAATGTGAAAACAATAAGTTTGCTCCTTTTTCTCTTACCATGTATGTAAAGTATTTGTGCAAAATATTAAATAGTTAATTTACAAAGAGCCTCTGGCCCTAACATATGGTGGTGGTTTGAAAAATACTAATTTTGCTAAACTCTGATTTTTGTGGTGATTGCAACCATATTTTAAATAGTCTGCATTTGTGACTGGAATCATTCATGTGGTAAACACTTAGGCCTAAAGGAAAGTTAAGTGTTTGGCAAAAAACATGGATGGCAATGTGAATTGAAGGTGTTTCTCCATTCTTAGCATTTTTATAGATTCTTAAATATTTTTGGAGTAAGCATTTCATAATATGTGGGGGTCCCTCAGGAAGAAGTTGGTTATTTTAACTGACCCGTAGCTAAGATAGCATATACAAGCCTGAAATGTAGTCGATTACCATCTGTTTCTAAATCTCTAAAGTCTCCTAATTTCGGAGTTGAGTATTTCTTTCCAATATCGTTTTCTATCTTTAATTTAAAGTTATTTCATTTTGACATTCCAATAACAACCATGGGCATATGTTAAATGTATTTGGGGAGATACTGTTTTTTTATTGCATTATTAGTGCATTTAAATACAGGTGCTATGATTATAATTAGTTTTAATTCTTAGCCCAGGAATAGTTTCTAAAACTAGCTCGCCTAATTTGATAACAATATTATTTTTGATACAATGCAAATACTCAGGTATGCCATTCAATATTGGAAAGGAATATAATTTTTTAGGTACAACTCATTCCGCATTACTCCAATCACAACCTGCTCTCCTTAGCAGATAAGCAGCCGTGGGCAAACTACGGCCCGTGGGCCAGATCCGGCCTGTTTGAAATGAATAAAACTAAAAAAAAAAAAAAAAAAAAAAGACTGTACCCTTTTATGTAATGATGTTTACTTTGAATTTATATTAGTTCACACAAACACTCCATCCATGCTTTTGTTCCGGCCCTCCAATCCAGTTTAAGAACCCATTGTGGCCCTCGAGTCAAAAAGTTTGCCCACCCCTGGCGAGAAGAAACTGGCATTCTGAAGCATATCTTCACCGTGTATATTATATATCTTCACTCCATACCGATGACAAAATAGCTATGATTTTCCTCAGAGTGAAGCTTATTCTGAAAACCTAGCTGACACAGTTGTGGAATATGGCATAATCATTTGCCCTGCACATCTTATTTTGGTTCTTTTCTAGGCAGGTGAGCTTTAACATCTACTAGAATACTATAAGCATGTTTAAACTTAAATTTTGTTTCAAAACATATTAGGAAATAGATTGTGAGAATAGATGAAAGATATATATTGACATCAGTTCCTTTTTCAAAATCATTATATACCAACACATTTTTACTGAGTTATATGAATTGTGATGCTTTATCATACCTCTGATTGAAGACACACAGATAGGATAGTGCCCTTATAAATATAATAACTCAGTTCTTGATTGTATGCTTATGTCAAAAGTCCCATTGAAGTTTGGAATGCTGATGACACAAATGTAATAAAGAGCCCTTTATGCATTTATATCCAGTAAAACAATATTAGAAGATGATACATTCCCTCTTCCTTATGTTTAGCAATCTGGGTCTCATGATTCTATATTAAATTTATTATGTGTTGGTATATAATTTCCAAAGATTCTGTTTTTAGCATTAGTGTCTCTGCTTTGGCTTTCGCTATAAATTATATGTCCACACTCAGATCTTGAAAATATGTTCTTGGGGAAATAATCACAGTACATGGCCACTCAGAAACTTCCAGTTTGGAAAGAGGCTGGTCAAATGTGCAGGAAGTGACAGCGGGTCTTGATGCTGAACCTGTGGGAGTATAACTTTCTTTGGGACTCCAAGAATGAGGAGAGAATCAGTGCCTCCGTTCCTCTTAACTCTTGCTCTGGGGTCTATTCTGCAAAATCAACAGCAATCATGTGGCAAAATGCACAATTGGAAATAGAGAGTTGGGCCCTTGTTAGAATGGATCCCTAAGATAAATCTGCTGCCAAATGGGAAGGAGATGAGTAGAATTAAAACCATTTATTAACCAGAGTCTTTACATTTTATGCTGCCTCAGGTGCGGCTCTTATCAAGCCTGGATGGTGGGCAGGGGTATCGGGTAGGTGTTTGACCATAAAAACCTAGCTCTTCCTAGTACATGCAGGACACATATAAGGAAGAGTTAATGGTTTTCCTGGTCTAGTGTCCACTGCAACATAACTTCCCTTATTTTGATGATATAATTTAATTGTGTGTTGTGGTTTTTTCCAGAAAGTATTAGTTATTTGATTCAGGCTTCTGGAAAGGTCATATAGTGACTGGACACACCTAAAAACTAACTACTTGTATACTCCTTTCACATGAAAAATCTGGCTTTATCACTGAATATACCTTATCCATGCTCTCTGCCCTTAATCCAGTTATATTAGTATCATAGATATAATTGGCTACAGGGTATATGGGAGTTTTCTTATTTTTTCTAGATGGAACATCTTTTACTTTGCAGCATCGTACTCTGTGTTGAACATAGTCACATTTAAACACATAGTGATATTTGTACACGGGAAGTTCAGCCTGGACCAATCATTAAACTAACATTTTCAAAGTAAAAATATCTATTGTAAGTGAAAAAGGACATGGAAACTGACATAGGCTTGGGTATTCACCCTTGCTAAACAGTTATTAACTGTATAGTCTTGGTCATACCTTGTATCTTCACTAACCATCAGTTTCTACATGTTTAAAAATGATTAATGCTGGGGTCCAGCCCCAGCAGGTCCAGGGGTCCCCAAAGGTGTGGACAGAGTCGGCGAAAAAGGAATGACACGGAGACAGCGTTCAGTTGATCAGCAGCCTAGCCAGGATCTCTAGCCAGGATCTCCAGCCAAGTTCTGGTCTGGATCTCCAGAGAGGTTCTGCTGTTTATTGTCTTGTTAGGTTCTCCAGCCAGGTTCTCCAGGTTCTCCAGCCAGGTTCTGTAGCCATGTTCCCTCGCTAGGTTCTCCAGCCAGGTTCTGTCCAGGTTCTCCAGCCAGGTTCAGTCCCCAGGTTCTAGACAAGTTCTCTTGCCAATTTCTGTAGTAAGGTTCAGTCCAGGATCTTTTGCCATGTTCTCTCGCTAGGTTCTGTCTCTAGGTTCTGAGGCCAGTTTCTGTCCAGGATCTTTTGCCATGTTCTCTCCAGCGAAGTTCTTCTGTCTCTAGAGAACATTCTGTGTAGGTTCTGTGCCTAGGTTCTGTCTCTCTTGGTTCTGTCTTCTAAGTTCTGTCTTGTTACATCTGTATTTATACCAGTTGATTCAATCCTATCAATCTCTATTACAAAGGTTAGGGCGTTTCTTATCTCCATTCCAGGGAGTAAAGATTATGTAGCTTAAGCATGATTGTTCGTAGTTAAAGTGATTAATTACCCGCCTGGCACTTAGTTAAGAGGTTTTATTCCCTCCCTAACTTCAGGGGAAAATCCCTACCTGGGGAAACAACCTTTCTCAGAGACCTTGGTTAAAACACATAGTGCCAAGAAGGTGAGCAAACATTTTAAGAACAGTATGCCATATATGCCAGGTCCTTTGAAATAGCAAGGATGGACCGGCTCCTGGCAGATTAATTTTAGGTACATTCTCTTTGCCTTGAGAATTATATGGAAGATGCTTTCTTTTACTCTGCTCTTCTGACCACTCAGAAGTAGGCAGACAGCTTGTTAAATCAAAACAAAATCAGAAATATTTAAAATGCACAAAAGTGGAAGATTATGAGTCATTAAAAATTTAAATTCCCATAGAATTTTCCCCCCATCAATTCATTTTAAATATAAGCTGCAATTTGACACTGCTCAATTCACCAGCCTCCCTAAGGGCATCCTGTTTTCATAACAGGAGTTCAAAAATTGGGTCACCTCATGATACATGGATTATATTTTAGAAAAGGGATCAATAGCTCCCTGAGTGCCTTTGACTCTAGAAGGAAATAACACTTTTAGGTGGAAACCTGCAATATACTTGGACATCTGCATAATGACTGAAATTAGCATGGGTTTACATAGTACACAGCTCCGTTTGAATTTTGATGCCTTAGAAAGGAACAGAAGGTTTTAAATTTTCTAAGGGAAAAGCTCTGGAGGGTGTGAAGGCCTAACCCAAGTGAGCCCAAGGTGAAATGCATGTCATGAATGGATGAAGAGACATTAAAACTGGGTTCATCAAAGGAAAATGTATTATCCAACCAAAAATGATCCATTTCTGCGTATGTGTTACAGCACTCTTACCCTTGAAGGAGGTTATTAACAGGCGACCTGTGTCCATTCTGCTTATTGAGAGGTGATGTAGTGGAGCCTATTCATTAGACAGATATCTATGACCATAAGTTCCTTATAGTAATATTTGTGTGAAGGGAGAGGAGAAAAATTAGGAAAAGAGAGAAAATGAAAATGGTAGAAAGAAGAGAGAGTAGAGTAGTGGATGAAAGATAAGAAAAGTTAGGGTGAGGTGGGCAAGAACAAACACAAGTGTCAGAGGGAAGGGGGGGGGGTGGTGTCCAGAAGAGATTAACCAAATAATTTATATTCATATATTCATATATGCATAACCCACGGACATTGACAATAGTGTGGTTAAAGCCTGGGGAAGGGTGGGAGTGGAAATCAGGGATTCAATGTGGGAGAATCTATAATACATTCAATAACAAATATAAATTATAAATGAATAAATAAATACACAAACTTGGAATCTGCTTGATTAAATGGTTTAACAATCATATGGTTCCAAAAGTTTCTAGACTACATGGCTACAAGTGTTTGAAAAGCAATATACTCAGCCTGGAGATTTTGAGATCTGCCAAGATGTTCTGCCTTACTCTGCAAGTTGGGAGAATAAGAAATCAGTCCTGTCCTCCTGTGGGTACTGACAGTGGGAACCTGTACCTGAATTTGTGAGCAAAAGGTGACTTACTTGCAAAGCTCTCCAGAACTGTGGGTTTCTGTTGAGTTCTTCAAACTCTATGGGCCACAGAGGAGCTTGGTGAAGTGATTCCCTTCTCTAGTGTATTCTTTGTGTCACACAAACCCCATCATTTGAATTTTGTGCCAACTGAACAGACTCCATTGATTTACTGATCCTTAGTGTGTTTTCCATAGTCTTATTACTCAGTCAGCTATATCATTTCAGATTGATATTATGAAAGAATAGCGTGAGTTGATTTAAATCCAGCCATAAAGACATTTAACCTCTGAGATTGCCTTTGTCTTACTGTGGATGATGGTAGTCACTTTCTTTATGAAATACTAACAATGTCTCCTGGTATTGCATAGGTAGGAGATAAATAAGCATATACAATTATAACAAAGCAGAAAGAAAAATGAATTCAGACATTAAACCTCAGGTGCGCTGGATGAATAATAACTGGGTGAGTGAGGCTGGAAAGAGCCCTTGGTGCATTCTGATAGTCTTGAGCAAGTTTTAATAATTTGCCTCTTACCTGTCTCCCTTATTTTAATAGGTTTGTGCCCCATTTTCCTACAATACTAGTCCCAGATAAGTGAAAAAAAATGCAAGAGCAAATAGAAACAATGAAATTTGAGACAGAACCTGCTCCTAACAAAACAAGAGATTCAAGAGAATTAGCCTGTTTCCCAGAGCTCTGCTTTTCCATCTATAGAATGAGGACATGGACTGTGTGATCCGCTATCTCTTTCTACTGTAAATCACTTTCTGTAGCTTCATTTTTCTTATCTGTAAAAATGGGAAGAAAGCCTACTTCACAAGGTGACTCTGAGGACTAAAAGAACACAGTTGAATATCTTTCTCTGCACACATCTACTGGATTCCTGAATTTAGTTATCTAGAATTCACAGAATGAGTGCAAGTAGTAAGGGGCATAACACTGAATCTATTTGAGTTGAGTGTTTCATATAGCATGTGGTGCGTTTTGACCAGTGATGATTTGTGAAATGGCTTTACGTCCTGGATATCTATAGAAGCACCTGACCTATTCTGGTCTCCTTGACCTTGGCGATAAAGACAGCCTTGTTCAACTTTGTATCCCCAGCATCTATCACAGTGCCTAACAGTCAGGAATGCCCAATGGGTGTTTGTGGCCCTCAGGCCAGTCACAGGACCTTGCTGAGCCTCCGGAGTTGGCTTTAAAATGTACTAAACAATCTGTACTAAACAATCTGTCAGAGTTTTTTTTTAAGAATGGTAAAGATCATTTCAGAAAAGGTAAAATCATAACACACATACAAATATAAAATGAACAGGTAGTAAAGATTTCACATAGCTCATTAAACGAGAGAACCAGGATTGTTATAACTATGTAAAAGAAAAAAACTAAATAAATGCACATTTTATAAATCAGGAATATTGAGATTAAAATACAAGTGGAAGTAAAACTAGCTTCTTCCACAGTGGAGAGGGAAATCTATTGACCCTTGACTGCACAAAATACAATTTGTTTGTCTATAGAGAAGAATTATTTTGTACTGCTAATAGTTATTTACAATTTACAGAGTTGTAAATTCTGTAGAATTCTTCTATGGAATCAGAATCATATGAACAGAAGGGTGTATTGTGGACAATGTATGGTTTTACATTGAAGCACAACATTTTTCCCCACATAAAGTACATAGTCATGTAAATCACTTAATGGTGCCTTATACATAGCAAACTTCAAATAAATGGTTATTAAAAATGTAACATTCTGCTAGATGTAATTGCAGATGCAAAACCACATTAACATTCAATACAGTTTTATATTTTAAAAAATAATAGAAACGGTCAAATATTATTTAGTGAGAGTAATGGGAACTAAAACCTAATTGATCATCCAATATTTATTGAGGATTACATATTCCTAAGTACATCATTTTATTTTTTAATTTATTGCATTGACATCTATAATAATAAAAGCAAAATATGCTAATTAGATCGAACATCCTTCTGGATGCCCTTCCGGACAACCTACTGAACGAAGCTGGGACTGCGAGGGAATCCCAGGTCCTGGGGGAAGGAAGGCTTACTCTTGCATGAATTTCATGCATCAGGCCTCTAATATCTATCTATCTATCTATCTATCTATCTATCTATCTATCTATCATCTATCTAGATTTCAAGCATATAATTCTGTGATACATGATCTGTATATTGCATTGTAAGCCCAAAGTCAAATCATCTTCCCTTACCATATATTTGTGTCCTTTTATTCTGTTTCATACAGGAGTTACTGGATGCAGAGAGATAACCTATCTAGATCACCAATATGGAAACATCCTGAAACTACTTTGGAGTCTCAATACATTGACTGGATTCAAGTTTAGCAAACAGGGAAACTGGCCCACCAACAATTTGCCGCAGGTAAGTGAGAGATGTAACTTTCTCCCTTAGAATCCCTCAAAGATTCATTGACTGTGGGGTAGTTAATTACATTTCAGAGGATTTTAATATCCTTTTGGTACAGGCGAGAGTTGCTCTTCTCTTCCTAACGTCCCCAGGTGGATGCCAACGCATGGCTAAGTGTCTAGCCATTTCTTTCTTCTCATTTGGGCATCAGTCAGTTACAGATGGAGGATGCTGGGGGAGAAGGTACCCACCTCATAAAACTTTTACTAGTGGTGATTCAGGCGGAGGAGCATAAGTCCAGCTGTTTCTGAACAGATGTTTCTTTGTTCTGCCCCTGGAGGGGACAGAGTGGCAGAGTGGCCTGCCCTGGATTCAGGATGAAGTATGCGGACAAAGAGTGATGCCCTCTGCCTTTTTTTTTTGAAACTGGGGCACCAGTTAGGTCATTCATGTGAAACAAAGTGTTTGGGAAAGGTAGCCGGATGGTGAGGTTGCAAAGCTTGAGGCGGTGACAACACAGACATATTTTCTGTTGGGCTGTTGTGAAAGTTGAACTTGGCTGAACGAATGGGTTGGGGAGAATGAAAGTCTGAGTGACTCCAACAGGGGGCAATTTGTGAGCTGGGCCTGAGTGGCAGCATCGTCTGTAGCTAGATGTGCCATCACCAGTCAAGGCCACTTGAGCCTGCACCTAGGGCCTGTGCAGGTCTATGACATGGAAATCTCCTGTTCATTCTTCTGTGTTGTTTCAATGTGTTGAGGAGAAAAGAAAACACACACACACACACACACACATCCAATTATAGTGACATTAAGCTTCGCCCGTGGCTGGGGAGACATTTGTACTTGCCATTTTCATTGGGAAATTGTACTTGAGTCATTCATGCTGTTTTAATGTTATAAGAACCTGGGGACCTTGGCAGGTGAAATTGCTCAGACATTTTCCTGTTAATATTTGCCTCTACTGGGTTGAATGTATAACAGTGATCTCTTCTGAATTCCCAACTCAAGAGCTTCCAGGAAGTTTTTAATTTATTTGTTTTGTAACAACTTCATCACAGTATGTTAATGAAGCTAAATTGGACCCATGTTATCTGTGTTTGAGAGCTCCCTTTGTTTCAAGAGTCACATAAGAACCTAGGTTTGGAGGTGTTTTGTAGCATGTTAAGGGCTCTTAAAGATGAGGAGGCAATGGTAAGATAAAGAAATGGTACCGGCACTCAAGAGGAAGACAAACCAACAAAAACACCACTTGAAGGTGTTTTTATTTAAGTGTTTGGGTCTCACTCCTTTGCCTTCAATCTTAGTTCTTCTATGGACGCAAGAGGGTGGATATTGTCTACTTTGAGTTAGGCTATTTGTTTAGAGGGAGAAAGACTCATGTAAGTAACCCAAGTGAAAAGAGAATTGTTCTGGTAGCAAATGTGAACTGAAGCTGAAACAAAATTTAAAAACAAGAAGAAAACAGCAACTTATGTTTGTACCATTTTCATGAGCAACAGGGAACTTAACTCCTCACAACTCTATTTCTCTCTGAACTTCCTAGTCCATTTTTTTCTCCCTCCCTCTCTCTTTTTCATTCAGTGTGATTCTCAACAGATTCACCTGAGTTATTAGGTGCATCAGCAGTTTATTCATTCTCTTTCAACTGAGTAGTATTTCGTAGTAAGGATATACAACAGTTTGTTTAGCTTTGTACCTATTGAAGATGTCTTGATTTTTTTTCCAGTTTGGAACTACTATACTTAAAAAATTGCTATAAGCATTCATGAACAGTTTTTGTGTGGGCATTGAATTTTAATCCATTTCCTGGAACTGCAATTGCTGTATTAAATGGAGGTCACATATTTGTGTTTTTATTTCCAGCTTTAAGCTATAATGAACATGTAAATAGTGTAAGTTTATAGTGTAAAATGTGATAATTCAATGCATGTCTACATTGTGAAATGTTTACCGCAATACGGTTAGTTAACCCATGCTTCAACTCACATAATTGTCATTTTGTTGTTCTTATGGTGACAAAATTTAAGATCTACTCTCTTACTTTCAACTATACACTACAGTCTTATTAACTATAGCCATCATGCTATACATTAAATTCCCCAGAAGTTATTCATTATATTCAACGTTTGTACCTTTTGCCCAACATTTCACTTACCATTCCTCTCAGCCCAGCTCCTGGTAACAATCAATCTACAATTGTCCTCCCTTATTGGCAGTTTTCCCTTCCACTATTTCAATTAACCATGGTAAACCATCCCAAAAAATACTAAATGGAAAATTCCAGAAATAAAGAATTAATATTTTAATTTGCATGTCATTCTGAATAACTTGTTGAATTCCTACACTGTCCTAGTCCACCCTACCTGGAATGTGAGCCATTCCTTTGTCCAGTATATCCACACTGTATATGCTACCTACCTATTAGTCACTTAGCCATCTCAGTTATCATGTTGAATGTTGCAGTATCACAGTATTTAAATAACTCTTATTTTGCTTAATAATGGCCCCAAAGCACAAGAGTAGTGATGATGGTAATGCAAGTATGCCAAAGAGAAGCCATAAATTATTGCTTTCTTTAAGTGAAAAGGTGAGTACAATACAATAAGATATTTTGAGAGAGAATCCACATTCACATAACATTTATTACAGTATGTTGTTATAATCATTCCATTTCATTTCATACTGATAACCTCTTACTCAAATTTATAAATTAAGCATTATCATAGGTCTGTATATATAGGTTTTAGTACTATCTGTGCTTTTAGGCATCCACTGAGGCTCTTGGGATGTACCCCTTAAATAAGGGGAGGCTATTGTACTATCTGTTCCTGAGTTCAATGGTTTTAGATTCCACATGTGAGATCATGTGGTATTTATTTGTCTCTCTCTGTCTGACTTATTTTACTTAGCTTAATGTCCTCAAGGTTCATGCATGTTTTGCAAAGTCAAGATTCCATTCTTGTTAGAACTAAAAAATACTTTATTGTATTTATATAATAAAATAAATTATATATTTACATATTTTTTCTTTATTCATTAGTTGATTGACACAAGTTGTTTCTATGTCTTGGTTATTGTGACTAATGCTACAATAAACAGGGTAGTGCAGATATCTGTTTGAGATAGTGCTTTCATTTCTTTTACATAAATACCCCGAGATAGAATTGCTGGATCATCTGATACTTCTATTTTAAAATTTTGAGGAGTCTCCTTACTGGTTTCCACAGTGGCTGCACTAATTTATATTCCCATCATCAGTGCACCAGGGTTCCCTTTTCTCTACATAACTTGACATGTCCTATCTCTTGTCTGTTTAAAGTAGTCATTCTAACAGGTGTATAGTGGCATTACATTGTGGTTTTGATTTGCAACATGAAAGGTGGAAAGAGCTCCCCTTGCTGGGAAAGGGAGAGTGGGGTGGCCTGCCAGCTTCCTCAGTCTTTAGGGACACTGCATGAAGGACCCTCTTGGGTCTCAGCCCAGACAGAGCCTGGCAAAGCTGAGATGTACAGAGAGGCTAGGAACCAGGAGGCCAGACAGGGGCCACTGTTTCTGCTGTGCTGTGGGAGCAACCAGGGTTCCCAGGGTCCCGCTCTGCAGAGGACCGTGCCAGCTTTTGTCACTAAAGAAACCAGGACAGCTGCTTCAGGCCCCTACAGATTTCACTGGTTTTAGCCCCACAGGTTTTCACGTGTGCTGATGCCAGCCATCTGAGTGCCACCCCACTGCGTCCTGGCCCTGGGTCCTCAGAATGTGAACTGACAGCCAGCCAGGCCTGCGAGCGACTATGCCAGGGTAAAATCTCAGCTGTGTCCCCCCTTGTTGATTTTTGCCCTTGCTGCTGGTGCTTTTGGTGTCATATCAAAAATACATATGTATATTGTCAAGACCAATTTCAAAAGCTTTCCCCCTAATTATCTCATTAGGGTTTTAATTTTTATTTCCCTAAATCCCAGTGATATTTGACATTTTGACATCACTGTTTATGCTTATTTACCAGATTTATATCCTCTTCAGTGAAATGTCTTTTTATGTCTTTGGCCCATTTTTCTAATTGGACTGTTATTGTTCTTTTTGGTGTGTTGTTTTGTTTTGTTTTTACTGTGAGTTTTGAGAATATCTTATGTATTCTATGCACTAGTTTTTGACAGATATGTAGTTTGCAAATATGTTCTCTCATTCTACAGCTTGTCTTTTTATCCTCTTAATGAGAGTTAACAGAGCAGAAGTTTTTATTAATGGAGTCCCTTAATCAGTGTTTCCCGTCATTTGGGCAGGTATATATGCAAACCCATCTCAAAGAGATGGTTGTTTTACATAGTAGGGACATAAAAATAATTATCAAATAAAGACATAATTTCTAAATTAATTGATTTAATGAACTGTCTTCTACAGGTTAAATAATATTCTAGGTACTGAGAAGAGCATATGTATGGGATACAGAGCTAATTATCAAGTTACATAAAATCCATTAGTGATGCTAACGTAGAAAGGCTGCCATAGCTATAATATAGGAGAGAGTCCTCTTTCATCTCCTCAGAGTAAGGCCATGTCTTGCAACCCATTACTCACCATATCTAACTTACTATAGAGATTTAGCAGAGGGAGAGGGAGCATTTGAGCTTCTGGGAAGTAATCTGTCTCATATTTTCCAGATTTTTTGAAGAAAAGGAGTTTTTTTAATATTTCTAGATAAAGTATTCGCACAGCTCATTTTTTTTTTAACCAAGTTAGACAAGTCTTTGTGTAAATCCTATCCCTTCAAATGAACTGAAGTATTTATTGTTCTGGCCTTGGTAGAATCAGAGGAAAGATAAAAATCATTGTTCAGTACTTTTAAATATTTAAGATCAATTGCCCCCTTTATCTCATTATAAATGCTCTGACCTCAAATGTCAACCACAATGGCAGGATGTTTGACCATATATGTATGTAGACTGGTGGTCTGTGAGTCAAATGTCAATCCCACCCATCCCACCACATGCAAAAATAATTAAGAAAACTGCAATGAATAAATAAAAATAGCAGCAAGATGATTTCACAACTTGTTAAGTCTACAGGTAAATATAGCCCAAGGCAGAGTTCTGAATCTTATCTATTTCTATCAAGTCTGTCAGGCTGGGCATCACATAAACAATGGCTTTCCAATTACCAAAGGAAGGGACTTCATCCACAGATATAAAAAGCCCTTGACAGAAAGTCAGAAGCATAGCTAACAAACGCTTCAGTACTTCACTCCTGGACCGGAGGAGGCCCGGCTTAGAGAAAACAAGAGCCCTATCGGAGAGCCTCATAAACCCCCTGATGGAGCAGAAACAAGCCTTGCTTAATTAATGCAAGGCCAGGGACCTGCTTGCAAAAACATATGAGTTCTGCTCATCACAGGCAGATGAAAAGTCATATTTCTGACCTACATCATAGATACTTAGAGGACATCAACTTTGTGTATTTGATAAGGTAGGGTAGAGTCAAAGGGCTTTCTAATCATGAATATATATAGGATCTTATTTTTCAAAGCATCCTGGTTTTTGTGAGGTTGGCTTCATCATAAAAGGTTTGCACTTTGGGTGAAAAGCTTTCCATTGGTGCCTCGTGGAATAAAATAAATAAATAGAAAGTGAAGTTTAAAGTAGGTTGAGTTGTACTTTACACAATTCTCAGTGAAGAATGAGGATAGCACATTGAAATGGGCTATATTTATGCTTGGTACATCTTGTTTCATGGAAATTCACTTTAATAAGTTTTCTATACAGAAAATCAGACTCAGAACTTATACTCTTAAAACTTCCAAGAATTTAGCACCTTATGGAAGAATTGTGTCTGTCATTTAAACTGTATAGTAGCCACAATTGAGAAGGTCAGGGTGCAATACAGTACCCAACATAGAAAACAATCGATATTCATGCAAAACTCTGTGGGTTTTAAGGTTTCCAATGTTATCGGGTTTTAAAAATTGCCTTGTATTAAGTTAGTTTTTTTAAAAAGTTTTATTACATTCAGATTTAAATTTCTTTTAAAGATACATTTGATATTGTCATAAACAAAGTCATTAGTAGAAACTCAGAAACAAATTAAGATTATAATCACTTTGTGAAGGAAGAGAGAATAAAGATATGTATAAATTAGTGGCAGTGACTTCTTATTACAATCATTCTGAATGTGATTTTGCTGCTTCTCTGACTGTATAATAGAAGGTTTAGTCAATTTTTCTGAGCCTCCTTCACATGACCTAGTTGAGGGTTGAGAGGTGATAAGTAGAAATCACAGGTAATATAATCAGAGTGACTGCATCTTCTTGCCATATTCCAGTTTATCAAACATTAAATTAAAAAATTTCAGGTATACCTGAAGCACCATTTGAGAGAAAAATCAGTTCTTACTGTGTCAGTCTCTTTTCCTGGCTCCCCCACTAGATAAAACAATTGTATTATTGGCAGTACCTCAATTTTCTCAACTTATTTTTTCCAGTGACAAAAGTGCTAAATATCATGGGAATCCCTTATGCTTGATTTTTCACATTTTACATCTTTAAGCTCCATGTTCATGTTGCAAATGTAATGACATATCATTGCAGTAAAGCAAAATGTGTCACAGTGCATGTTTACTGTTAAAAAAACAAACAAACACTAACCCATAAACCAGAAATTTTGAAGGCACTAATACAATTCAAAACAAGCATTCTCTTTAACCTACCAGGATGCATCTATTTCCGAGATTAGCCCCTAAATGGAGGCTCCTGCACAGAGAAGGCACGGCACTAACAGATTGGTGAATGAGTGGTTGTTTATTTCATACCCTTGGAAAGAACAAGGTAGAGCTAATGGTATGCTGGGAAATCAGCTCTCTGAGGAGGAAAAATAGCTCTGATTTGTAGTGTTTTTCCTGTTTCTGTGGTGTAAATACTCCCCTGCCCCCCATGGCTCATTTTACTTACCAGTGTGATGTCACTGAACATAAGTGGGAAGAGGTGTGCAGACTGTTCTCTTGCAGGCTGGTACAAGCTGGTTCTCGTCCCTACCAGTTAATAATTTTTTTTAACTGGTCTCATGTGATTTGGAAAAAGAATATCATGCTGCCCGATTTCCTGTTGGCTAATTAGCTGACGATTTTGGTGGAAACTAGAGGTAGATCTTTTTCCAGTAATGCTAACAAAGTGTTACTTTTTTCAGGTAGGTTACCTGCAGGATGAAAAGTTGTAAGAATGCCTTCTCAGGAGTTCCCATGCTTTTACTAGCAAATAAAAAAATCAAGAGAGCTTTCAAGCATACATTTATTTCTGTGGAACAAAATCTGTTTATTACACTGTGTGCCCACCACTCAAAGTCAAACCATCTTCTGTCTTCATATATTAGGCCTCCTCCAACCTCCACTACCCCCACCCCTTCCCTCTGGTAACCACCACACTGTTGTCTGTGTCCACAAGTTTCACTTTTATATTAATTTGGTTACCCCATATATGAATAAAGTCATGTGGCCATGTGGTTTTTAGCTTTTCCTGACTGACTTATTCCACTTAGCATAATATTCGCTAGTCCCATCCATGTTGTCACAAGTGGCAATATTTTGTCTATTTTTATGGCTGAGCGTATTCCACTGTATATGTTCCACATCTTTTTTATCCAATTACCTGTTGAAGGACACTTCCATTGTTTCCATGCCTTGACCACCTTGAAAATTGTGACTTTGGAAATATGGCAGAGAACTATACAAATACAAATTCTGGCCCTGATCCTTATCAATTCATATTTTAGTGGACAGAGACAGTCAATAAACTACTAAGTAAAACAAAATAGTAAGTAAAGGCTATGTTGAATAATAATAAGCTCTATAGAAAAATATAAATTAGGGAAAAAAAATACCAATAGTTCTGGCATGGGAGTGCCTTGAAACTTTAAACTGATAGAAGGGGCATCACTAAGAAGATGAAAGGGACCAAAAGGAGGTGAGAGACTGAGAACAAAGATTTAGATTTTCAGGTCCAGGAAACAAATGGAGAGACCTTGAAGTAAGTGCATTTGAGGAACATCAAAGTCTATGGAATAGCTAAACAGAAGCAAGAAAGGGAGAAGGAGATGAGAGTTGAAGTCCTTAAAGTGGGAGGAGTGGAGTAGGATATAGATTGAAGAGAGATGAAGGTGAGAGGTCAGAGGACAATTATGCTGTAGACCAATTCCAGCATGTCATAATTTCAAGAGTTTCATCAAAAGGTCGATGAGACTTGGGGACTCAACAGGTTTGAGTCACACATGTAGTCACCTGTTGGGAATGGCTAAAGGCATTTCCCCAAACCTGAATAGGAAACTGATTATGGCTGCCAGACAGTTAAAGGGCATCTTAATCTACATGTTATTGCCTCCTACTGGCCAAACACCTGAACAGTCATAGGCTAATTCCCCCAAACTGACAATGCTTCTGTACCCTTTGAAACCTTATCCTTTGAAGTGTATTATCTCCACCTTGCCTCAGGACAAATTGTGTTAATAAAAGCAAGGGTCTAGACAAGGAGGCAGTCTTCAGTTCCTTTAGCTGAAGTCCTCTGACCCCCAAAGCCTTTCAAAATTATATCTCGTCTCCGGACTCTTTATTAGTCTCTGGATTCCTATGTCATCTACGCACAGCCTTTTCCAGATTCCTGAACCCTTCTTGGTGCTGGGACAAGAACCCCGGCACAATTATCAGTCTATTATGATAATATATGTGAAAGATGATAATTTTATGTACTATAATGATAGAGGTGCAAGTGGTTAAGAACTGTTTGGATTTTTAATGTATTTCGAGTAGATATAATTTGTGGGATGGTTAAAGGCAGAATGTGAAAAAGAGGATTAAAATTTAGAAGAGGCTGATGTATATTTGTGTACACGGTTTCTTGGGATAGAAGGAAGAGTCAAGGCGGATGAAGAAGAACTTTTGGAGTTGGTCCCACTGAATGTCTGTAGTGTTGTTAAGAATAGAAATCAGCCCAGCCCGTGTGGCCCAGTGGTTAAGCGTTGACCTATGAACCAGGAGATCATGGTTTGTTCACGTTGCAGGCTTGATCCCCAGGGTGAGGGCATGCAGGAGGTGGCCAATCAATGGTTCTCTCTCATTGTTGATGTTTCTATCTCCCTCTCTCCCTCTCCCTTCCTTTCTGAAATAAATAAAATAAAAAAGAGAACAGAAATCAAAGAGTAATTAACTCTGGGTGTGAGCCACACTATTGTGGGAGTCCAGTTGTCAATGTCAAATGCAGGAATAAGGAGTCAATGATTATTCTATCTCAGATGCTAGTGTGACATTGTCAATGGGAGATGTTAAAGGGCCATCAAAAAAGGGGTGGTTGTCCCTCTAAGCAGCATTCTGTGGGTGCTCACTGCCCAAGTGCAGGCTGTAGCACAGTGCCTTGATCAAGAAGACAGAGAGAGTGGATATTTTCTGAGCAATGTGAGACACCTCAGAGATTTCTAGAAATAACTGGTCAATTTCATGAAGAAAGTGAGTCTTTGACTCTAAGCAAATTAAGAAGTATCTCATCTGTACATATACGAGGCCTCATTTCCACTCTCCAGTTCAAGATGCCAAGGGTTCTGCTATACTCCATATATGACGGCCACCTCTCCAAGCGATTCCTGCTAGATGGTGACCTGCCCATCCCGAGGCATTAGGGACCTCCATGGGCACTTTGAAAGTTTGAGTTTCAGTGTCACTTCTCTATTCTGAGCTTGCCCCCTGTGTTCCATTTTCTGGTTTTCTTATACTTTAGGGATTTAGTCAGTTTTCCTTTACTTCCTGAGATGCCATTATCCTTTGCATTCATAATTTGCCTTAAGATAGCTCAGTTTTCCCAGCTCTCATTATACTTGTTCTTCCTGAAAAAAAAAAGAGGGGGGGGGGGTGATTCCACCTAGTCTTACCTTGCATCGCCATGCTCCCTTGGCTGAGGGCCTTGGGTTCCTGCCATGCAGTTCACTTCATAGTTCCATGTACCACTTTTCCACGGTGACTGCAGATGTGTTGGCAGCTGGCTACTGAGAGAACCTCCTTGGTCTCACTCACATAACCTAAGGGAGCAATGAGTGTCAGGTATTGATTATTGTGCTTGACCTGGGAACAGGGCCACCCTAGACCCTGCTAAGTTGCCCCAAGGTCAAAGGGGTCAATGTTTTGCTACTTATTTGACACATAACACATGGCACACTCTCCTTTCCTGACATCAGCTTTTTGCTCATATGTTATTCTTTTTCCAGAATGTCCTTCTCCCCACTTCTGTTTTCTAAATTCAGCCTTTCCCCAGTACTGGGTGAATATCATTGTTATGAAGCGTCTCCTGATTCTCCACTACTGAAGATGAGCTCCTTGGATCGTCAGTGCATGTGGATGGGCAGGTCTTATAGTGTCTTTACATTCACTAATTTATCGGTGCTTGTGTACATTTTTTTCTCCTGCCTGAAAGTGAGCCTCTTCAGCCAGACTTGAACAATAAATGCTGTTTAGCTCTCCAAAGCCTGAGAGTCCCTAGGGCAGCTGAGAAATGTAATGAGGCCCATAAGCCAGAAGCCTGGGATGTATTAGGAAAGGCTTAAGAAAAATCTTCACGTAGACAATGAACTTTAGTTATAATTGAGATTTAAATTCATTTCAATAACCGGCATTTGCTTAGGGTGCTAGAGCTCAGAGTCGTGAGTTTTATCATGGACCACCAGGCTGAAATAGGCAAAACAAGAAAGGACTGGTGAACATTAGCTGGCTGCTAAAGCTATTAGTCTGACTTATTTTATGATTATTTTATTTCCAGGGGTAAGGGTGTTGGGAATATTTTTGCAAGACTGCCTAGGCCATGAGAACAAGTCTGTAACTTAAAGACAAAAGCCTTTCCATCTGTAGTACTTTGATAACTTCTTTAAAAAAAAATGTATTAAATGTATTGGGGTAACATTGTGAAATTATATCACTTTCAGGTGTATGTAGCCACAGACACCCTCTTCTCTTTTACTTTAAATTACCTAGAGTAAAAACAAATGAATCTAAAGAAATAGAATCCAGATTTTATTGTTAGCCACGCACATTAAAAATAAGGCACTTGTTTTTAAAATAAACTGTCTACATGCTGGCAGGAACATAATAAATTTTGAGACTTATGAGAAAGTTGCACTTTTCCCCATCTGCAGAGTACTAATAAGACTCGCATATTTGACCCATCTGTTTTTCATAGATTATTTGAGAAAACAACATATTTATTAAAAAAATCTATAAACCCTGAAAACAACTTCCTTTCATCTGCAATAAATTTAAAAACCCTTTGCAGTGTTTTCAATGGTAAGAAATCAAACTCCTTTTATCAGAAGGCAAAAACATATTCAGTAGCCTTTAGGTTAGTACCACTTAGAATTAGGAATTATTATGGAAATGAGACTTAGTTTGCACTGCTCTCAACATTATCTGCCCTTTATTGGTCAGGCATTCATTCTAAACCTTTTACTTGGCACTAACACTGTCATTGGCCCTGAACTCCAGAAAAAAATAAACAAACTAAAATCACCTACATCCTGGCAGTTAATTGTGAGCAATAAAAGGTTGTTAAAGTGTGACTATGACCTGGGACAATATTGGTCCCACCAATGCATACAGGAGGGAAGAGGGAGACATGCATTTATAGATGCCATTATTTAACCAAGTTTGTACCCATTTCATTTAGTCTACAAATGAGCTTTTGATTTAGAGATTTCCTTCTCTATTTATTTGGTTTTTATAACCTCACTGATTTTATGCCTATAAAGTGCTCATGTAAAATAGACATCAATCATTATAGAAGTATTGTTATTGGAGAAATTGGGGTACTCTCTTCCTTACTGGGTGCTGGGTGTGGGGTCCTTGTGATATCTTGAGAAAAAGTGTTTTATGATTCAGGAGGATGAGTGATTTTTATGTGCATGGAATTATATTCCTGGGTTTCCAAAGCCCCATTTTCCTCACTCCAATTACAGAAGAAGTGTAGCTGGGATTTCAGTAGAGCTGAAATCAGAGCCAGAGTTCCCATTCCATGTTGCAGTGGGTCCAGTTCAGCAGCAGGCTAGCTGCAGTCTATTAGTCCATTGTGTGGGGGGTATGCATGGCCGGGCCATGGACCACATGGGAGGATGTCAGGAAGCAGGAGCAAGAGAGCCCCACAAGCCAGGAGACAACCACTACACTCTAAGATGAACCAAGAGCACAAGAGAGTGAGCTTTCTTTATTCAGGGAACTACATATCCCAAAGTTCTGCATGCTTGCAGTGACCGTGCCCATTCTAGCCAATGACCTCTGTTCCCAGGTGTGACTGGCAGCAAGCACCTACACTAGTCCCCCCAACTTTGTTGGACCTGTATCTATCTTCCCTTTGTACTATCCCTTGGGGAGTGTAAAGTTGTATCTTCCTGGCGAAGTTGCCCAAATGACATGTCTATAATATTTGATATCCCCATTCCTCCTTTCTTATTATTAGTAACTAGGTTAATTACAATGGTATTGTTAACATAAAAAGCCCAATTTTCTCATAACTTTATATTGTACATTATTTGGCTATTTCTGTTAGAATCATGATGAGAACCCTCATTTTTATAACAGGTAACTAAAGCTCAGGCTTGTAATTAGGCCAAGCCATAATTTTCATTAAGGCTTCTTATTGAAAAACTTATGGTAGGGGTGTGTGTGTGTGTGTGTGTGTGTGTGTGTGTGTGTGTGTGTGTATTTCTACTCCTTTCGCATTATATAAATACTTCACATTCAATAGACAAAGATGACTTTTATTTTTTTCTGCTTGCAACATTCTGTGGACCCTACCTGATCATTCATTCATTTGTTCATTCATATATCCATTCTAATAATAAATATGACTATGAATTGGGAAAGTAAAGGGCATTAGAAGAAGAAAAAGAAGATAAAGAGGTTGAGAAAAGGGAGCTAAGTAGCTGTGGCAAAGATAAAGGGAATGGATGTCAATTAGGGAGGGAGGAGAAGAATCTGGGTTAAAACCAACTTCCTTTCTAAACTGTGCTCTTAAGCACTGCACCATCCTCCGTACCTCCAATGAGCTTGTTTAATTGATATGTTCATCTGAAGGCTTTCATTACAAAAGTATCATCAGTGCTCAGATCCTCCAGAGTCACGACTGGAGGGGGGGCAACACTTGCTAAATACCCAACACCATCCTGAGCATTGGGGTCACAGATAAGATAAGGTGCTATCCCTCACTTCATGATGCCCAAGTCAAGTAATGGGAGGCCCTAGGTGGGCCTTATCTGTGAGACTTTGCAACGGCTTCCTCAGGTGACAGGAGTTACTACTGCTCTCAACGCTACTTAAGGCTCCATCTAAAAGGCAGACTGTCTTCCTCTGCATGCCCCCACTGCCTTGTTCTACCCCTGCCTGCCTTTCATCTTCATTCTGCATAACCAGAGCTAATTCTGGTGCCAGGGAAATATAGACAGACATGTGGGGACCAATGGAAAAAGAATCACAAGGAAGTCTCATCAATCTCTTGTCTTGACCCCAGCAAGTCTTCGGCAGCTTGAGTCGAGGTCTCTGGATCACATGCACTTCTCTGAATCATTCTGCATTTGTGCTTTTTGAGATGTTCTTTTTAGCAATTCAGTAATATGTCTCTAGCCCAGAAGATCACACAAAATATTTCACTTCTGAGTCTGGGCCAGCTTTAAAAATAAAAGTCTAATTTTAAATTCACCCTCCAGTACACAGTTGTCTTCTTTTGAACACAAATCCTTTTAACAAATATATTTTTTAAGAAGCATGTGGTAGTAGGAACAGCAGAGTAATTAGGTCCGTAGTTCTGAGGTACAGCTCTAGGGCTGCCACTTGCTAACTACGTAACCCTGTCCAAGGAACTTAGCTTCTCTGAACCTCAATTTCCTCTTTGATCAAATGTTGTTAGTAAACCTGCCTCAAGTATTTGTGATGCATATTAAATAGAAATGATATTTCCTAAGAGGCTTTGTTGATAGTTTTGTGTTAAGTAGTAGTTGTGAATAATAATAATAATAATAATAATAATAATAATAATAATATTATATTATATTATACTTTATAGCTGCCAGAAAGATCATGGCAGAGCTTCTGAAGGTCAAATAAATTACATTTGGGGGCAAATATGCTTCACGTACATAATATAACCGGCACACAATAGAAGACAGATATGGTCACATGATCACACATAACTTCCAGAGTGCTATTCCAAGTGGACATTTTTGTGAGTCTACTTTCCTAACACTGCGTTGTTATATCCGGAAGGTAATTCTCATGCAACCATTATGTGTTAGGAAAACATCAGGATGCAGTGAGGGGAGAAGAGAAATGAAGATTCAAACCTTTCTGAATCTTCCCATTTGTAAACAACTCCTAGTATCGGCGGAAAGAGCACTAAAGAGTTTCGAGGGTTAAGCCATTACCTTTCCCATTTTGCAGCCATATGTCTGGGTCAATATTGAGCTGTCACCTATTGAAATTACTAGTGTGACATCTTCATCGGTTTCAAACTGACTGCAGCCCAGAACAGCTCAGGCAATGACTGGCACACCAGGCTTGCTCCATCCTCCATCTCCCTGGCAGCTTAGGAGAAAGGTGCCCTCAAACATTGGGCACATCTCTAAGGCAAGCAACCTTTTGTGGGGATTGGCCAACACGTGGCACACATAAAAACTCCAATCAGCCTCATCCCTGTTTTTAACTGTGATAAGAGCCCAGGAAAGAACATCAGACAGGCAGACAATAGTCTGCTCATTCCAGAGAGTGAAAGCCAAAGTCACTTTCTCCCATCACTGGACTGTGCACATCAGACATCCAAAAGAGGGATGAGGAGAGCCAGAAAACTCTCCCATTTTTCCCTGGAGTGAATTTTTCTCTTTCCTTTTAAAGGACTTATATTAAATTTTTATATAATTTTTACTTCACATTGAGAAATTACTCAATTTCCTTTAAATAGCTCTGTTCCAAGCTGCACAGAAACTGTGCTCCCCTACCCCCAGGGAAAATGAGATTATTCACAGGTGGGCTAGGAAGGTATAAAGCACATGTCATGTCATAAACAGCTCTGTTACACAGGGAAGTCGCTTGGAATTGTGGGATGCTGTCGGGAATGTTAAGATGACCGACGGTTGGGTCATGGTAGCCAGAGCCCACTTTGGATTCTGAAAGGCAAGCAGCTGAAGATGGAATTTAGGTGTGTTTCAGTGAGAGTAATGGTGAGAACATCTGCTGGCAATTGGATAATACTGACATGTTATATAGCAGCTCTGAAGTTGCAATCCCAGCTTAACCACATGTGTGTGTGACACCACACAATATATTTAACCTCTCTCAGATGTGGTATTAGGAGCTACAATAATAACATCTGTGAACTATGTAGTAATGAGAGAATGTACTTCATATAGTATCATTCTGATTATGTAAAGGTGTAGCGCAATGCTTGCTGCATAAGAAGATCTCCATGAACGTTGGCTAATGGCAAAAGGGGTGGTTATGTGACCCTGACTATGAACCAAACAAGTCTTAACAGCAAGGGACTGTATTAAAGTCTAGATCTCCACAACATATCTGGTCTTAGTGTATGCTTTCCCCTATTGTGGTCTTGTACTTATTCCTTTTTGAAAAAAATATTCATGATATTTCTTAAATGAGGTTTACAATTGGTGGTAAAAAAAAAAAGTGCAATGAAATCTTGCTCTAAAATGATGCATGAGAGATATTGGTGATTTCAGTATTGAGGAAAGATTTGAGAGATGAGCTAATTTGATATCTGATATATTTCCTTCAAATACATTAACTAAAATTTTTATTTATTATTAGAGAGAAGGAGGGGGAGAGAGAGAGAGATCAGATGTGTCCTGTACTCAGGTACATGTGCCCCCACCAGAGATCTAACCCACAACCTGGGTATGTTCCCTCACCAGTCATCTAATCTAGAACCTTTTGGTGCATGGGATGATGCTCCAACCAACTGAGCCACATAGCCAGGGCATTAACTAAAATTTAAAAGATGCTTTATATGTTCATCTATCCATATATCACTATGGATTGTAACATAGCCTATAAATCTGTATAGAAAGATAAAGATGTCTGTATAATATAGATTAAAGTTAAATGGTGCCCTACTATTAAACTCTATAATGTAAACAGCTGTGAGTGGTAGATGATTCAGAAAAAGTTCAAGTAAGTCATTGCCATTCCGTTTGCATGTGGGTGAGAAACGCCCACACTCAGCTTTCTCCATTGAAGATATAACGACACAGGTGAGGGACTACATAAGTAAGTGTGTGTAACTTCGAGTGAATCCATTCTTGTCACCAGAAAGTGTGTTTCCTGAAGCATATATCCTTGGGTGCCTAGCAGTCTCTTCATTTGTAAAAGTTACTTCAGCAAATGGAAGCATGCCTTAGTTGGGAGGAAAAAGGCTGAGAAGTAGGTAGGGTCTGTGGAAAGATACCTAGATGGTGAAAGCCACATTATATGACATATCCAGCCTAGGCAGTTATAGGATATGTGGTCAAAGGAACCAGTATCTCTTTCTTTAAACATTTGCTTAGAATGCTTACAAAGGAGCCAGTAGACCCTTTAAAATAATATTTGTGGCAAAAAGGAATAGCTACCCCAAATAATTTCTTTTCTTTTTTTGATTATTATTGCATTTAATCTTAAAAATCACACAGTAAAGTCAGTATAATTATCATCCCCATTTTATTATTATTTTTACTTTTTTTCTTTATTTATTAAGGTATTACATATGTGTCCTGATTTCCCCACCCCCCACCCCGACTCATGCCCTCACCCCCCTCGTGTCTGTGTGCATTGCTTAGGCTTATATGCATGCATACAAGTCCTTTGGTTGATCTCTCCCCCCTTACTCCCACCCTCCCCTACTTTCCCTCTGAGGTTTGACGGTCTGATCGATGCTTCTCTGTCTCTGGATCTGTTTTTGTTCATGAGTTTATGTTGTATATTATATTGCACAAATGAGTGAGGCCATGTGATATTTATCCTTCTCTGGCTGGCTTATTTCACTTAGCATAATTCTCTCCAGTTCCATCCATGCTGTTGCAAATGGTAAGAATTCCTTCTTCTTTACTACAGCATAGTATTCCATTGTGTAGATGTACCACAGTTTTCTAATCAACTCATCTGCTGATGGGCACTTAGGCTGTTTCCAAATCTTAGCTATGGTGAATTGTGCTGCTATGACATAGGGGTGCCTATATCCTTTCTGGTTGGTTTTTCTTGCTCCTTGGGATATATTCCTAGAAGTGGTATCACTGGGTCAAATGGGAGTTCCATTTTTAGTTTTTCGAGGAAACTCCCTACTGTTCTCCACAGTGTCTGCACCAGTCTGCATTCCCACCAGCAGTGCACAGGGGTTACTTTTTCTCAGCATCCTCGCCAGCACTTGTCATTTCTTGATTTGTTGATAGCCATTCTGACAGGTGTGAAATGGTACCTCATTGTCGTTTTGATTTGCATCTCTCAGATAATTAGTAACTTTGCCCATGTTTTCATATGTCTCTTGGTCTTCCTTATGTCCTCTTTCAAAATGTATCTATTTAGGTCTGTTGCCCACATTTTTATTGGGTTATTTATCTTCCTTTTGTTAAGTTGTATGAATTATTTTCAATAGGTCAACTGTCAATAACAGTATTTGAAGGATAGATTGATATAATCAGCAGACTCAAATCCGAACCAATTTTCACACTCTCCTATAAAAATGAACTTTTACTATATATATTTTCTGAAGTCAATAGTAAAGGATAAAGATAATTTAATTATAACTTGCTAATGGTTATAAAGGTCAAAAGATGAAAGCCCAGATTCTTTTCTTTAGTTGTATTTTTACCACAATAGCCCAGAGCATGGTTAAGGGATTTTCTCTGGGGGCTTATACTCTAAAAGAAGTCTTTTCTTTAGACTGTATATCCTATGATCTTCTCTAATATCACACAGTGCCTTTTACATGGTTATGGTAAAAACCAGTTGTGGAAAATAACTATTTCTATCATAAAATCTTGCAGTTTCTATAAGGCTTTATAATTTTCAAGTGCCATTACGTTCCTTAGCAGGGTTGATGCCCAACATTCTGGATAGGTTAGGAGCCTCTGTTTTATGTCTAAAAAAGTAAGATGCAGTAGGGCACCAAATGGCTCTCGATGCCCAGTTTGGGACATCATTACTAAAGTACCGGAAGCATGTGGCGTCAAGCCCAATGCAGCTTCTGTGACAGGAAGTAGAACTGAAGCTTTCCTATAGGAGGAAAAATTGACGATATGGATGAAGTTCTGAAAAGGAATTTAAATTCAGGGAAATGTTTCTTCACATTTAAATTTCATAGCATGTACGTGCCCCTATGGAGAAATAGAGGCAGAGAAGGACTTCTATTCTCCCTGGGAGATGTTCCCCGGCCGACTCTCATTTATCCTAAACACCAAAGGGTGGGTTCCTCTCCCTGCACCATCTGGAAGGAGGTGTTAGTATCAGTGTAGCTTCCTCTGCAGGCAAATGCAGCTCACAATGTATTTCTCCCCCAACCCCCAGCAGCTTAGCCAGAATTATATTCCCTGAGCATGGAATCCTTTAAAAATTATATTTTACAACATGAGGCATACTTCACTCCGCTGAAGACTCACTTCATTCCAAAGTTAGACATTCATATTCATTTTCAGATGAATGTCTTGATAAACGCATATTTAAGACATTTAACCGTGGACTCCCAGAGTTTCCAATTCTGAAAATCATAATATGTGCTTTAATATCAAACTGTTATATTGTAGGAATTTGTTTAAAATGGAACCCTAGAGGGTGATATATATATATATATATATATATATATATATATATATATATATATATATATATATATATATTCAGCAATTTGCAGACCCATCCTAGAATATGGCAAATTAGAACAGTTGAGCTGAAAGTTGTTTGTTTGTTTGTTTGTTTGCTTTTTTTTTTTTTAAAGGGAAACTGAATTATATTGAGTGTGAATGATTAAGAAATGGAAAGTGGTGTTCGATCTTGGAAACACAAATGAAAACAGGAAAGACATGGAATTGAGAAAGGTGATAATAATCCTTGTTGTATTAAAAAGGAAACCATATCTGTTTTATCTTTTGAAAATTGCAGGTAGGTATGTATCATTCATGCTGATGTGGCACGTAGATGGAGATACCTAGGCTGGGTTAGGTAGAAGGAATGTTCCGCTGAGGCTTTGGGTGGAAAGTCATCCCAAACTGCAGTCATTTAAAGAGAATGATTCTGGCACAACTAAGCTAGAAACAAGAGTAAGAATTAGTGTATTTGGATCTGGGTAGTGCATAGAGGACAATGTGTGGAACTTAAGGAAGATTAGTTGTAGTTTGTTTGTAGAGCAGAATTCTTGGCATACACTTCATTACCAAATTTACAGGTTTTGCTTTGACCATGGGCTGCTACAAACTATCAAAAAACTATTTTTTCCTTCATATGGTTACTAATCCAGTTGGAATTAGTGATGGGAGACCAAGTCAACTGGAGTCTAATTCAAACATACTTACGAAGACAACTTCTTAACCAAGTTTTATAACCCTCTCTATATCACAAACGTAACTGTAGGTTAAACAGATATTTTACCCTGCTTTCAGCGTAAGAGTTTGGAACCTGCTTTACCATAGAACATTTCTCTACCTTTTGGTTGACAGATGGGACCAAACAGAGTAGTATCCAGCTTCCCAGGTACTTTTTATTTTTAAATGAATGAATGAATTTACATTTGAATATTCAAGTAGCTTTGGATATACTGAAATGTAGAGAAACAATATCTTTCCCCAGATACACACATATGCATGAGCTCATAAAGAAAAGTTTAGAAACAAAATAAAATGAAATTTCAATTTATTAAAATAATTTACCATTTAGAAGAAATTATTTATAGTTTGCTAGTTTTTATAATATAGGAAGTGGCTATAGCTTCTTTATCTTCTCTGTGGGGATAAGAGCAAGGTTCCAAAGCTACTGTTGAAAAATTAGACCTCTCATGAGTCATGCATTCCCAGGTGTCCCCTATGCAGCATCCAGGGCGGAGGTGACCTCCTATTATGGACAGCTAACACTTGCGTGCTACTCATGTTCAGCTTGTTATCCAGAAGCCAGGACACTGTTGGGACAAGATGGCATCTCAGCAGGTTTTCTGGAGTATGTGGAGCATTCGTGTAACCTTCAATTAGCAGAAGAAATGTATTTTGTTATTCAGAAATCAAAGTTTTGTCACTTGGTACAACTGCAAATAAAGGTGGTGAACCCCAAGATACTATCAGTTTATGGATGATAGGAGCTACTTCAGGCATCCTAGACTTCTGTTAGAACCTAAATAACTGGCAAAAAAAAATAGTGTAGGGCCAAGAACTGTATTTTCATGGCTGGGTAATTAAGCAAAGACAATTAGGTCGATAAGAGTCCCTATTGCTGGAATAGACTAAAGATTATGGAAATTAAAATAATAGAGACAATGGTTTGCATGCCTCCACATTTTCTGAATTGTCTTTTTTTGTAACTCGTTTGCCATTGCCCATTGATGGCTTTTTTTGTATTTTTAATTTTGGTATACTTTTGTTCAATTATAGTTTATATTCACTATTATTCTCTATTAGTTTTAGGCATACAACATAATGGTTACATCAGGGGTCCTCAAACTTTTTAAACAGGGGGCCAGTTCACTGTCCCTCAGACCGTTGGAGGGCCGGACTATAGTTTAAAAAAAACCTATGAACAAATTCCTATGCACATAATGGTGGCAAAAACACCCGGTGGGCCGGATAAATGTTTTCGGTGGTGGGCCGCGTGTGGCCCGCGGGCCGTAGTTTGAGGATCCCATAGTCGTGTAGTTATTGACTATATTCCCTGTGCCATACTCTACCTCCCCATGACTGTTTTGTAACTACCTATCTGAGCTTCTCAAGCCCTTCACCTTTTTGACCCAATCTCCCCCAAACCTCTTCCCCTCATACTGGAAACCATCAGTATGTTCTCTGTATTGATGATCCTATTTCTGTTTTGTTTGTTCATGTATATTTTTCTATAGATTCCTTAGAGGAATGAAATAAATAGTTTCTTAAAAGACTTTAGAAGTCAAGTCACAGGAAAGTTGTAACCTGTTAATTAAATGATGTCTATGATTATTTTTAACTGTAAAATATCTATGACTATAACACAGCATCTGCAATATATTTAACAATGACAGCCTGTGGCACTTCCTGTTTCTTTTCTATTGCTCTTAATATTAGACACAATCTATGTCCCTGTAAGATAACCTGGGAAAGCTGATCTCTGTGATTCCAAAGCAGCCGGTTAATTTAGTTACTCCAATACAATTAAGTGTTTGTCCAAAATAATTTGATTTTAGTAAATGATGTAATTGGCAATCTTGTATAGATAGTACCTGAATGTATCCTTCAAAGAGGAGAGATATTCCTTCAAAGGGGACAGACTGTTAACTTTTTTAAGAAGTATTTCCTATGCATGATCTGACTATTGCTTATTGAAAACTTTCTATAATCTAGTACCATGCTTAGCATTTCACTCATAGTCATGTAGTGTGTTTTGTTGTTGTTGTTAACTCCTAAAACAACTAGCTGAAGTAGACACAATTATTATCACCACTTTGTGGATGAGAAAACTGAGACCAAAGGAGTTCATGAGATTTTCCCAATAGACACACAAAGAGAACAGGGCATATCAAGCTATCAAGCCATTTCTTTTTTCAGCAGAAAATAACTTAGTGACTATCTTTCCAACTCATTTTGCAAATGAGGAAACGGAGATTTGTCACTTACTGGCTAAGAAGATCCTGCAGATCTTGGCAGATCCTGAAACAGGATATA
Organism: Myotis daubentonii; assembly: GCF_963259705.1. Lineage (NCBI taxonomy): Eukaryota > Metazoa > Chordata > Mammalia > Chiroptera > Vespertilionidae > Myotis > Myotis daubentonii. Next base: position 73,543,446 of record NC_081848.1, read on the forward strand.
AAGCTCCCGCAGCCAGAATCCAGTGATAGAAAACCATCACCCTGTCATGTTTAAAAAGTGAATAGAGGAATTAGTAACTGGTAGGTTTTCAGATGGATTTTTTGAAAAGGTGAGTTTAAGCAGATAAGGGGGTTTCTGATTATTGTGAGCTGATTTTGAAATGATCAGTAAACATAATCACTGCTAGGGTCTCATTTGCTATAAGAGAATTATTTGTTAGCGAAGCACAATACAAATGCTCCAGGTACGGATATTGTGTTTCCCATTTACAAAAAGGAGAGAAGCTAAGTACTTTGCCCAAAGGCTCATCTTTAGAAAGCAGTGCAACTTGGGTTCAAATCTAGTGCTCTGCTCTCCTCTATTGCCTCCTTTAGCAAAAAAGTTTAAACAAGCCCAGCTGGTGTGTCTGGGTGGTGGAGCATAGACCTACATGCTAGGAGGTCACGGTTCAATTCCTGGTCAGGGCACAAGCCCGGGTTGCGGGCTCCATCCCTAGTAGGGGGCGTGCAGGAGGCAGCTGATCAGTTCTCTCTCATCATTGATGTTTCTATCTTTCTCTTCCTCTCCCTTCCTCACTGAAATCAATTTTTTTAAATGTAAAAAATTAAAGTTAACTTAAAAAAGAAGTTTAAACAAAAACGAATCTGGGTTAATTAATTTAGATCATTCTCTAAGGGATGGTTCTGGAATTGAAGTATGGATTGCAGTGGAGAGAAGAAACAGTGCCTCTATGCTCAGGAGCCATCCAGAAACAGGAAGCTGGAATGGGGCTTGGCTCTGCCACTCATCTTTCTCCATCTGTCTGCTTTCATGGCCAAGAGACAAGTCTAGTTGTTATAGGCATGGAGTATGTTGTGGGCCAGAAGGCAGAAGGCAGAAACCTAAATTTGTGGGAATTGGTCCCATGCCTGCTGTTGTGATTCTTCATAGAATTCTTTGTATTAAAATCCTAGACCTGACCTCACATCCATTGTCATTATGGGCCGTGCAGTCATTATGTTTTACTTACTTACATGGAACCATAGCCAATAAAATGCTTTCTGATTGGGAAAGCTGATTTTTATCATATGAGTTTGAAGTTGAAAACCATAAAAATACAACTTTATTAAAATTTAAAAGTTTATTTTAAAAAGATCTCCATGAAATAAAATGCTTAAAAATCACAAGAAATTTGTTTAATGTGTGATTAAGTAGATGCCAGAATTTATATTATGATAAAGTTCACTGGATTGGAAACTATAAGAGGTTGGTTCTAATTATATTTTTGTTTAATGTTAGAATGGACTTGTATCAAATCGCCTACACTTCCTTAGTCTCGTGATCTCTGAGAACCCAAGCCCTTGAACCAGATAGCCTGGATTCTCAGCTGTGGCCTAGGGAAAAGTCCTTAATTTCAGAATCATTATCTGAATAATATTCATATAATAATCATTATTTGAAAATAGAGTACCTATCTCAAAGTTTTTTGGAGGTTAATTGAGTTAATACATGGAAATATCTCAGAATAGATGACATTGACTGACAGATGTTAAGTACTCAACAAATGCTAATTATTATCATTATAAATCCATTCAACTAATGTAACTGTGTGCCAGAAACTGAGCAAGGAATTGGGGACAGTGAAGAATAAGAAGGCTTGTAGTGCAGCATATAACATGTAAACAGATACAGTCATGATTATATTCGATGTGAAACAAACATTAATAAAAGTACCTCATGATAGAGAAGAAGAAAGCAATTTGCCTTAAGATTTTATAACAGACTTCCATAACATAACAGGATTTTAACTACTGATAGGTAGGCAATGGGAAGAAAGGCCTTGGGTTAACAGTGAATAAACAGCAGGTGCAAGGTCATCTAGCATGAAACGGCATGGTGTGTCTAGGCCCGTGGTCGGCAAGCTGTGGCTCGTGAGCCACATGCGGCTCTTTGACCCCTTGAGTGTGGCTCTTCCTAAGCCTTAGGAGTACCCTAATTAAGTTAATAACAATGTACCTACCTATATAGTTTAAGTTTAAAAACTTTGGCTCTCAAAAGAAGTTTCAATCGTTGTACTGTTGATATTTGGCTCTGTTGACTAATGAGTTTGCCGACCACTGGTCTAGGCAACTAGAGGTAGTTAGTATTGCTGATGGAGAGGGAGTGGTAAAGATAAATTTAAAGGTATAGACAAGGGCTAGATAAAATCAACTTTATGTTGTACTAAAGTGTTCCCATTATCTCCAGGCTAGGAAGAACCATTAAAGAGATTAATTAGAGAGAATAAATTATCAGATTCATGCATTAACAAGCTCATGCTGGCTACCTTGGGTTTCCAATTGGATGAATAAAACAAAGAAAGCCCACTGCCTAAGAGGATGTTGTCCAGATTCAATAATAGATGAAAAGGGCAGAAGAAACAGAGAAGAAATTGTGAAAATTGTAGCCTCATTTTACTTAATTAGAACCAGTGGTATATACACACTCTAGAAGTAACCTCCTCATAGGGAAAAATAAACCTTTTGAGTACATGCAACAATGAAGTGTAAATTTCTATCTAAACTATGGAATCTCTGAATGACATTGTCAATTGAAGAAAAATGGTTTGCTCATAGTATCCCACATTTTGTGTTACAAAAGTCTCAGATAGTATTACGCTTTCCCTCCCAATGACAAATTTATGCAGTGTCAGTGTCAGGATCCTTATATGCAAACTTTAATGACTGCAAAGTTGTTTTCTAAATGATCAATGTATAATAGAAAATGACACTATCACCATTTCTTAAATGCACATTGGTAACTGAATATATATCAGTAGCAGGTTGAATTATCATCAGTAGCAGGGATTGCTTGTAAGACTGAATTCTATTCAGCCTAGTGTAAAATGACAAAAACTTATTCATATTTCTTTATCTTTTTATTTGTAACTCTAATGTATTATTTCATCTTTCACAATGAAAGTCAGTTTTGAAGGAAAGGCATCTTATATAATAAAAGAGTAATATGCAAAGCAACTGAATGGGGGATGACCAGTTGGCAGGGGGCAGGGCCAGCGAGCAGGCGGTGCCAGGCCAGCCAAGGCGCTTGCCAGTAGGCAGAGGGAGGGTACTGCAATGGGGAGTAATGGGTCTGCCCTGTCTCCTCCCACAGAGGGAGGCCTGCGGCGGCAGTGGCATGCTGATGGGGGCAGCGTCATCCCCTGATGGGCTGCCCAGTTGCGTCTTGCAGAGCGAGGCCAGACTGAGCGGGCCTAAGCCATCAATAGGACATACCCTGAGGGCTCCCGGACTGTGAGAGGGTGCAGACTGGGCTGAGGGACACCCCCACCCCAAGTGCACAATTTTTTGTGCACTGGGCCTCTAATATATATATACATTTATATTTATATTTAAGAGAGCAAGGGAGAAGGAAAGAGAGATAGAAACATCAATGATGAGAGAGAATCATTGATCAGCTGCCTCCTGTATGCCCCACACTGAGGTTCAAGCCCACAACCTGGGCATATGTCTTAACTGGGAATTGAACTCTGACCTTCTGGTTCATAAGTCAGTGCTCAACCACTGAACTATGCTGGCTGGGCTGGAAGGTTTATATTTATTGCATGCTATCCCTCAATGATCTCAGTATAACACCAGTTGAATCAAAGAAATTCAGGGAACTGTACAAGGTCTTATAGTACTTTCAAGTCTACCTGCTTCTTGTCAGAGGAGCAATTTTTGACTCAGAGAGGTAACTTAGTGGTTATGCCTACAACTGTTGAGCAGGAGAAAAGCAGAAAGAAACCCGACTTCTTACCTTGTAGATTTTTTCTTAAAATGTTGTTAATTATTTATTTACTAGAGGCCTGTTGCACAAAAAGATTCGTGCAATAGGCCTTCCCTTCCCCTGGCTGCCGGCACCGGTTTTCCTCCGGCACCCGGGACCCAGGCCTTCGGTCTGGCCAGAGCCACCTTCAAGCCTCCTTCAAGCCTTTGCTGCTGCGGCCGGAGACGCCTTTAGTCTTTGCTCCTCTGCTTTGCGCCTGCATATACAAATTAACCGCCATCTTTGTTGGCGATTAATTTGCATATCTCGCTGATTAGCCAATGGGAGGCATAGCAAAGGTACAGTCAATTACCATGTTTGTCTATTATTAGATAGGATTCTATTCTCTTATATCTAGTTAATATCTGTTAGTTTTACCTGCACATAAAATGAGATAGAAGTCATGGAGAGCCGAAGCCGGTTTGGCTCAGTGGATAGAGCGTTGGCCTGCGGACTGAGGGGTCCCAGGTTCGATTCCGGTCAGGGGCATGTACCTGGGTTGCGGGCATATCCCCAGTAGGAGATGTGCAGGAGACAGCTGATCGATGTTTCTAACTCTCTATCTCTCTCCCTTCCTCTCTGTAAAAAATCAATAAAATATATTTTTTAAAAAAAGAAAGAAGTCATGGAGGAGGTCACACAAAGAAACTCCTCTCATTATTTCTGAGTGCAGACTTGGAATGTAGGAGTTAGAAGGTCAGCCCTGCAGCCTAGCCATGGGGAACATATTGTGAAGACAGAGTCAGCTCAGCTCTCAGTTCTCTCTTTATTTTCCTTTCATGAATGTTTCTTTTAAATTTCAATTTTTCATGTCTGAAGATGCTACATGTGTAATGGACTTTTGCATTTGTTGTCTAATGCACTCATAACAGCCCATTTTTGCACAAAACGTAAACCACTTACAATAAATAGTAACCACCACCATTATGCAGCATTGGAAGAATTGCATAAGCACTGTCAATTTCTGTGCATCCACTAGTGTTTCACCCTGCAGCTAGCCAGGTTAAAATAACAATTACTGACACATTAGTGAATGCTGAAATTCTCTATGTTGAGGATTGTAGGTCAACGTGAAAGCATAAGTACATATCGGCAAGGACTAGGTTGTAGACCATGTCATCGACACTAAAGTAGAAGTGGTAGGGAGAAATATTTGGGGTAAATATTTGCCAAGACAAAATAAAATAATAGCCAGAAGTGCTTTAGTGGTAAACCACTAGTGATAGGCATCCATACTTATAAAGACTCCTAGAGACAGAAATATTAGGGGTAATTTCCTAGAGTATTCGGTGGAGAAGTAAAATGAACCTCCACTAAGCTTAGTTGGAAAGAGTGCAGTGCTTGTACTAGTATTTGGTGACCCTGATTATGGTCCAACCTACACTTTTTTGAATGGGGGACAGATTCCCAAATGTTACCTGCTTCCCTAAATCTGTATAGTCATTCAGTGGGAGAACTTGACTTAAAAGACAGGTAATATAATCTTTCAAATGGAAGTGAAATGGACCTCCAAACCAAAATTTGTTTCAGACTTTGAAGCTGATGATGCCACATGTACACCGAGAGGGTTTGAAGAGATTTATTGCTTACCTAATGAGGCTTTCGGGAAATAACAGAGCAGGCTCCCAAGCAAATCCAAAAAGGGCTTGTTAGGGGGAAGGGAGGGAAGGGGTGAGGAAGGCTCCCTCTGGCTTTGGATTTTATTGTGATTAGGTGCTGGACCCAGGATAAGGTTTTCCATATGTGGACCAGGGCTTGCATGTCTTATTATTTTTTAGGGTTCTTGTAACAAATTATCACAAACCAGGTGGCATAAACACCAGAAACCTTTTTCTCTACATTTCTGGAGGCTAGACATATCAGTGGCAGTAGGGTTAGTTTATTATGAAAGCTCTGAGAAAGTCTGTTCCATGCCCCTCTCCGATTTACATCTGTAAAGACCCTATTTCAAAATACATTTAATTCTGAGGCTCCAGATAGACATGGGTTCTTGGAAGACACTGTTCAACCCAGGGCATGTGATTAGAACTTCTTGCTGGTGCTACATGAGAGAGCTCATGGGCTTTCTTATTGACATGTTCGGTTGTGGAGCCAGAGAGGAAGATGGAAGGATGAGAGTTTGGAGATGTCAGCAGTCAAACATCAAACACAGTCAGACTCTTTATCGCTAAAGGTCTCTTGATTCCTCAGGAAGTTATACTCTTCACTTCATTGTTTTTCAGTAAGAAGGGAGGCACAGACATCTATCTGTCAGACTTGTGCTCCATGGTTGTAAAAGAAAGATGCTAAAATATTACGTGTTGAATTATCTACAAAAGTTGTATACCATCCTGTCCTACGCAAATATGATCATATGTCCACTCTACCCAACAATAAAGAACTCAGAATTAGAAAATATTCAATGATAATTTTCAAGCAAATAGAGCATATAGGGAATTATTTCTCCATAGGGCACCAGGTAAAGAGAGAGGTGAGGACTGGAATGGCAAACATCAAGCAGGACCCCCAGAAAAAATGCTTTGGGATAGCAAAAAAAGAATGTAGTTATAAGAATTGCCATTTGAGCTATTGGACTGAGCTCAGAAAAATGGCTCAGACACATTTAATTCAACTTAAGTAAAAACTTAACACTGAAGCCAAGAGCCTTGGTGAATTGATAATTAGTTCCTTGACCAGAATGCTAGAGAAATTTTGAATACATTTCAGGGCTTGGAACCACCATAGGAATGAGCAATATAGACCTATGGCATCACTGTGACCTAATATCTCCTTGACATAGCAAATGTTCTGTAAACCATCCCCTTTGCTATCATACAATGAAATGTGAAATGTATCTACCTCACACATATAATTCTAATAATCACTAATCAATATAACCATCTAAATGTAAAAAAGGAAAAATAAAGAAAAGTGATTTTAAAAAAATGGGTTGATCTGAAATAAATAGTCTTTTCCACAATGTATAGTGAGATGCCTCCACTGAGATAGCTGCTGAGAATGAGAGAGCTGTTAAATGCAAGTCCATCCTATTGGTGACTTAATAAGTCATGAGTGTAGAAACCATCTCAGATGTAAATTTCTGAAATAAGCACCCGCTATTGGTAAAGATATTAACACACGAGGAAACAGTTTTCCTTTAATTTGTGTGATAGTTTCATTCCTTGTTATTGTAAACATCTTTTAATTTATATGTAAAACAGAATCAGGCTCCAGATAGACATGCATTCTTGGAAGACACTATTCAACCCAGGGCATGGGATTAGAATTAGGATTAGGTAATCATATACATATTTTTCTTCACCTGTTTGAGTGTCTGGTGGGACACCTATGTACCAAATATTCCTTGTGACAACCAAAAGTGCTCCTACAAATATCCAAATGCTCCTGAGACCCATTAGAATAGATGATTTCAAATGTCTAGACTTAAAGAGAATATATTTCTTCCAGTATAACAAGTGGTTATTTAATTTTTAATGTAGTTTTTGAAAACTTGCAATTAAAATCAATTTTAACAAGTCTGTCAGTCATAGAAATTAACATTCCTTCACCTTTCTAACTCAGTGGATGTATTTAACGCTGTGAAAACTTCATTCTGCTGAGAAAGGGAGACTAAGGGGTTTGTTTATTTTAATCAAACGAAGATTAATGTCATCAGTAAATATTTATGTGAATAGGATTCTGGTTTTCCACTAGCATAGGGTGGAGAAATGGAGACACATTCCTCACCTGATATTTATGAAGCTAAAGGTCAGAAGCCATATACACCAGTTTTATTTTGTGAAAGGATTAGAAATGGAGCGTAGGTTGGTGAAATCTGATGTCTAGGAAATGAATCCTAACTTAATATGAACACATAATAACTGACCCCTGAGAAAGAGTTTATAGAAATATATATATATAATTTATTAAATGTGATATAAAATCATTGACTGATTGATTGATTCATTGATTGGGCAGTATTAAAATAAGTATAGTGTCTAGAACCAGAAAGTTCTTTGCACTGATCAGACACTATCAACTATTGTGTTCATTCTGGATCCTGCATTTAAATAAATCAATAAATTGGAACATGTCCAGAAAAATGCAGCAAAAAAGGCTACAAAATGTGTGTGTGTGTGTGTGTGTGTGTGTGTTCATGTATGTGTGAATGTATACAGGCATATGGATATTTTATGTATGCAGACCACCAATCCTGAAAATTATACTCACATTTCGCATTATTATATTTACATTCTTCTCTTTAACTATGAATATATTGAGAGGTATTGTCAAGTGTATATTTAAATCAATGTTCTTTTTAAAATTGTGATAAAAAGCACATAACATGAAAACCAATCTCTTAAATTTTAAAGAGTACAGTAGAGTGTTATTAACTATATGTACATTGTTATAGAGCAGATCTCTTAAAATTTTTCATCTTGCATGTTAAAATTCTATACATACTCAACAACTTCCTCATTCCCACTCACCTCAATCTCTGACAACCACATTTTGCTTTTATGAATTTAACTACTTTAGATAACCTATAACTAGAATCTTGTAGTTGGTCCTTGTGTGACTAGCTTATTTCACTTAATATAATGTCCTCAAGGTTCATCATTTATAGCATATAACAGAATTTCCTTCTTTTTAAAGGTTGAATCATATTATATTGTATACATTATGCTACATTTTGTTTATCCATTCTTCTATTAATGGACATTCAGGCTGTTTACAAATTTGGGCTGTTGTAAATTATGCTGCAATAAACATAGATTAAATTATCTCTTCAAAATCCTTATTTCATTTTTTTTAATATATTTTATTGATTTTTTACAGAGAGGAAGGGATAGGGATAGAGAGTTAGAAACATCGATGAGAGAGAAACACCACTCAGCTGCCTCCTGCACACCCCCTACTGGGGATGTGCCCGCAACCAAGGTACATGCCCTTGACCAGAATCGAACCTGGGACTCTTCAGTCCACAGGCCGACACTCTAGCCACTGAGCCAAACTGGTCAGGGCCTTATTTCATTTCTTTTGGATAAATTCCCCAAACTGGGATTTCTGGGTCTTCTGGTAGTAGTTTAATTTTAAATTTTTGAGTAACCTCTATAATGCTTTTCATAGCAGCTGCGCTATTTTAAATTCCCACCAAGAATAGAAATTCTTGCAATCTTGGTAGGATTGTTATTTATATATATGTACATATATAGATATATATCATATAACCCTAACATTTGTGAGGTGATATCTTATTATTGTTTTCATTTGCATTTATTTGAGGATTTTCTATACAAGTCATTTGCCCATTTTTAATTGGATTATTTTTATTTCTATTTTTTTATTGAATATATATATACCTAATATATATTTTAAATTTTAACCTGTTGTCAGACATATGGTTTGCAAAAATGCCTCCCCCCCCGCCCATTCTTAGATTGTCTTTTATTCTGTTGATTGTTTTGTTCGCTATGCGGAAGCTTTGTGGTGTGCAATGGTCCCAATTGCCCAACTTTGCTTTTGTTGCCCTTGCTTTTGGTGTCAGATCCAAGAAATCATTGCCAAAACCAACATCACGAAGCTTTCTCCCTATGTTTCCTTTTAGGAGTTTTATAGTTTTAGGTCTTACACATAAGTCTTTAATCCATTTAGTTGATTTTTGTGTATAGGATAAGGGATTAGACAACATTTAACTTTTAGTCTTTTGTATGCGGTTATCTAGTTTCTTCAAACTAGTTTGTCGGAGAGACTCTTTCCCCATTGTGTAGCCTTGACAATGACCATGTGACTGTATAAGCTTGGCTTTATTTCTGGGCTCTTTGTTCTGTTCCATTGCCCCATATGTATATCTTTTTGCATTATCATCCTGTTTTGATTACTATAGCTTTGTAATATGTTTTGAAGCCAGGAAGTGTGTGGTCTCTATCTTTGCTTCCTTTCTCAATTTATTTTGGCTCTGCAGGGTCCTTTTCATTCCATATGAATTTTAGGTTGTTGTTTGTTTTTTTGTTTGTTTTTCTTTTTTTTGGGGGGGGGGGGAATCCCATTGATATTTTTATAGGGATTACTTTAAATCTGTAGATTACTTTGGGTATCATGGACATTTTGACATTACTGAGTTTCCAAACCATGAACACGGGATGTCTTTTCGTTCATTTGTGTTCTTTAATTTATTTTACTAATGTTTTGTATTTTTCAGTGTACTTTTTATTTTCATTTTGCTTTTTTGTTTAATGGAAGGATACCTATAAATGCCCCCAAAAAAAGGTCACAGAAGAAGATGATTATCTTTTTGGAAATCTATCATATTGAAAACTTTCTTAGTTAATCAAGTTTCAGATAATATTTAGCTTTACAATAATTATTTTTGTTAAATATGTTGGTGGTTTATTTGATATTTAAAATTAAGTTTCAGGTTGAATTTTTATGTTCGGGTAAATGTTTCTTTCTCTTTCTTTCTATATATGTTTGTGTCTATAATTGAACTGTAAACATACAAAAATGCATAAATAGATTGTACTTTGTAATGACCCAAGGTCAATAGCTAATAATTCAAAAAGCTTTTAGCAAAGAATTATGAAGAACTTTTAGCAGTTTTAAGTATATAGGCAGAGACTTTTTTCATTTTGAATTATTATGCCAGACTTTTGGCGAGCTTATATGACTAAATTGTTTTCTGTGATTTTAGTGTTTTCTTATACCACCCCTTCTCCAGTTCACTCAGCGCTGCTGTAGCTTGGCTGAAATGTGTGTCTAAATTACAAATAAATTGCGTTTCAGTGAAGTCATGAGGACCTCTTCTGTGTTATAGAGTGCATATACTCAGTAAACTCCCTTTATGCCATACACAAGCTTTTTCTAACTTTTTGCCATATTCTAGAGAATCGGGGTTGCCCTGAATCTCTGTATGCAATCCATAGCCGCTTACAAGTCTGCCCTGACATTTAGCGACCATGTACTCTGTATACACGCTTTGCTTTTTCCATAAACTCTGTTAAGGTCTGTATTGGATATTCGATATTAGCATTCTAAGTTTGTGTCCGCACACATTATATGCAGTGTTGCTGGGAATTAAACTCACTTGAACATTAGGACAGGAGCCAAAACAGACATAAGATGTGACTGAAGTGCCGGAAGCAAGTCTTGGCAGTAAGTGGTTCTTTTCTCGCCTGCTTTGGCAGTGCTCACCAGCCCACTTCAACTCACATGTCAATCTTGAAATGAGAATTCTTTTGGGAATGATCAAAGTCATTGCTGGTGTACTTTTTGGAGGGAGAATGATGCCTCAATTATGCCTCAATTTACCATATTTGGTGTTCAAATGCCTGTATCGCATTGCTAGTCATTGTCCTTGGACGCATGTCCTCTCCCTTATATTTTCTTGCCTTGTGCCTGTGTTCCATTCCCTTTAGTCAGAATGGCTTTGGTATCTCAGATACAAGATCTCTTAATAGTAGAGAGGTGCTCTGATTGTCTTTTGTCATTGTCCTTTTAACATCTTCTTTTACCCTCTGCACGAATATCTCTTCCTGGGAAGTCATGGTGTGGAGGGCTGGCTCAACAAAGGCACATTCATAAATGTCTTGGGGCATGCCCAAAATAATATGAAGAATCAGGATTAGAAGTAGATCTATGGTGAAACTAATAAAACTAAGCCTCAAACCCCTTTCTTATAGTATGCCTTCCCAGACCCAACACTGTATCTGTTATTTTCCATTATTTTACTGAAAGACTTGAGATGGAATAAAATATAATTATAAGATCCAGTACAGACCATGTGGATGAACATTGCCCATGAAAACATCTGTTTCTCTTTCCATTTTCTCCTTTATCTTAACTCACCATTCCCTTAATTCTTCTTTATTTTCTCTTCTCCATCTCTTTTCATGTTCTTTTTTCTGTCACTTCTTTCTCATTTTTATATTTTTTTTTTATAATTTAAGATGGTTTTCTTCTTCTTTATTCCCATGGTTACCATCAGTGCCTTTATCATTTGACTAAAAATATCCAACCCTTGGGAGACTAACACTCATTTTCACTTTTGTTTCTTTCTTATGAACACAATTTGTACACATGGATTCCCACCCATATCAAAGCTATACAGAATACACATCTCCAACTGGGATTTCAAATGAGTTTATCAAGAAAGAGCTCACAATATTTCTTCCTGTTAAAATATTTCGTGAGACCAACAGGATACAAAAATAAATCTCTGCTAAAGTTACTGAAAGTTACTTCACTTAGTAGATATCCGTGCCTTTCTTGAGGTAAAAGAGAGTCAAGTTAGCTTCACAATTTCATATTCCAATCTAAAATTGGCCGCAGTTTAATAACATGAAATTTTTATTTATTATTAGAATAAGAGATATTCTCATATTGGCCATAAGAAAAAAAATGTCAACATAATTATAAATAGAATGTCAATTGATTCACAACACATAAGAAAATATTTAAGTACTTTCTATAAATTAGGACTTGGATGGATTAGACCCAGATCCACCCATTAAGGAAATTTTGATGATACATGAAATGAAGAAATAATGATGATGATGATAAAACTAAAATAAAGCTATTAAAATAAAACAATTAGATGTGCCAGTTGAATAATTTCTGAATGTGGCTGATCATCAGAAATTTCCAGCCATATGTTTATATCTTTTAATAAAAGATATGGGCTCTACTCCAGATATATTAAATCAGAACTTCTAGATTTGCAGACATAGGACTTGTACCTTTAACAATATCTATAGGTAATTGTGGTGTCCAACTAGGTTGGAGAATTACTGATAGGGAGGAATATAAGTTCTGGGCCTTTAGAAGTAAGAGAAATCGCTTTAGATTCACGTGGCCATGAAGAAAGAAATGTTTGGCCAGTGACAGTTAGAGAGCACTTGGATAAGCATCAAGTATTAAGAAAGAAATTATTGGCAAGAGAGATGAAAAGAGTATACAGTATATCTGAAAATGAAGGTTAAAGGCATCAAGGAATAGTAAAGGGACTAAATTGGCAAGAATTAATGACACTTAGTGAGAAGCAGAAGAGAAAGCTAGAGCATCAGATAAAATATCAAGTGTAGAGGATCTTGAAGACAGGAAAGGGAAACATAAAGTGTTTGCCTAGTGGTACCTCATTGCTTATTTTAGAGTAGGGTGCACCATCATGAAAGTAGCATTTAGAAATATTCATCTATAAGGTTGCAGAGGCTGGGTGGGAGAGATACTGATACTAGAATTAGAGTCCAATGAATAGTAGTAAAAATCTAAGTTGCATTTCTATATGATACAGTAACTAATTTTAATCTTGACTCTTCCATGACCTTCACAAGTGGTTTCCTACATTATAGTGATATGCATAAAATTTTAATGATTTTTTTTCTATGAATATAATCCAATTACACATGAAATCACCATACATTGAATGTACCAAGATAAGATGTTTCCTTTGTGGCATCCTGATTTCTTATTTATTTGTGAGCAATCTAGATTAACAAAGTTATAGTAAAGTCTCTGGTCCAGTGTGGCCCTGGGAAATACAAATAGGTGATCTCTGGTTTGGGAAGTTTGATCAGCAAGATTGGTAGTGAATGGAGATATTGCTCCATAGGTCCTATTAAGTTTGCAAACACAGTGGCCCTCAACAGAGGCAGGTCAAGAGTTCTAGGGGTGTCACAAGCATTTAGTGCAGAGAGCCAGAGATGCTATGTGAAGGAGAGTCCTGCCAAACAAATAATTGCTTGCCAAAATGTCAGTGTCCCCAGAAACATGCAGTAATAAAGTGGTTTTGAGTGTGGACTTGGAGTGAAGTCAACCTGGTAGTGAGTTCAAGGTGTACTATAATTGCCTCTGTGACTTTGGGCAACTGACTTAATCTCTGTAAACTCATGTGTTAAAGAAAGCAAAAATGTAACACTTATACACAGAGGTCTTATGATGACCAGAGAAGACAATGACTCTAAATGATTTGGCATACTTGCAGTGCCTAGGACATACAGAAAAAAGACCAGTTTGGGTGGCCATTGAGTAGCTGTGAGCTCACCTTCTCCAGTAATCCTGAACCTTCAGATTTCTTCCCAACTCATTCCATTCTAAACAGCAAGTGAGATGCAGAGATAGAGTGTATAACATCAATTATTGAATATCAATATATTTCTGTACTAGATGAAACCTTACTCCACCACCCCCCGATTTTTTCACTTGTCACCAAGATTGTGCCTTGAGAAAATCCTAAGAGTTGAAACTCCCAGGCCTCTTTTCTGTTGGACCTGTTCTCAATATTAGTGAATCACCTGATATTGTTTCCTTCATGCTCAAAGAAAGGAATAGACCACACTAGGCAAAAGCGCTTTTATTCATTTTTATTTTCCTGAGTCCTCATGTGCTCTTCTATCCCGATAAACTCAGCTTGTTCTTGGAGAAATTCTAAAGTACCTCTTAGATCCGAATTCCTCCCTTCATTTCTTCATTCTTCCAACAACTATTTATTGGGTAACCACTGTATGCTAGATGTCATTAAGCACTAAGGACACAGCTTTGTAAAAGACCGACATGGGGCCTGTCCTCATCCAGCATCCATTCTACTGGAAGAAGCAGACAGTGAACACAATGTCCAGTAAATAGATAGTGTAGAGAGGCAAAAACATGGTCAGAAAAATGACACAGGGTCCTCTGATGAATAATAAAATAGATGTGAGGAAATAAAGAAGGCCTCTCTGACATTTGATATAAAACTTGAACAGCCATCTGAAATGAAATTGTTGGGGTGGGGAAGGGAACGTGCTGCAAGCAAAGGTCATAGTACAGTACTGAAGGTTTAAGAATCTGAAAAGGAAAGGAAAGGAGCGGGGAGAAGAGAGGAGATGGGAGGGGAGGGGGGGAAGGGGAGAAAATGTAAAGAAAGAGCCCTAGCTGGTTTGACTCAGTGGGTAGAGCATAGGCCTGCAGATTGAAGGGTCCTGGGTTCTGTCCTGGTCAAGGACACATGCCCAGATTGCAGGCTCATTTTCCCAGAGTGTGTGTTTGGGGGGCGGGGGGAGCATGCAGGAGGCAACCAATTGATTGATGATTCTCATCATTGATGTTTCTCTCTCTCTCCCTCTCCATTCCTCTCTGAAATCAATAAATAATTTAAAAAAGAATAGATAAAGTCAGTCCTGCCGTTAAATAATAGTTAGGTGTCAGGGGCAAAATCAGTAAGTGGGCAAGGTTGGGAATGTAGGCAGCAGCCCATTCTAAAGCCTAGAGAAGATCCAATGTAAAGCAAACTTTGCCATCTCCATTGAGCTCTCTCTCCATCATCATCCTGATTAGCTTTCTGAGGGTGAGCGAACCTCCCAGGTTTTAACTGTACAATAAATTTCTCTCCAAGTGGATTGTAGAGGAATGACTCAGCAGCCATGCCATTGTACCCATCTTCCTTCGTGTCAGAACAGGCACCTCATAGCTTTCAAAGTGACAGTGGCGTGACAAGAGGAGATGTGCCTCTAACAGAGACAAGACAATTTTAAAAGTTAACTAAAGAATATAGTGTAGCTCGGCTGGTGTGGCTCAGTGGCTGAGCATCCACCACCTATGAACCAAGAGGTCTCAGTTCTATTCTGGGTGGGTCCGGGCACATACCCTGGTTGCAGGCTCTATTTCCAGTGTGGGGTGTGCAGAAGGGAGGCAATCACAATCCAACCTATTGACGATTCTCTCTCATCACTGATGTGTCTGTCTCTCTCTCCCTCTCCCTTCCTCTTTGAAATCAATAAAATATATATTAAAAAAAGAATCTAGTGTATTATAAAGTTCCTAAAAGAAAACACAGATCTTAGTGTGTGGGATTAATCAGGACAAGCTTTCTAAGGTATGTGTTGAAAGAGATGGAAAATGCGGACTCACGGTGATGATAGAACAGTCAGGATTGGCCTTTATGGTAATAACACAGCTTGTTTGACCTTTCCCTTCTCACCTGGTATGAAACAGTCAACATGTTTTGAGTGCCTAATGGGAGCATGCTAAGTGCATTGACAGTGTCTGGGTAGCACATTGGTTTGGAAGAGGTTTAAACAACGAGGGATGCTTTTTTTTAAGTGGTAATAGATAAAATTAAAAATAAAACAAACTTATATATACATATATAAACATAGTCCTTAAGTTTTTCAGCAACCAAAGTCATCATTAAGTTTTGTTCTAGTTTGGTTTAAACTCTAATGTAATTGGCTAGGAGAAAGCTGGACAAGCTGAGCTGTTCAGAAATCTGTTCATTTCTTCTTCATCTCATGGGAAGAGAATAAAAGCAATGGTCTTGCTCTCTTAGTTTCAGCAAGAGATATCCACTCAGCATCACTAAAAATAATTAGACTTTCAAATGTCTTGTGTGGCTTTCTTCCCCTTAGGGATAGTGTCGCTGCTACTTCAGAAGGAAATTTTGAAAAAGCGCCTATGAGTGACAAATGATAATGGATTGTACTCTGAACCATGCATCCAAGCAAATAAAAAAGGCTTTCAAATACTAATTGATCAAACCTCACAGCAGTCATCTGGACTTCATGCTTGCTTACAGACTTGATTGTAATAAAGCTCTTTTAGAGACAAAAATATTATGTAAACTGTTGGAAAATGTTCTTCCTGTTATTGGTGCTCATTGACTGCAATCTCTTTTCATTACTGTACTATTATGGGGCTGACTGCTAAGTCAATATGTGCAAAGGCAGTCAGCCAGGGGACCAGGCGGAAGGAATGAATTTGCCTGACCCAACATTTCTGAAACCCTATCTGCTAACTTACCATCCAGCCTTTGTCCCAACATTTTCTTCGGGTGAATATGTCTTGAATTTTTGAACCTGTGGCAATGAATTTCTTTCATCCTGTTGGAAGTTTCTCAATTCACTTCTGCTATATATGTGTCTATATTTTATGCACATTTAATATCTGGAGCTTAAAAATAAGGCTGGGTAGTAAAAGAGTCAGGGTGAATTGATGGCAGGACGGTGGAGATGATAGAACTATGAAGTAATGCTAGAAAAAAAAAACTCCCAGAATATTTGCCTTAAGTAGTGGTTTGGAATTGGAGTTGAAAGATTAAAAAGGGGATTTAAGTCCAATCAGATCTAATACATAAGTTAATTTTGAATTTCATTCTTGTAAGAATGGTAGTACTTTGAAGGTGCACATTCTTAGGAGCCACTCTCTGGGATTTGGCAGGGGTTCTGAGGCTCTGTGTCATGTCAAGCTATTGTCCTCCTCCCCTGAAATATCGCTGCTTTACGGATCCATAATGCTGAAGCCTACCTTTTTTCCAGATCCATGATCTGTTCAGGTTTGGTGGCTCTGTGCAGTTTCTGTGTTTTACTGGCAACACAGGACTCTTTGGTGAGGATGGGCATCTCATGTCTGGGGTTATATGTGCTGGGCAACCATCTCACTCGCTCTCTGTGTTTCTGAAAAGGATTTGAGCTGTTCAGATATCACCCTGAGGCCATATACTTCCCTCAGCTTATTTGAGGGTCCTCTGCATCTGCAAAGAAACACCCTATACTTTCCTTCTACCTCTTCCCAAAACCCTCAGTATCCTCTAAAATTCAGGATTTGTGGGGAGGAAAAGGCAGAGAGACACATAGGCTACTTCTGCCTTTTGGAGAGGAACCTCCTTGAAGACATTGTAATACAGAGAACCATTTAAATCGGGGGGAGAGAAAAGGGAATATCAGGCTGAAAAAACCCTGATATCTTAACATTTAAAAGCATGCTGACCTCTTTTATGATTAAAGTGTCACATATATCATGAACCAAACAATGATCCTGTTGGTAAAGAAGGACAAGGAATATTGGAAGAAAAGAAGAAAAAGAGGAGATGGAGAAGGACGAGGAGAAGGGGGAAGAAGAGGAGGAGATGGAGGGGGAGGAAGGGGAGGAGGAAAGGGAAAAGGAGAAGAAATGCAAGCATGTTGGGGACCAAGGAAGTTGGTTTGCATGAGAAACACTAACATGATTCCGAATACAGAGCTAGCCACTGGGCTTCCAGGTCCCCACTATGGTGTAGTCAGACTCGCTCCCCTAAGAATTCAAAAAGCTCTATTCAATACTTCTCTAAAGATTTCATATTAATTATGCCAGTCTTGCCAACATCTGAATAAGACCGTACAGCTTGAATGCATAGTTATTGATGGATTTTTAAAGTAATACCCAGTGTTTGTAAAGTTGAGACATTTATTTTTACTTTAGCCTAATAGACGTTTCTCTCTTTCCCAAACACTGTACATAAAGTTCTGTGTTGCCTGGAGTTTAATTCATAGAGAAAAACTGATCATAGAGAAAAATTGGAAATAACTTATGCATGTCTAATTAAAGAGGAATGAATCAATTCTGATACATACATATGATAGAAAACTATGCCATCATTAAAATTCACTAGGTAAAAGAATAGTCAAGCCGAAACTGGTTTGGCTCAGTGGATAGAGCGTCGGCCTGCGGACTGAAAGGTCCCAGGTTCGATTCCGGTCAAGGGCATGTACCTTGGTTGCGGGCACATCCCCAGTAGGGAATGTGCAGGAGGCGGCTGGTCGATGTTTCTCTCTCATCGATGTTTCTAACTCTCTATCTCTCTCCTTTCCTCTCTGTAGAAACTCAATAAAATATATTAAAAAAAAAAGAATAGTCAAAATAAGTTAACTATATTACAGTCCTTTTTTAGTATAATGTATATATTGTATATATGTGTTCATTAAAATTAATATTTCTGGGCAGCTCAGTATTAAATGATTTTTTTGCTTATTTTCTATTTCCTAGCATGCTAAAAATATGAAATAATATTAAAAATTGAGAAAAAAACATTATGTTATTGAGATAATTGCCAAATACATATTTAGATGCCTAGACTTGCCTGAAGCTGTCCTGAAACAGAGATGTCAGTCACAGTGTGAAAATCTTGTGTGCATATCCCAGGTCTGTTAAATACTAGATACTTAACCTCTTCTTATCTTAAAAAAATGAGGATATTACTTTCCACCTTGCATTTTGAGACTTAAATAAGAGGCAATGTGTATAAAATGTATGTATATAAACAGCCACCTAATAGGTCAGCCATAAACATTTATTTTCTGTTCTTCCTCTTGACTGTTAATTAATAGAGCAGTGAAAACATCACAGAGTCCCCAGTCAGAGAAGCCTAAAACCAAGTTAAAGCTTAGCATATATTTGATATGCCCTAGGACAAGGACAAGGTCTCGAGTATCTCTGAGCTCTTGCTTCCTCGTCTATACAATGAGGATAAGTGCTGTTCCCCCTCATGGGGAAGTCCTGAGGATTACATCAAATGACGTACACAGAGAACCCAATATAATACTGGGCTGAACACGTAGCGAGGGGTCGGCAAATAGTAGCTCCTTGTCGTTTCCCAGCCATTAAAGGAGCTAATATTTCAATGACAAATGGTATAGGCTACTACAGAGATTGCAAGGATAGGGAGCTCAGGGGATGCAGGAGAGTACAGGAGTCAGAGAAGCTTTGTTGGAAAACAAAGCAGGACCAGAGTTACGATGCTGCAGGTGACCTAGATAGTGTTTGAGCTCCCAGAGTTTCAACCACGTCATTACTGATTCTCTACAATTGCAAAGAATATAATCTCCATCTTTCAAAATAGATGTTTCTTCTAAAAGTATTTTTTCTTTGATTTATTTCAGTCACATCTATATTATTTTAAAGTTTTAAATAGCTCTAAAGGATATTGTGAGGTTTTCATTTTAATGAAAATGAAGAATGGGATTTAAAAACTATGAAAAGAGCAGAGTTTTTGATTTTCATATTCAGGTGGAAGAACTTTTAGAACAGGAAATGCATCCCTAAGCAATTTTTACTTCCCTGCAAGTAGGAACTGTCTGCCCAGCAAAGTCTTTAGATATCATATCCAACTCTCCCATTTTGCAGATGGGGAAACTGAGGCCTAGAATAGGATATTGTTTCACCCGGAGATAACTGAATGCAAGACCTAAAAACTAGACTCTCAAGGTAGCAGAATGTGTACTGCATGACACATCTCTATCTCTGTGTTTTTCTATTTCTCTCTTGTTCATTTTACATACATAAGTATGCATCTACACGTATATTCACATGGCATACATCTCTGTGTTTTGAGATTATATATGTACATATAATTGATCATTTTGTGGCCTCGGATACAAATCATACATATGCCTATGAGCATGTGAGACTGTGTAAGCTACAGAGAGAGGCAAACAAACATGCCCATCTATGAGACGTGATTAGTTTTACCCTAAAGGGTAATGTTGGTTGCTCTCTCTAAAACTGTTTAAGCTAAGGTAGCTTTGAGAAATGTACATTTTTATTCTTGATCATGTAATTACTCCCATGTTGAGTCCCTCTCCGATAATCTCTTCCTTTGTTTGACAAATTTGCAGCATTTCTGTGCTTTCTCTCTGCTCTGGTCCTGAGCGCTCAGGCTGTGAATAATAAAGCCTCCGAGGCTGTGTCTGGCTTGCAGACTTGTCAGTTGAAAAACTGTAATTTGTATTGATTAGTAAATTCACACTCTTCAGCTGCATATCAGAAAGGCCCACTGGAGTCAGAGTTTCTGGTGTATTAGCTCAAAGGCACTCTTGAGAGAAAGAACACGTTTTCTGTAAGATTAAGCCCTCATCTCAAGAAAGATGATTCCAAAGCAGCCGTGGGCAAACTACGGCCCGCGGGCCGGATCCGGCCCGTTTGAACTGAATAAAACTAAAAAAAAAAAGACCGTACCCTTTTATGTAATGATGTTTACTTTGAATTTATATTAGTTCACACAAACACTCCATCCATGCTTTTGTCCCCGCCCTCTGGTCCAGTTTAAGAACCCATTGTGGCCCTCGAGTCAAAAAGTTTGCCCACCCCTGTCCCAGAGCATGGCTTAACATCGTCAGCATTCTCTCAGTCAAAGATGAGATCCTGGCTCACTTTTTGTAGGGAGCAGGGCTGCTGTTTGCCTTTCTCTGGATTGCAACCATGAAAGCAATCCCTAAGTCCCAGAGTGGGAGACAGACAGCAGAGGGGCCTGCCCCACTGGGAGGAAAGGGATTGCCCTGCTGGAATTTTCAAAACCTGGGTGTTGGTCTCTTGTACGCTATTTTCTAGGAGTGTCTATGGCAAGTTACTGAACCGTTCTTTGTAGGTTTTTCATGTGTAGAAAGGCAGGACTTCCTAGTCCGGTGTGGAACGGGCCCCGGGCAGCCTTGAATCCTCTTCCCACAGTCCTTTGCCCAGATTTTATTTTGCTTAGAATGTGCAGTGGTTCCCAAAGGGTGCTTTCCAGAACTGCAGTGTACACAGCACAGATCATATAGGAATGTACTAATTATGCAAATTCTCAAATCTAGCCCGGTCCTATCCATTAGAAACTGGGAAAGGGGCTCAGCGCTCTGATTTAGCCATCCCTCCAGGCGATTCGGATGTGGACAATGTTGGCGAAACCCCCCCTGGTAACTCCAATGTATCTCTTTCTAGGGAACACCTTTGCCCTCTCCCACCAGATCAAATTCCCCCATGATGGGTCAGCTGCCATCTACAACTCACTGGGTGAGCATCTAATTGCTCCATAAGGCCAGAGCTATGCCTGTGGGGGTTCATCATTATACTCCCATGCAGCAAAGCACCTGCCACACAGTAGGCACACAATGACCATTTGTCATTTAGATGATGGCCTTACACACATTATTTAAACTTGCTAAGATTCAAGGTACTTCTCTTTAAAATGGACACAATAAAGCATATCTTGGAATCTAGTGAGCTAAGAGTAAAAATTCAACAAACAATGTCTTTAATTTCATATATATATGTATATACATTAAATATAAATATAAAATAAATATAAAATAAATATACTATAAATATAAATATAAATATAAACATAAACATAAATATAAATATAAATATAAATATAAATATAAATAATATAAATATAAACATAAACATAAACATAAACATAAACATAAACATAAACTAACTGGAAACCCTCTTTTGCTTCTGGGTATGTAAATTAATCTGATTTTCCTTTGTGTTCCTTCCCAACATGGGGTTGAATCACCATTTTAGGAAGCATCATGATGACTTAAAGTGGCTCTATGAAGACATCTAATCCTCCAAATTTAGGACACAGAGTGACCTGCTGAAACGCTCATATTCTCAACACACATTATATTCCCTTAAAAATCTGGCTCTCTATGCCTGTGATTTATTTATTTGTTAAAAGTCTGTCTGCAAAGACCATATAATCCTATCTGCCTATGCCCAATTGTACTCATTTTGTTCTGAGGTCTTGCCTACATCCCATTTGCACTACCAGGATATAGGCCTACTCCTGCTCTACAACCCAGAAGCCTCTCTGCTCCCATCCCCATCAATTATATCCCTTTAGCCCACTGGAATCTCTTTTTCACTGCAGGCTAATATTTCTCCCTTCATTATTCAGCCTAATACCCCATAAAAATGCCCCTGGATTCTTCTTCTTTGCTTTTGGCCAGTGCATTTTCTCTCTAACAATATTTTTGCCCCTCCATTTGGGGTCTTGAGCTTTTTGAAACAAAATCAAGGAAAACTAGAAAGTGTCTCTGTTTATTTTCCTTGACTTCATTCTCCTGACACAGTGGGCTCACACGTTTCTACCTGAGGTGGGGAAAAATACTATCATCAAAATAAAATAGTAGCCCTCGTGTGTTTCTCAAATGGGGGCAATTTTGTCCTCCAGATCACATTTGGTAATATCTGGAGACATTTCATTATCACCACTTAGGGGAATGGTCTAGTGGCTTCCAGTGAATAGAGGTCAGTGATGCTGCCAAACATCTTAAGATGGACAAGATCACCACCACCACAAAGAATAACCAGGTTCCAAATTTCCAGTGTCAGCCCACATTGGAAAACCCTGCTCCACATGAAGCTATGCAGTAAATGCTGTGAAAAGTGGCACAAAGCAGGTGTTGCATGAATCACCTTTGACTTTAAACCTTGGTGTCTTCCATCCCTGGTGTCCTTGCAACCTTGGCACTTTGGAGAGACTTTAGAAATTTTGTGCTGTCACTAACTTCAGCATGGGCACCAGGCTTAGCCTTCAGCCACACTCCTAGTGAGCAGATTTCCATGCACCTGTCTAAGTTGTTTTTTTTTTTCCACCTTAAAGCCATACATTTTGTTGCTTCTCTTTGTCCTGGTTGTATATTAATTTATTAGAAAAAGTGGGACTGATGTTTGACCTTGACTTCAGTGTATTCGCCATGAAATGAGAAAGGATGGAGTTAATGCACTACAAGCATATGATGAAATTGGCTAGAGAGCTAAGCACAAAGTACTAAGGAATTCGGGCAGAGGACTACCGAATAGCAGGTAAATGTGCAAGGGGAAGGACACAGTGGGATTAGTCAGTGGGACAGGAGGAATCGGGGTCATTAGGAATTGTTGATGAGGAAAATGAGAAGTGGAGTATGTCAGGCAAGACATAGACATGAGAAAGATGATTAAGGGTTGGGAGGGCAGGCCACAAAATTTGTGGTTCTCAGCGCAAAATGAAGTGCAGAAAGTCTTGTTTGAAAAGCAGGAAAGAGTTACCATAAAGAATATTAAAGTGTAAAACTATTTTATTTCTGCTGCAGTTTCTCTCTCTTGACCTTTTCCAGTGCTCTGTATTAGCTATTCATTCTTACAGCAGCTGTGATATAGGTGAGAGTCGGATAGGTAAAATTAAAGAATGGATAAGAAGAAATAGGTGATTTAAGTTGTCTGGGATGAAGTTGTCTGGCACAGGTAGGAACCCTTGTGGGTAGAAGGTCATAGGGTGGGCATTTGGAATTATCTGCCATAAATCAACCTGAGATGGAAATTTATAGAGTGGGGGAAACAGTGAACAAGATATGAAACTGAACCAGGGGAGAAGTAGGTGCGAGAAGAAAGTTTAGTTCTCTAAACTATTAAAATATGCTATGGATCAGGTTGTCTATGAATAAAATGGTCAATTTTGTTGTTGTTATACAATTAAAATTATTTAAGTATAGTAAAGTCATTGTTCAGTACCATCTGTTGCTTGTAACACACATATAACAACTTATGTACTGATACATCTGGTATTATGATTTTGCAATCATAAAATTATTTAAAAATCACTGTTTGAAAATAGAATAGAATTTTAAAACTTATGTAAATATGTTATTACTAGAGGCTCATTGCACGAATTTGTGCAAGGGTGGGGGCCAACCAGCCCACCCCAATGGGGGCTGATCAGGGCTGGGCTGGCATGGGGGGGTGTGGCTGCATATGGTTGGCTGGCCGGCCCTGCCCTAGATTGGGGTGGCACGGCCAATGGGGGACCAGGTCGGCTGAGGGGTGGGGCAGTGGGAGGTTGGGGGCGGGGGGCAGGGGGAGGCGATCTGGCTCCAGTTGGCCGCCACAGTGCTAGTCATGGCAATCAGTCCTTTCGGTCATTCTGGTCGTTCCATGTTCCAGTCACTTGGCTTTTATACATATAGACTTTACATGCTAGTATTTTCTTTCAGAATATATGGATTAACAGTAATATTTTTATACTATAGAAACACCATTATATACACCCCTTTTTTTTAACTTAGCAATACATTACCTATAAATATTTTCTGTCTAGCTGCATAGTGTTTAATCCTCATTTTTATGGCTATATAATAACCCATAGAAGAGATGGATTTGGATTTTTCTTAGACTTTACCCATTGTGGGATAACTGGGTTTAATTTCTTGGCATTTCTGAATATATATACAATTTCAGGACACTTCAGTTTTCCCCATTTTTATATTAAGCCCCTTTTGAAGGCAATTTTCTTGGGATCTGACAGGGCAACATATCATACTTAAAAATAAAAATATAATAGAATTAAATTACTGTTAATAAAATAAAAACATAACTAAACAAAACAAATAAATAAAAGTATAAGCTCAACCCTGCTAAGAACTTAAATTAGGTTTAAAATACAGAGAAAACCAACTTAGCTGATGGCTAGTCTTTAAGGCAAGTATATTAGTAAAAATCATCAATATTGTTAGAAACATTTCTAATGAAACAGTGTGGTCCGATGCCCTGAATGTGTTTTAATCATCCATTTTACAGAAGAAAACTCTAGTGTTATAGAAAATAAATTACCACAATTTACACTGAGTTACAGTTTTCATGTCATAATTGAACACACTGATATTTGATGGGGCAATTTTCTGTTAGAGTAATTAGCCAATTTGGACTTGGTAAAGTGTATTTGCCATGCCCCAAAGATTGTGGTTTCAGAGAGCAGAATGGGAAAAGGATGGAAAGGATTGCAAATAACAAGACCAAACTTGATGCATGAAGGAGGTAAACACTTTAGAAAAAATATCAATATTGCTTGCTCACACAATTATTCACTGGGACAGTTGTGTGGTAGTACAAGGTCATATATAAGTGGCAATAATACATTTGAAGTAATTCATTTAACAAAAGGAAGTTGTATTATTGAGTCCAGCGTAGCTATCAAAACTTGTTTAACTGCCTCAGAACGAAACATTGAGAGGCAAGGGTTTAAAGTAAATGCCCATGTATCCAATACTTCATCAAATGCAAATTTTATCTCCAAGCTAAGATTTTTGAATTGGACTCTTATCAGTACCATACATTTCATCAGCAGCATTCTCTTTGAAGTACTAAGTTATTCAAGGTTTTTAAACTGAGGATTTGCCTTTTAATGGGGAACTTACATCTACATTTCTCTGTGCAGATGAAATGTGTCACTGAGTTATTCTATGAAGAAAGTTGGCATGTTTATTTATTTTTGGTAATATATAACTTATTACAAAAATGGATCAGATATGCATTGCTGATGTATTCTGAGAATGGGAAACTTCAGGTAATGATCACACATATTTCATTCTCAGAGGAGAGCTGATAAATTTCAGTGGGTTGCAACTATTTTAGATGGTTTTCTTTATTCGTTACCCCTTCTGTGTCCTTAAAAAAAATAGAAAAGCAGTAATATGAACATGGTGTTATGAAATTTAGGGAACAGTTAGAGTTTGCTTACTTAATCAAAGAACTCTGGAAACTTTCAGGAATTTCATCCAGGAATAAACAAGAGATTATCCCGAGCTCAGATGCATTGTCAAATTTCTACCTCAGTTTCTAATGTGCTGTTCTGAGGTTTGCCATGATCCTAAGAACATTTAGATAGTTTTTATTTAGATAACTATAATTATATAAACATTTACATGATTATTATTTCATTTTATCATTAGGAAAAAAAAGATCAACTTGGATCAAAATATTAAATGAGGCATGTAGTTTAAGTTTACCTATCTGCTGGCAACTCCAAAACCAGAAAATAGTATATTTTTCTGCTTAGAAGAGCTAGCTCTGAACAGACCTTTCTTTTTCTTTGTCTTTTATTCTAGTTTTATTGAGATATACTTGACCTAAATGTTATGTTCAAAGTGTATCAGAGTTGTTTTGATACACATATATTGCAAAATGATTACCACCATAGTGTTAGCTAACAACTTTATCACATCATATAATTACCGTTTTTTATTGTGATGAGAACATTTAAGGTGCATTGTCTTAGCAACTTTCAAATTAGCAATTGCTAATCTATACAGGTGTGTTCTCCTCCTGATCCCTGTATTAAAAACCTTTGGCTTGGCTTAGTCTTTTCCTTTCTAAAATTAAAACAACAGACACATTTCCAGAGTCATATTTCTATGGTCATTTGCTTTACTGCTCAGAAGCAGGAAAATAAAGATAAATTGGAAGAAAATAAAATGAAATGAAGGGAGCTGTAATTTGTCTTCAGTGTTAGCTATTTTGTATGTGATTTATCGGGTTATAATTTTGTAAGCAGAAAAATGCACCCATTAATTAGAACAGAGGGAAATGAAGCCGCATTTCACATTCCATCCGCCTACATTCTCCAATCAGCTGCTGGGGGAAGGTTTTCCATCTACTGCTTATGACAGTGGTGTAGCTTAGAAAATACTTGCTTACTCCTAGAAATATGTCCTTCTTATGATTACTATTGCTTGCCATTGATGAAACAATTCTGTCTTCTGAATGAGAACTGTCAGCACGTTTATGGAATATTCAGCCCTCGATCCTACAGAGGGCCACATTCTTCATTTTATAGATGAAACCCAATTTAGAGAGGCTTAAATTCACACAGCAAATTAGTAGTACACTTCAGATTAGAAGTCAAAGATTTCTACATCTAGTTATATGCTCTTTCTACCACCTACAATTTTCTTTTAGTGCGATGGTTTTTGGAGCCCTGCAAGTGGGAAAGCAGAGTGATGGATACATCCTGGCTTGTGTGGGATTCATTATTTTTAGCACTGAAAGCAAATCCCTGTTCCCAGGAAAGCCCTCCGTCCCAGGAAAGCCCGGATGGCTGGTCACTTACTTCGTTTTCTATCTCTGTCTTTGTCTCTTACTCACACATACTCTTATGGGCTAGACACCTGAGATTTCCATCAGCTGTACGGTGTTTGCTTTCTTGCTTTCAGACCCTGTGCTGAAAGTGCCAACTGGATTGCCCTGAATGATGGACAAAAGGGGCATCTGCCTTTTGCTCATTCTTTACAGGAGGCTGTCCAAACCTTCCTCTGGCCATACGCTAGTACATGGGGTGGTGAGTCTTGCAGCCAATGGAATGTGCCCACACAGTCATGCCCCTTTTATAGACATCTCCAGCTACCAGAAACCTTGGTGGGGACATGCATTCTTCTGTAGCCTGCACAGGCCTCTTCATAACTATATGTGCACACCCAATCAAGGTGGCCAACGGCAGCCATTTGTAGGACCTGGGGAGAAGGATGTGGAAGGGTCTTGAATAAGTGAGCTCAGTCGTCTGCATGCCTGTACATATATCTCCTGGGTGGCGTGGGAAGGAGCTTGGCTGGAAAAGAAGAGGAGGGTGAAGCCAGGAATTGGATCCATAGCTTCACTCTCCCCTCTTCCCAAATCCTGCCTTGATTTCTAAGGCTTGTGAGAATTCTGCAGTCTAAGCCTGGTCTTCTAGATTCGTATGAAGGGGCATGTGTCAAGATAGGAGGCTTGAACACATTGTATTTCACAGTTGGTTAGCTTAGTTTATAATTTTAAAATATTTATCATATCGTGCTTGGGTTTGGATGTGTACTGTTTTCTGCAACTCTTACGGAAGGGCCTGCCCTCTACCTTCCCTTGAGTCAGATGTGTCCTTGATATCACCTTTAGGTGTATTTAGAAATGTTGGCTCTCTAAGCAACACAACAACGGAATAAATTTCTGAAACGTGCATATGTAGTATGCCTGCTTTTTTTGTCAAGGTTCCATGGCACATTTTGTACTCTTTTTTTCCCAACTCCATTTTCCTGGCTTGCCAATGGTTTCAAGAATTGGAGTCATCAGGAGCTTTGGTCTTCTGTCTGGTTATCTCCGTTATTGAAAGCAAATAACAAGTCTTTTCCCAAGATAGGTAAAGATAGAGGGAATTGTCACTGTGAGATGGATACAGCAGAATTGTTTGAATTCCATTTCCCTGGGGAGAATGATTTTTTTTCAACATAGTTCAAGTACAAAAAGGATCCTTTCTGTTTTGTATCACACATACTTTCTCACATACACATGCTCTCACTTTTCAGCTGTACACTTCACAGCATCAGTAAATGCCTGAGCTACTTGAACACAGTGGCCACATTTCATAAATGCAGATAGGGAGCATTTAAAAATCTAAAAAATATCAGTAGCCACTCTTCACTGAGGATTTAAAATGTATCAACTTCGCACTAAACGATTTACATGCATTGTCCCAGTTAAGTCTTGCAACAACCTGATGTCCATGCTCTTCCATTATATAAGTGAAAAAACTGAGGCTTAAGCATCTGTATCTTGCCTGAGTAACATAACTAGTGTATAGCCCTTTGTCAAAGCTTTAGTTCAATCTTCCAAGAAATATTTATTGTACACTGTTCATGTGGCATAGCATGTGCTAGGTCCTCCTAATGTGCTGGGTAAATGAACAATAAACAGTTATTTATGAAATAATACAATCGAGAAGGCTTAGAATTTAGAAAAGGGATCAGAAGAAATCCATTGAACTCAACCCCGGGTGGAACTGATGTCTGAAATGTGGAATCAAAGCTGAAGCTGAGTCTGGAAGAAGAAATGGGTATTATTGAAGACATGGAATGAGGACAGATTTGTCAGATGAAGGAAACAGCACATGCAAAGTCATGGAGACATAAATGTTTCTGGAGTGTCATTTCTAGAAAATGGTAACGGCTTTCCTGTAGTCAGAATGGCTATAAAGGAGGGACAGATGAAGGTAGAGCATTTAAAAGAAGATAGAGGGTATAAAGAAAACCCTCCTGATCTTAAAAAACAGTGGGATTTGTCTCCATAGTTTCATAGATACACTGAGCATCACTGCAAGAACTCTGGGAAGCTTACCATTCTCTATCACACATTAAAGATGAACACATAAAACCTGGATATAGTTAAGCAACTTGCTCAGCCTGAGAGCTAAAAACTAGTTGAATGTCATTATTTTGAATCCTCAATCTCAAGACTCAGGCTCTAATAGTCACCCTGGAGAGACTATTATTTCATTTGGCTTTAACTAACCCAGCAAATCAATTCAAATACAATTTAATGAATCTTCTATAATTGCAGACTGAATTTTAGTGAACATATTTTTATAGATACTCAATGAATATGGATAGACTTGGATGAGGGCAGTTATCCATTTGCAACATGATTTATAATCATTTCATTTTTAGTAATCATCTTATTTTTTGAATGGCAAATATTATAATGACAACTATTATTCACATCTAGAATGTGTTCGTTAAAGGTGATCAAACTCATGTTAAAGTTGAGACCTCTCCAATTTCCTCACTCTGTATGATTCCCATCTCAACAATTCTGGTCCCAATTTTAGGATCAATCCCAACTCCATATGGGAAGAATTGAGTGTCAACATTTTAGACATCCCGATTTAAATAGCCAGGTTTTGTCCTGTTCCCTAAACCAAGACCCGGCCTTCTATTCTGATAAATGGACCCTCCTATTAACACCTAGCTCTTCCATTCCCTTTCCAGTCTTTTTCAAATATGTGTTCAGCTCTAAACTCCAGCCTGCACTGAACTCTACTTCCTTTCTATGATAATGTTGAGTCAGCAATTTTTTGGATTCCTAAGCATATATATATGCATGCATGAGCCCTTTGCATCTTCTGGAACATATGGGAACTCTCCATTAAATGCCTTTGGTGGGTGCTGACATACTGAGCTATCATCTGCTATTACTCTTTATCTCAGAAAGTATTCATCTGGTTGAGTAGGGATT
Organism: Myotis daubentonii; assembly: GCF_963259705.1. Classification (NCBI taxonomy): domain Eukaryota; kingdom Metazoa; phylum Chordata; class Mammalia; order Chiroptera; family Vespertilionidae; genus Myotis; species Myotis daubentonii. Next base: position 73,573,545 of record NC_081848.1, read on the forward strand.
AATTCTGGAATCTTTCAATTCACATCTTTGAAAAAAATATTTGTATTTCCCATAGGAACCTAATTGGTGTGGCATGTGCCTGCCTTATGCTGAACTAGGTAGCATTCTTTTTATAATGGAAGACATGGTGGTTAAGGGTGGGGATATGGAGGGGTGGAAACTAAGAGAGGACCAAGAAGACTGTGTGGTGAGATCCCTTCAGGAGAGAATAGGGTTCCAAGGAGTAGAGGTTAAAGGAAGCCCACTTTTTGGCAAAGTAGTCAGTTGTATTTGGGGAAAATTCATTTGTTGGAGGAACACAGGTGAACAAGTGCTCCAGAGATAGGTTATTTTTACCAAGTGAGTTGAAAACTCTGAGAAACTCCTTTTTAAAAATATATTTTATTGATTTTTTACAGAGAGGAGGGAGAAGGATAGAGAGTTAGAAACATCGATGAGAGAGAAACACCGATCAGCTGCCTCCTGCACACCCCCTACTGGGGATGTGCCTGCAACCAAGGTACATGCCTTTGGCCGGAATCAAACCTGGGGCCCTTCATTCCACAGGCCTACACACTATCCACTGAGCCAAACTGGTTAGGGCGAGAAACTCCTTTTTTTATTCTTAAAATCAGCTTCTGTGTTTGCTATGATTCTTTATAAGGGAAAGTTGCCAAAGAAACCTGTAGCCCTCATTCTGGAAAGATGATCTAAGACACAGAAAATATTTAAAGATCTAAGAACAGATGGAAATATAATATAGTGGGAAAGTTAGGATCAGATATTGTTTTATTTAGAAAGAGCCTCTTTAGCTATTTCTAATTTTAGAGAAAGCAGGACAGTATACAGAGAGAACATTAGGCTGAGAGTCAAGAGCCCTCTGTTCTAGGCACATTTCTCTTTGTAACTGGTTCTGCAAGGTGCTCTTGATTTAGTCAGTTGAGATATTTTTCTAGCTTGATCCAGATAGTAAAGGAAATTAGGTGTTTTACTTTTTTACAATCCTATTTATCTTGGAAGTTCTGTTTTATGAGGATATTATCTATAAAAGCTATTAGTCAACAGTGAATGTCACAATATGAACAAAGAAAATATAACTACAAATAAAAAATACAATATTTTAAAATACAATAAAATACAAATAAAAAATACAATACACATACAATTTAACATTTTTGGGCCCTAGCCAGTTTGGCTCAGTGGATAGAGCATCAGCAGGTAGACTAAAGGGTCCCGGGTTTGATTCCGGTCAAGGGCACATGCCCAAGTTGCAGGCTCAATCCCCAGTAGGGGGTATGCAGGAGGCAGTCAATCAATGATTTCCTCTCTTCATTGATGTTTCTCTCTCTCCTTCTCCCTTCCTCTCTGAAATCAATAAAAATACATATTAAAAAATTCTGTGGACATTGAACAGTAGTATGCATGTTTGTTTTTAATTTTGCAGTTCAAGCATATGTAACTCAATGCAGTACAAACATTTTTAATTGAAACCTAACTGTTTTCTAACTGGATGGCTCGTTTCCATTCTCATATTCCTATAGACTTTCTACTGCACAGCAGCTGGGATGATATTCCTAAAGCCTACCGCCCCCCATGACTCTCTCTTGGTACTAAGATAGAATCCAAACATCTCATTGTGGCCTCTACAGTCATCTATATAAATAGGTCCTTACCACCCACTCTGATCTCATTGCCTGCAGCATGTTACCTCTCTATTAAGTTGAACCACAAAAACTTCTTTGAACCCTTCAGATGTCTCTTATCTGAATAATCCTACTAATAAATAAGTCATTTGTTATTTAGGATTGTTGTACGTGCTGGTGTCACTACCTTAGGTACCTTCTCTGCAATCCTGGCATCACCGGCTCCTCCACATCATTCAGGTCTCAGCTGCACATCTGTGCAAAGAGACCTTCTCCAACCAACCCAGCTAATATACCATCCATTGTCGAGTCCTCTTTAACTTGATTCCGTATTTTTCTTTCTACAAATCACCCATTTCTAGCCCATGAGGAATTTGGGGATTGATGATTACTATTTGTCTTCTCTCATCAGAATGTGAGCCCCATGTTGACAGGAGCTTTGTCTTGTTCACTGAGGTATAGCTTGTGTTTAAAGTAATGTTCTGCATGTGGTTATTGTTCCCAGAATATTCATTAAAGGAATGGCTGTGTCCTTGGAAGAAAATTCAACTCTAACAATCCAGATCAGATCCTGTGTATGTTGTTTATAGAAGCCATAATTAAATATCCTATATTGTAACATTAATGCAATTCTGTTCTAATCTAGTTATATATTTATGAGGCTACTTAAATACAAAAGAGGGAACATTAGAAACACTATATATATACTGGACATCATAATTTATGATAATAGATCCAAAATATATAGTTTTGTATCAGCAAAAATGCATCAAACAAAAGAAAATTCTATAGAACATTGTATATTAGTATGTCTTAAAATTTTTTTCATTTTTAAAAATACTTTTTAATGATGTCAGAGAGGAAGAAGGATAGAGTGATAGAAACATCAATGATGACAGAGAATTATTGATTGGCTGCCTCCTGCATGTCCCACACTGGAGATTAAGCCTGCAATCCTGGCATGTGCCCCGACCCGGAATCAAACCATGGCCTCCTGGTTCATAGGTTGATGCTCAACCACTGAGCCATCCTGCCTGGACAATAATTTTGTCTTTTTAAAACAATTCTTTAATTTATGCCTTTTTAATTTTTATTTTTTAAATTTTATTTCTTTTTTTAATTTAACAAATCAGAGGTTTGCCTACTATTCTTTTCTTGTATATTCAATATTCACAATGGCTGATGATACATCAAGGAATCCATTCAAATATTTAGAATCATAGAAGGCAAGAGGAATAAGAGTGTCTTTAGAGAAGATATAAAGAGAAAGGATCATATTTCAGGAAGATAAGATGGGGAAGAAAATGAGTACATAACATATATTGAGCCACTGTGATAGAATTAGGAGCAATTCTGTATCTAAAATGAACATGTAATTCCCCCCCAAAAGACATATCTGTTCAGGGCTTTCTTCACTCCTTAAATAATGGTGGAATTGCAATTATAGAAATACAAAATAACGATTCTTCAAGGTGGAGGGACATATATAACCCCTTAACATAGTCTAGAAGTGCAACCAGCCTGTTGCTAGAGTATGACTGTGCCACAGACAGCATCAGCACCCCTCTGCCTGGCGATCCGAGTGCTACCCACTCAGTGAAAGTCTTCCATGTCAAACAGACTTTGAGTTGTGTGTAGTTAGGTCTTCCATCCACAGAACTCTAGCCCTTTCTGCCATACTGACTTTGGTCATCCATTTTTAACTTGCCAATATTGATTTTTCCTCAATCTGAAAGTGATATATGCTTAATCCAAAAATTTGAGAACTTTAAACACACATAGGAAAATAATGCATGTATAACTACACCACTCAGACATTGTACTATTTTTACTCACATTATCCTAGTACTCATGTATATGGTTATATGTTGATGCATACAATGTATGTATACATATATGCACGTGCATATGTATGTATATATAGTTATATGTACAATATGTTATTTTATATATGTACTTATATATATATATGTAGTTTATAAATGTAATCTATTATTTATATACACATTTTAGAAAATAATATCATTATGATAGCTAATCTGATTTGTTTTTACTCTGAACATTTTCTATGTCTATAAATATTCCTAAACAACACAAATTTAATTATTTTTAGCATTCCACTATGTAGATATATCACTTCATTTTTGTCTAGTTTAGTTTGTTTCTTAAAATATTATGAATGCTTGAATTTTAAAGAGTCCTATTAGTACATGTAGAATAAAATGTCTATCTTCATTAAGCCATCAGTATAGTGGTTGAACTCCTAGTGGTCCCTTTTTTCCAGCCATTGTGCTGACAACTTAATGCAGATTATGTCATTTAACTTTCATACTTCTGTGTAGAATAGACATTGTCATTAACATTTTACAGTCAAGAAAACTAGATAATATAGTACAGTCAAGAAAAAATATATAAATATACACATACTCACCTAGTGACACAGAAGCATCAGCATCCCTCTGCCTGCTGGTCCTTGGGCTACACACATACACATGTACTGACTGGGAAGTCTCCCTACATTTAGTCATTTTGCCTTTAAGAGTTAATAGATGACCTCAGGCAAGGGTTTTTAGTCTTTTGTAGTATCCTTAATGTTAGAAGTCTGTGCAGTTTAGGGGACAATAGTCTCTCAGAACTATTTAGATAAGGCACTAGGTTTCTTCTAACTTAACCTTATTGTTCTACAGATGAAGAACTTGGACTCAGATAATCATAGTCATATCAGTTTCAGCATCAGAATCTAAATCCAGGCTATGCCCTAACAGCATTTCTTCATTAATTCATTCCTTCAGTGATTATTTATTGAGTGCCTACTATGGGATGAGCTATATATAAAGGCCCACACATGTCCGTGGATCAAGTCTGTATCAATGTGTAGTTTCGCTAGAAAGGTCACTTCATTATTTCCTCCCAACTTTCTTCTCTCATCCAATCACGATGTCTCATAGTTGACCATGTCTGGCCTGTGCCAGAGACATTGATAGATTTCTTCTGTTCTAGGCATGTGGTTCTAGGATGGGGTTAATGTTATTTCCTCCTTGCTCTATGATAGATTGTATAGTCAGTGTGGCCCAGAAAGAGTTTCTGCCCATATTAATCAAATCCTCCAAATCCTAAGCATGACTTCAATAGTATCAGACAAGTCAGATCGGGGAAAGTGCTGAAATAAAGATGATATCGCTTCTTTATTACCTTGTAACAAATTATTCTCAAATTTAGTAGTGTAAAACTGCAAAAATGTATTCTTTCATGGTTTTGTGAACAAGAAATCCAGGGTGGCTTAGCTGGCTCCTCTGGCTCAGGGGGATTCTCACAATCCTGGGATCAAGGCATCATCTAGGGCTGTAGTAAGAGGAAGGCTTAATTGTGGAGGAACAACTTCCAAACTCGTTCATGTGCTTGTGCCTCACGAGCTGTAGAATTGAAGGTCGCAGATCCTCTCAGGCTGATGGCAAAGGTATCAGTTCCTTCTCATGTTGCTTTCTCCATAGGATTACTATAACATAGACTTACATGTAGTCCTCCAAAATTTGGGGTCTGACAGAAAGAGTAGAGTTGGCTAGCCAGAAGGAAGGCACACCGTTTTTATAACCTAATCTCAGCAGTGGCATCCCACCACCTCTGCTATATTCTATTTATCTGAAGCAATTCACTAGGTCTAGCACACTTTCAAGTAGAGAGGATCACACAAAGAGCAGAAAAACTGAAATTGGGGGTCACGGAGAGCCATTTAAGAACTTGCCTTGCACAGACATAAGTCAAAGAGATGGAGTGAATTATCATGACTAGGGATTTCCAAATGTCTTCATTGAAGAGATAGTATTTGAATGTGACCTTGAAGAATATAACCTTAAAGTGAAAGGGGATTTGACAAGAAAACAAATAAGAGAGAAAGAGTATCAGCCTGAATAAAGGCACAGGGAAATTGAGGCTCTGGGATTCATTCGTATTCAATGACAGGGAGACTGCCACGTGCCAGAGTCATAGTGAAGTAGGGCTGGGGTCCAGGACAAATCCTGTGTCTAATCTGATTTTCAACAGAAAGATCATTAACCCCTTTTCTTCCTACTGCTAAATGCTGTTCCATTATTTTTCTGAAGTAGTGACTGTATATCAAGCTTCATTGTAGAATCCTGGCACTGGAGAGCATTATAAGTCCTGGAGCTTATTTCAGTTTATGCAGAAACAATAGACTTTAGCATCTGAAACACCTGAATACCATTTGGGCTACTTATCAGCCCTTTACCCAAGTCATTTAACCTTGCTAAGTACCAGGACTTAACCTTGCATAAGTCCATAGCTGCAAAATGGAGTGATTATAATTCTATGGAACTGCTGTTGGAAGGATTAAAGGATGTAACATTTGTAAAAACACATACTTTTATGGCCAGTATATAATACACATTCAATAAGTTTGCCTCACTTGCCTTTCTTTTCTTCTGTACATCTTTGCCTATTTTTCCCATAATCATTTAGAAAGTCTCATTTAAAAAAAAATGATTACCTTGTTTTAAAAAGCCTGCAAAGTAGAATTAACCTCCTTTACATTAAGATGTGATGTGTTTGCTCTCCTAGAAGCCAAGATGTAAGGCCTATAAAAGTAGGACAAATTTAACCCCATTTTAATTCCATTATACTGAGTTAATACAATGCACATAATACACACTCATTAGATGCTTCTTAATTGAGTTATTTTTCCACCTTATAGTCAACACTATTATAACTCCTCTGAAAGGTAAAACTAACACACAACTAATTGTACAAAATCTCGAGAACTTTAATGAGTACTAAGCAAACAGATGGTTAGTTTAAATGACATAAGATACTGTGTGTTTTAATCTTAAGAAGAAATTTAATACCTGGGCTAATTATAGATACAACACTGCCTGACACATCGTAATGTATGTTTATATTCTGATTTTTTTTTAATTTAAAGAAACTAGGTTTCTTGGCATGAGGTGTTCCATGCTTCTGAGACTGTTATGCAAACTATGGCTAAACTTAATTCCAATATTTGAAACTGCTAGCTTTAATCTGTACCTTCTTAAGGGGGAACATTTTATATTGCTGCTTGAGCTCATTAGCAATGAAAGAAAAGGTATACCAAAAGGCAGATGCATACTTTCCTTGTTAGACCCTTTACTGCACAAAGAGCACACCTTCCTACTCTACAGATTTGAATATATGGCCTTTGAAAGTTAAATTAAGGAATCTTTTGTAGTTTTAGATTGATCCAAATTCTGGTAATGAGTCTATAATTTGTTATAGATTGCATTATCATGTGTCATTACCCAATGTAAAGAGTATGTGACATCACCTACCTAATCATTATACATTTTGATTTCTGTCTTAGTCTGATACATATAGTGGAAACTTAGCATTCAACATATAAACATTATTATTTTTTCCCTTTAGGAGCAACCCTAAACATCCTCACAGTTTTGACAAAATGCTAATATGAATTATGTGATCTTTAAGAATCCCATAATTATGGGCAGAATTTGTCCATCACCCAGAGTTCTTGCCAGAACATTCAACCCAATGTCCTAAGGCAGTGGTCAGCAAACTCATTAGTCAACAGAGCCAAATATCAACAGTACAACGACTGAAATTTCTTTTGAGAGCCAAATTTTTTTAACTTAAACTATATAGGTAGGTACATTGTTATTAACTTAATTAGGGTACTCCTAAGGCTTAGGAAGAGCCACACTCAAGGGGCCAAAGAGCCGCATGTGGCTCACGAGCCGCAGTTTGCCGACCACGGTCCTAAGGAAATGCTCCCAAGTCTATGAGCTCAGTTATACATTCTGGCCCTGTTTGATGAATCACCCTGAAAACCCCAGCCCAGGTATTCTCTGGCTCTTGGTGATATGTATTCACTAATTCCTGCAGCTTCCTCGGAGTACAATCTCTTAGTTTTCAGGCCAATTCACACTGAGATATAACCTTAGTTATTGGCCTGGCAGATAAAGATGAAGCAACAGCAGCTCCTAAGAACCGCACCTACTGCCATGAGTGGGTAGAGGGCTCCGCAGAATCTGCGTGCACAGGGGATGCAATTAGGGGAAGTCCTCCCCGACAGGGGCAGGTCATGTCTTCAAGCTCAGAAGCTTCAAAGGACTCTGCAGAGCCAAGTTTCTCAAGAGCTGCTTCTCCGATGTCCATCTTTAATGTTTCAAAGTTCATGATTATCCAGATCAGCATAACAGACCTACCAGGTCTGAGCGGGTATTTGACTCAGGAACTCTGTGCCTTCAACTATTCATGGTTATATTTACCGTCAGTTCTGTCTCCTCTTCCACTGAAGGATATAAGGACCTCTTTGTATGTGACCAGAGTCCCTCTTGCTTCACATTTAGCCTTTAAGTGTTTTTTAACCACCCTCAGTTTCTCATTATCCCTCTGTCTGGTGTCCATATAATTTAATTGTAGTCAGCCCACTTTATGATCCTTTTAGGGAATTGTTACTCGCACACTTTTTTAGAGCCTGAATCATCTCATTGGCAAGGGCATCTTCCTCGACCAGGCTATTTCCCAGGATACCACCAGTGAAGTCTTTAGTGATGGGTTGATGACATGGAGCCAGGGACTCTCGTTGCCCTATATTTCACATTATATGAGGTCCTTCCCTCCAGCTGTAGGGAGTGATAAATTCTAGAAACCTAATCATACCACCCGCTTTCTCAGACCACGCTGTGTACCAGCAGTGTTAGTTTGGGTCATCTAAGGATCTGAAACCAAAAGGAAATTGGATGTTCAATATATTCATTGGTGGGTATAAAAGGAGAAAGGGAACAAGAGTAGGTGGAGAGAGCTTTCAGACCACAAAGTGAGTCTGAAAAGAGCAAGGGAAGGAACAGTGATTGAATAGAAAGAGCCTCAGATGGAATGCCATACTAAGACAGTCAGAGCCGGACCGATGGAGAGGTCTGGAGAAAAGATGACCCATTTGAGGAACTACAAGATGCGCAGGGATGGTTCACCTCTAATAGAGCTACTTATCTCAGTCATTAACAGGGGTCAGCCTTGGATGAACAAGGTCAATGTGAATTCTGCAGAAGGTGCTCTCTTGTCAAGAGGTCTGAGTGCTGCACTTCCAGGTAGTTTGATATAATGGGGAAGAAAAGGAGTACCAGGTCTAGTCTAGACTAAGATAAATAACAGTTTCTATCTCAGCTCACTTTCACTAGTTCTGTAATCAGCGCAAGTTACTTGAAATTTATGGGGTTCTGTTTTCTTGTATATAATACAAAGACAATATTGCCTTCTTCAACATTTGTAATTATTTAATATGAAGTTTGTAAAATTACACAGCATGATGACTGTTATATAGTAGGTTTAGAAATGTCATTTGACCATCCTTGCATCAAATTCCTCTTCTCTCCAGTCTATTTTTATTTGCCCTGTATATTAAGTTGGCATAATAATAGTGTCTTTCAAAAAAATTATAATTGTGTTTTTTCAATGTTTAGGAAACCTAATTGCTTCAAGCTGGTAATTAAGGAAACATACCAATTAGGAGTTTTAACATTTATTATAGAACATGCAAATTTTACCTTGGCAATTCAATTCTTGAAATTTGTTTGATATCCTTACCTTTTTAGATAATAACTTTACAGTTTGTAAATCACTGTACTTCTAGTCCTGGCAGAAGACATATAAATCAACTATGTACTCTCAGTACTGCCTATATGTATGATATGTGTGATGTGTCCTCTAAGTTTATTTTATATTTTAATATAATATATAATAACTATGTCTGTTGTAAACATGTCTTCTTCCTCAGGACTATAAAAATTGTTTGATGTACTCTATTATGGGTAACAGATTACAACTATTCTTCAATTTCAACTCCATTAAAGATTATATGAAGAAAAGCCTAACTAATGGCTACCAAACAACTGATACTCAGTTTTGATCAATACTTTATTAAATCACTTGTGTGCCTATGCTTTTGTTACCAACATAATGGTAATGTTTATCTAACCTTTCTTAGGAGGCCTCAGTACATTAAAAAAGCAAAAAAAAAAACAAACAAACAAAAAAAAAAACAACAACAACAAGAACAACAAAAACAAACAAATAAAAACCCACAAACCAGCAAATAAAAAACATTAACCCTGAGAAAAAAGAATGAAAATAATCTATCAGTGAGCAAATAGACACTAGATAAGGAGAGGGTATTACTGGAAGAAGCCTTAGATATCATGCAGTGCAACCCTGTTATTTCCCACAGAAGCAGAGAGGTTAAACCATTGTCAAAGCTGACTCAGAGCCTGGCCGGTATGTCTCAGTGAGCATTGACCCCAGGAAGTCAGGGTTTGATTCCCAGTCAGGGCACATGCCTGGGTTGTGGGCTTGATCCCCAGTGGCGGGGCATGCAAGAGGCAGCCGATCGATTATTCTCTTTCATCATTGATGTTTCTATCTCTCTCTACCTCTTCCTTCCTCTCTGAAAGCAATAAAAATATATTTTTTAAAAAAAGCTGACTCAGGCAGGTGGTAGCAGGGCTTAGACAAAGTCAGATATTCAACCCCCAGACACATATGTTTTCTCCTATGTGGATCTAGTTCTAGTATGTGCATAGAATTGTGTTGAAAATACATGAGGAATAAAGACCCTTTTCCTCATTTTCCCAAGTTTAACCAATAGCAGTGTTTGTGATAACAGTACTTGAGAAAGACAGAGTTATCTAAATATGCTAATATGTTACATTGAGAAAAAAAAGAGCAATGGATATTTATTGGTCTTTCATTCTTTGAAAAGAAGTCTGTGGAACTAGCCTCATTTTATCCTTAAAGTAGCCCTCACACGTGGTATGTTTCATTGTCCTTTTTTTTTTTTTTGCAGGATCATATGGTAGTTTTATTTATTTTTTATTTAAATTCTTTATTGTTTAATGTATCACATAAGTCTCCTTTTTCCCCTATTGACCTCTCCCTGGCTGCTCCAACCTTCCAGCACATGCCCTCACCCGCCTACTGTCTGGGTCCATTGGTTGTCCTTCTTAATTAGTAAGCTAACTGAGGCTTAGAGGATTAAGTGGCTAGTACAAGGGTTTATAAATGCAGTTTATAAACTATATTTACAAAAATTATATTTTATATTAAATGTTTATACATATTTTATAAAAGCTTTATATTTATATTGTAAATATATGTTGTGCTATAAAATATAGCTTATAAATGGAGATTATCTGTAACTTTGATACCGTGACTCCTTCAGCACTTCTCAAAAAGAGAATTTGGTTGATGGACATTGATTCAGACTCAAACAATCATCTTTGAACCTTGAAAATGAATGGTGTCATGTATAATCACATGCATAATAAATGGTGAAATTCTAGCTCAAATGCAGATCTTCTGACTCCAAAACTCCTTCCCCTTTCTCAAAATCACTTCTCTTAGTTTCTCCCTTAATTTAAGTTTTTGGTAGTAGTTTTCCAACTATATTTGTACCCCAAATATCATCATATAAATGAAATAGCAAAAGTGTGAGAAACTAAGTTAAACTTTTATTATGGACTCACACACACACACCCTGCATGCACCCCTACACATACCATTACCTGGTTAGTTAGGCTAATGGATCATTCCATTTAGTTCTTGGCATGATGCTGCTCTAGGAAATGAACATGTGTTTAGTTGATGTTGGATATCTCTCTCTCTCTCTCTCTCTCTCTCTCTCTCTCTCTCTCTCTCTCTCTCTCTCTTTTTCTCTTTTGTAATCCTCACCTGAGGATATTTTTCTGAGAGTGGAAGAGAGAGGGAAAGACAGAGGGAAATATCCATGTGAGAGAAACACATCGATTGGTTGCCTCTTGTATTAGCCCTAACCAGGGCCCCAGCCTGGAAGGAACCTGCCACCCAGGTACATGCCCTTGACCGGAATCAAACCTGGGACCCTTCAGTCTGCAGGCCAATGAACGCTCTATCCACTAGGGTGATGTTGAAACTCTTCCCTTGGTTATGGTGGGTATGAGGGTCTAATACTATGTATGCATAAATCTCATCATGGGATCTGATAGTTGCTCTATCTATTCATTTGCTCTACAGTATCATTTAGTGTAGAATTACTCTGAGAATCGGATTTTCTCCTGTAGGTAAATGGAAATAGATACCTGGAGGGTGAGAATAATCCTGGAACTAATCACCTAGAATATTCCCAGAACATAGCTTTTCAGACAGGTTAAAGGAATTGGAAGAAAGACCATAAGATGGATTCTTCTAATTGGCAGTCTGACTCATTTTTTGCACTTGCTGTATGAATGTCAATATGTCCAGGACATAATGTTTCCATTGAGGCAGCCATAAGCTCTGAAGTAAGTCACCAAGGAATAAACACAAGATGTTTTTATGGTATTTGCATGTTTACTTATTTTTTCCCTTTCCCCAATCCATTTTAAATCTGTGTCTGTCAAAGACACAATTGGTCAACATTAGAAAATTAAATTATAATTATTTCTTTGTTTTACATTTATATCATAGTGATTTTAATCTTGTTTCATACTCCATTAATCTTTCTCTATTTGCTTACTTTCTCTACTCTACCCAAAATATCATTTTTTGTGGATACTAAATATTTATATTGTAGGTACTTATGTTCTATAGAAGTTCACACATTTTTTTCACCATTATTGTATACTGTCGTTCTTGTGATTTAAAAAACAATTTAAATTTTTTAAGTCTAAAAAGTTAGAATATAAGTGGGGAACAGTAAATTTGGGGGGCCAGGGATGGTGTAATATTGTCAGAATTAGAGAATAAGAAACAGAAAGATGCTTAGGGAGATAGTAGACGTTTTCCTTCATGAGCTGATTCTTCTTGACCTCAAATTGTTTTCCTTCTAGGAAAAAAAGAAAAGACTTTGAAATAACTGGTTTTGGATATTTTAAGGGCAGAGTGTAGTTAGTGCTGATTTGGCCATAAAATAAGATAAAATTTAAATGAAGCAAAACACCTTTCGGAATTACTCTGTATATTGATCCTCTTGCTCTAGCAGTGATTGGACAGAATTTAAGTAGCATCTTTCCAATGACCTACTCTCCAAAAAAGTAAATTAAAAGGCTTGAATATATTAAAAATTTGTTATAATCTCAAATATGAGTTTTTATTCATTCAATACATTCATTTTAATTCTGATTCCTAATAAGTTGTGTGTTTTTCATGTAATATTCTATTCAGTTTAACTATTAAGACTTGTATTTCTGAGCAATAATTGCAGTGCTAAACAATTACAATCATTGTTGTTCAAAAAAAGGTCTTTTATGAGTAATTCAAGTATACAGAGTGAATTATTTATACAGTGGGATAGAATAAATCTTGATGGTGTTGCCCTAGCATATTCTGTGGGTTTAATTATTATTAATCTGGGTAAATTTTAACTTTAAAAATGTTAATTTAGTTCACCGGGTCTCCTGGCTCATTAATCTCTTCAATAGTGCCACTTAGAATAAAATGGTTCATCGAAGTATAGTGATTCAATCATAAATATGTCAAAGTGCAATAGCAGCTACACTGAAGGCTCATAGGATTCAAAACATTTTTCACTTCTCAACGTTCTTCATTTTTAATAATGTCAGTCATTGTTGGAGATTTTTCCACTTCATTAAAATATAATTATCCATTAATGTAACTTTTATTTTTCTCATACACGCGCGCACACACTCACACACACACACACACACACACACACACACACACCTCTTCAGAGATTACAAAAATATCAGAGAGCTTCACTTTTCCTCACCATGAGAATGCCTGCTCTGCTTACCTCAGAAAGTGCTTGAGATAGATGATTCTTGAAATAATAAAGTGTAATAATAATGTAAGCTGCTGCCCTGGCCATTGTGGCTTAAGCATCCTCCCATCCACCAAAAGGTCTCTGGTTCAATTGGGCTAATTTGGTCAGGACACATGCCCAGGTTTCAGTCTTCATCTCCAGTGTGGGCATGTAGAAGGCAGCCTATCAATGTTTCTTTCACGTTTCTCTCTCTCTCTCTCTCTCTCTCTCTCTCTCTCTCTCTCTCTCTCTCTCTCTCTCTCTTTCTCTCTCTCTCTCTTCCTTCTTCTCTCTCTAAAATCAATAAAACAGATTTAAAAATAATAATAATGTAAGCTGGTATAATTGTAGTTATTGTTAGGAACTGCTTTGTTTCCAAATGCCAAAGCTAAAATTTTCAATTCTTCAACACTTTTTGCATATAATAACCCTGTGTGCCAGATTCTGTGTATGTATGCTTTAAACACAAAATGCAAAATCTTCACCATAAGCCTCCTAAGTAGTTGTCATTATTTGCACTTTGCTTTTGAGGAATTTTAAGAATCCAAGTACCTGCTCACAATCAAGTAGGTGGTAGAGTCAAGATTCAAATCAGGTCTGCTCCTAAAGACCGTGTTCTTCCCGCTGTTCTTTCCTGCATGTGTCTTTTGCTTGAAACTCCAGCTAAATCTTATATTTGCAGTTGGTTCTTATGTAAAAAATGACATAAGATGAATGTACAATTTTTATTACTGAGTTGAAACAAAAATAACCACGATTTTATTTTAATCTTAATATGTGTTAATGGTGTTACATAAATCACATCAATTAACGGTCAGATTAGCACATGGCTCCTTTTATTTTGTTTTGATTTGCTTCAAGTTATGGATGAGGAAACAGACTTAGGGAAGTTAATTACTTATGATGCCTCAAATTATAAATAAAATCTAATAGGATGTGGCAGAAATGAACTTCTAATCCTGACCTATTTGAATCTGACACCCTTTTAATCATTTTACACAAAAGTGTTTCATGAAAGGGAAACATGCTTTGCAATCATTTGGGCTATTATAGCATTTTTTTTTCTTTTGCCCATTGTAATTAGCCATCAACTTAAGCTCTGGAAGTAGCAATCATCTCCTTTTTTGTTTCTTTGCCTGTGGTCACACTACCAAGACCTTATGACTGAATGTGACCGCCCCAGAGAACCTGACTACTCGGTAGTCCATCCACAAAGCGCAGCTACATGGAGAGCCAATGATTTACATTCTGCACAGAAACAGGAAGATCAGTTGGACTGTAGTGTCTACTGAGACATGTACAAAATCCATTTTCAAACATGAATTATGTCATTTGGGGCAAACACTGATAATCTTCCTGAGGCTATGGACCAGACTTTTTAGACCAGTGAATGATAATGTCACAGAATTTATTCCAATAGATAACTCTTTCTCTTTCTACTTCCTCTCTCTAGTTTTTCAGTTTCACTGCGGGAAGTACCTCTGGCTTCAGATTTATCACAACAAAGAGAAATCGGAAGGAAAGCTAGAGCCATCTGTTTTCTGTAAATTAAATGTTTTGATTAGAGATCCCTGTAGGACATATGTGCCAGAAAGGCATGGCATATTACTTGTGTGAGAGAACATTATATCTTGCTATGATTAATATGCCAGCCTTGGAACTTCCTCTTTCAACTGTTGGTTCTCTGTTTTATTTTATTTTATTTTTTCTGTATAAGTATCAGAATTAGAATTAGATGAAGTCAGGGATATAGATGAAATTTCTAGCTGGGAAATGGGGTGAGGGCTATGGAGAGGGAAATTAAATTATTCTTCTTATTTTTGATTGGGTCAAAGTGAAGATTTTACCCTTCTTGATCCTCATATATTTTTATTTTATTTTGGATTGCTTACTTTGAACATATTTGCAACATATCCTTCATTTGTATATTATATTTTTATTTTAAGTTTTTATTAAATTTATTGAAGTGACATTGGAAAATATAATCATACAGTTTTTAAAAGAACATTTTAAAAAATGCAACTCAAGGTCTAGATTTTTTAAATTTGATTCATAGTTATTGTATTGTTTTCCTGAGAATTTACACTTATTTGCCAGAAATATTAGCTGTTGCTTCCCTAAAATTTTAGTAGAAGAGAACAGGCCCCATTTCTTTAAAATTTTAAAAAAAAATCTGCTAAAAGCTCCTTGTTTTTTCCTCATAAATTTCTACATCGGTGTGGTCATAACAAAATTTCATAAAGTGTACATCATACAAATTGGAGTAATATGTATTCTTCCTGATGCTGGGTCTTTGGATCATAATAAGAACTGCAATAATATTATGCTTGAATTGGGACATGTAATTCCTGAAAATATCAGGAAGATCATTTTAGAGAGGGATTTTAAAACAAGTATACAGTGTGTTGGCACCACTGACAGAGAATTAGATGAACAAGTTTAAAACAATACATTTCTATCTAATCTAATTCTGACATATAGGATGTTTAACATATAATTTACAAAATAATAATCAAGTATAAAATGTTCTTTTTTGTAAATTCTATCTAGACAGTTGATTCTCATAGAATGCTTTTGTTGATTTTTACTGGTCTTGCATCTATAGCCAACCTATGGTTGGAACTGATAAATGAGTGTCTATCCAATATGCATATTGATTGATATTTTAATTTACATTAGCATTTCAGACCAAAAATGAAACAACAAAGACATATTAAAATGTCAATAGTTTGTAAATGAAATAAGCAGCTTGTTTAGTTAGATAATAATGTTCAAATACTAGTATTGGAAAAATAATTCTCAATTTGCTGTGCTATCCTCAGTGTAATGTCTACAGACAGGGGACACGAAGTATAATCTGCATTATTAACGTTTTCTTCATCACTGTTTAACTGTCCATTCTCTAAGGGGATGATATGACCCCCAAGGGCAAACACCGGCTCTTGGTTTGGGGAAAACATGTTACATTTTTGTGTATAAATCATAGATATGCACATAGTACATAAACAGTAATATATCTGTAGTTTAAATATTTCATGGGGGGGTCAGTTAGGACAAAAAAGGGCTCATTAGGGTGGTGATAATAATAAAACAAAAAAAGTTGAGAAACACTTATTTAGACCTTATCAACAAAACAAGGTATAGAGCCTTGACTTGTACTATTTGCTGATTTCTGTGGTATAAATACTCCCACCATGGCCAATTTTAAGCTACCTATGTGATATTGCCAAGCATGGAGTTGGCAAGAGAGGTAAAGTATCAGACCATTGTATATCTCCACCACGCATGCATAATAGCTGCAAAGCACCACAGGCACGTCTAGGGAAGGGCAAAGGGTAACAAAGTATTTAGTAATTGATGAGTTTTAAATATTTAGAATAAATTATTAAAATGCATGTTTATATCATTTTGTTTATATCAAAGGCTTTATTTAAACAACCAGTTCACAAAATTCCTGAAAATGTAGCTATCATCTTTTATGTGCAGGTATGAGCCAGTTCCTGCACATGACTGTATGGTAAATGCAAAATTCATTGGTGGGTAGGGGCTGCCTCACAGCCACCTGAAGAGACAGCTTTTCTGCAGTCCTATTAAATGGTTGCCTAGAGAGGGCCCAGCTATTTCAGTTAGTTGGTTGACATAACACATACTTTGTCTACATCTTTAATTAAAAGAAATAGTATATATTTCTAGAATTAGGCTTATTGGGTCAAAAAGGTATGAATCCAATTTTGAAATTGATGACTAATATCAAATTATTTCCACTAAAGTTATATCAAATTGCATTATCTCTGGTAGGATTGGAGATTCCTATTTCAGAACACATTGTACTTTCAAAAATGTTATGTAAGAAAATTATGGGGTCTCAATTGATTGGCAAATCTGCAAGTAAAATGTTCATATGCCAGTTGAAGAAGATTTTATTGTATGAAACAATAAATCCACATGAAAAATAATGAAAACCAGAGTTCCTAATATTTAAGGGTTAATTGAAAGATTCCTGACATGTGTTGTTCCTTTACATTTGAAGTGTTTAGGTCCTTAGTAGTGTATGAGATGTTAGTTATGAATCACTGTCCCATGCTTAGTGATTTTGCACAGGGTTCTCTCTGCCAATATAGAAAATATTACTAACAGTTTTATAAGCAATGTCATTTTTATAATAGTGATAATAGAGGAAAAGATACTGTCAGAATCTGTTTCAAGTAAAATTGTGTCATCTCAAGAATCTAGAGAGATATTAAAACGCGTGGATTTTATGTTATATACAATGCTATTTGAATATAAAGATTTTAAATGTATTCCTCTAAAAATATTGAAACACATTTTTACTGCTTCCAAGCATTTTATATGTAGATATATGCATTAAAAATCTTCAAAATCTGACATCGTATTTTCTTTTTTCTTTCTCAAGACTAAAGTGATTATTGAGTCTCAGGAACTTTGTTGGGTGGCATGTCAGGACTCAGATGAGGTATACAGTTTTCAATTTGAGGCATTATATTACAGATGAACAGTTCTTAGAAAGATTAAAAAATATTATTTAAGATTGTTGATTTTATTATTATGGGTTCAAGTTGATGTAATTTTGAGGTGAAAACAACAGCTTATAATATATACCCTCTATCATCATTTTATAGACGTGCAGATGAAGTGGAGGGAGGAAAAATGCCTGGCTCAAATTCATAATCCTGTTTGTACTGGAGATATAACTGATGTGTGTGTCTCTTGACTCCTGAGTTCCTCTCTTAGCCATTCAACCATAGATCTGTTGTTAATAAAAGTTCTAGAACCAAGTAATACATTTGAATTTTCATAGGAATCTTGCCATAAAATAAATGTATGGAGTCCTCATGAATGAGATTAATGTGTTTATAAGAAAAAGCATCCTTGCCTGTTTGGCTCAGTGAATAGAGCATCAGCCTGCAAACTGAAGGGTCCCAGGTTTGATTCTGGTCAACAGCACATGCCCCGGTTGCAGGCTCAATCCCCAATGGGAGGCATGCAGGAGGCAGCCCATCAATGATTCTCTCTCATTAATGTTTCTATCTCTCTCTCCCTCTCCCTTCCTCTCTAAAATCAATAAAAATATAATTTTAAAAAGAAAAGGCAAAGCACGAAAGAGTTCTCTCTCTCACCCCCCTGAGATCACAGCAAGAAGACATCCTTCATTGAACTAGGAGGGCATCATCAGGAACCAAATCAGCACCTTGGTCTCAGACTTCTCAGCCTTCAGAAAAGACATTTCTACTGATTAAGCCACTCGGTCTATGCTATTTTTGTTATAGGAGCCCAGAGACAGACCTTAGTGTTCCAATAAGGGTCTGACATGAATGTAAGAATCCAAAG
The DNA here is from genome assembly GCF_963259705.1 of Myotis daubentonii. Taxonomy (NCBI): domain Eukaryota; kingdom Metazoa; phylum Chordata; class Mammalia; order Chiroptera; family Vespertilionidae; genus Myotis; species Myotis daubentonii. Next base: position 73,592,298 of record NC_081848.1, read on the forward strand.
GCTAAGATTGGAGAGGAAACAGCCTGGCAGGAGAGGTGTGGAGATCCCTGTGAGCCTCCCCATAAGGCAGATGTCTAACAAATTCAGAAAACCAGGACAAAAATGGAAGTTTGTTTCTTCTTATTTTCTTTTTGTTAAACATAATTCATTAATTGCAGAATCACTCAGTCAACACTCTCCAACACGGGAGTGTTACCCCTCTGTAAAAAAGTACAATTCACTGGAGCAGATTTCCCCCAAGGTCAACCATAACTGGAAGCATGTTCGGCCTCCCTTAGATCCTTTTTCTTTTCCCCACAAAATGTAGTGGTCCCGGCTGTGCAGATAAATCAAGGGGGGTGCCAGTGAGCCTCTGCCCAAAAGGCGGTCTGTGAGTCTCCGGTGAGTTGTGGTCTACTGTAGGTAATGCTCGCTGCTTGAGGAGCTGGGATGATGGATGCGAATGGCATGGTTCAGGTTTATGAACATCAATTAATATTCACGCGTCTGTCTCACTGTACTTCCTGCATCTCCACTTATGAAAATAAGACTGTCAATTAGTCTGGAGGCTGACAGGACATTAAAGAGCCTTTTGTTGGGCTGTGTTTATAATATATGGACTTTTCATGTCCTTTTCTTAGGGAAGATCCTTATGAGACTGACTCTAAAGTACAGAAGCATAAGTAACCTTTAGTTACATTGGAGTTGGTCTCTGCATCTTCTGAGAAGGGATGTATTTGAGGTGGAAACTGGATAAACCTCCAAATCAAAATAGAGAACAGGATTGCTTTGAGAAGAGAGGTAATCGTGGGATCAAGGGATACGCATTAAAAATCTGCCTCAGTAGCATTATTAAATTATCTGATTAATATTTTTGAATAATGCATAGCAATTAATTTATAATGAATACACTTGTTGACCTCTCACTGTATAATTTCCACAGCAGGTCCCTTGATATCCGTAACCTATTAGCTTTATAAGCATGTCGTTACTATTATTCAATTAAAGTTCTAGGTGAGGAGAAGATGGTAATTAGGTTTAAAACATGGCCGTTCCACTGTTATTATCAAATAGACAGCATGTCTGTTTAATTTTGTCAGTTAACATTTTCATATAATACATATTTCAACAATAATGAGAGTTTATGCTGATATAGTTTGCCACAATGTTATTAGCATCTATATATCACCTAATTATATTATAGCCTATAATTATGCAATGTAGTAGCTCAAACTGCATTTTAATGCTTCTCCCCCATATATTTTAATTTTTTTCCTCTCCATATTTAATTCACTAAACCCCTGGTACTTAATTTACCAGTTAATGCTATCTCCATTAGGGCTTCGTATGCTACCAGTTACGAAGTAGTAATTATCATATGGGAAAATGTATAAACTTGTGAAATTCTTCCAGAACTGGGAATACAGGACTCTTAGTTCCTAACATGATTGATTAGCTGTTGGTTAACTCTGCTTCCAGAGGATAAAGTTGGTTTCTCGTAGACATATAACCGACTATCAGCTGTTTCTAACTCTGCATGTCCTTTGTGTCAGGTTCCATGGTTACACTCCCAGGTAACATGGCATTGCCAGCTCTTTTCCACATAGAACCCAAAACGTTTATTGCAGAACCTATTCTCTGATCTGTCCCTGGCCTGGGGGAAAGAGGGAAGGCGGTTCATTCTGTTTGCCCTTCGGCTGCTTAACCTCCTGATTGTCTCAAATCCAATCAAGGTGTTATTGCAGTTGGTGTGAGAATTGCTGAGGCACCCTAAAATACTATTTTAGGCATAGCATGTTCATCAGACTAGATCCTCTCTTGATTGTGTCATGAACAAGCCTGACCTGTTTAATGACAGATAATGAGGGGAGGAAAGAGTTGCTTTGATTAGGAAGGAGCATAGTTCAAAAAATAGTCACTCAACCCACAGGACAAATAGAAGAAATACTTGGCTTGAGAAATCCTTTCTGTCAGTGGTCACCTTTGTGACTTGGCAGAGGGAATTTAACTCTGAGATTCAGCTCCTTCTCGCGTCGGGGGATGCACACACACATACAGCTGATCCACACTTATCTCTTTTACTGAAAATGGTTGTACAGTGCAAATGGAGCAGCTAATATTAAAATATTTTGTTTCTGTGAATGCCTGTGACAAATGAAGTTACCCCCATAGGCCCTCTCCTCTACCAATCCCGACCCCCTTGCTCTCCCTGGACCCTGTCAGAAATGCTCCTTCCCAGTTGTCCTGTATTAATTTGGGAGGGACGGTATAACAAAGTGGCTGGTTTAATCGCAGAACTTGTCTTAAACAACAGTTCTGGGGGTGGGAGGCCTGTCATCAAGGTGTTATCAAGGTTGATTCCTTCTGAGCACTGTGAGGGATCGATGTGTTCTGGGCCTCTCTTTCTGGCTTATAGTTACCGTCTTCTCCTTGTGTTCCTTCAGAGTTTCTCCCCTCTCTGTGTCTGCTTCTGGGACCAGATTTCCTCTTTTCATAAGGACACCAGTCATATTGAATTGGGGCCCATACTACATTTCTCATTTTAACTTGATTGACCCTAAAAGACCCTATCTCCAAATAAGATCACAATGGGAAGTTCTGGGTGTTAGGGCACCAGCATACCTTTTGTAAAGGGATACAACTCAATGCATTACAGTCCCCAAAGAGCAACATGACCCATTCAGTTCTTCCAGGTCTTTGCCCTCCAGGAATTCCTCTCTGGCCACCCCATTGAAAAATGCACCCCTGCTCCCAAGTACACCCACTCCTTCTCTCTTTCCTGCTTTGATTTAGTCACTGACACTTCCTACCACTGACATGTTGTTTATGGCCCTGGTTTACCTTGTTTATTGTCTGACTCAAAGCCTTGTGGAAGCCTTTGTTCTTTCTTATCTTTTAACTAGAAGCCCAGTGCACGAATTTGTGCATGGGTGGGGGTCCCTCGGCCTGGCTGGCCATTGGACCTGATTGGGCCAGCAGGTGGGGGGAGAGAAGGAGCCGCAGGAGGTTGGCTCCGTGGAAGTTGGCTGTGGGAGAACACCAGGGGGCAGCTCCTGCATTTGCATTGAGCTTCTGCCCCCTGGTGGTCAGGGCACATCATAGCGACTGGGTGACCAGTCATTCTGGTCATTTGGTCGTAATGATTGTATATATATATATATATATATATATATATATATATATATATATATATACATACTAGGGGCCCGGTGCATGAAATTCGTGCACTGGGTGGGTGGGGGGGGGGGGAGGAGTGTCCCTCAGCCCAGTCTGCCCCCTCTCATATACTGGGAGCCCTCAGGCGTTGACCCCCATCACCCTACAATTGCAGGATCGGCCCCTTGCCCAGGCCTGACGCCTCAGACAGCGGCGTCAGGCCTGGGCAAGGGGACCATCATATCCCCCCAATCCCTGGCTCCGCCCCCCAGCCAGGCCTGATGCCTCGGCCAGAGGAGTTGACCCTCATCACCCTCCGATCACCAATCACCGGATCGGCCCCTTGACCAGGCCTGAGGCCTCCAGCAGAGGTGTCAGGCCTGGGCAGGGGACCCCCAGCTCCCCGCGGTTGCAGGCTCTGCCCCTGCCCAGGCCTAACGCCTCTGGCTGAGGCGTCCAGCTCGGGCAGCGGGGACCCGCAGCTGCAGCAGCCCCGCGATCATGGGCTTCGCTTTAGGCCCAGGCAAGGGATCCCTAGCTCCTGGGACTGCCAGCTTCGACCGTGCCCAGCTCCCATCGCTGGCTCCACCCCTACTTCCTGCTATCACTGGCCAGGGTGGAAAAGGCACCTGATTCTCCAATCATGGCTGGGTGGCAGGGCAAAGGCGGCCCCAGGGCCGCCTTTGCCCTGCCCCCCAGCTCTTAGCTCCCCCCTGGGTTTCCGATCACTGTCAGTGGCAGGGGGCTTCTTCCTGCTTTCCCTTTAGCCTCCCTGCATTGTGCCTACATATGCAAATTAGCCGCCATCTTGTTGGCAGTTAACTGCCAATCTTAGTCAGCAGTTAACTGCCAATCTTAGTTGGCAGTTAACTGCCAATCTTAGTCGGCAGTTAACTGCCAATCTTAGTCGGCAGTTAACTGCCAATCTTAGTTGGCAGTTAATTTGCATATAGCCCTGATTAGCCAATGAAAAGGGTATCGTCATATGCCAATTACCATTTTTCTCTTTTATTAGATAGGATATGTATATATATATCCCCCTAGAATTGTATGGGGCACAGAGTAGATGTTCAATAAACATTTGCTGAATGAGATGTAGAGAATGTGGTGCTGCCCTCTGGGAACTCATATCATCTTCCCTCTCAGCATCTGCATAGATGAGAGCACCCAACATCCCTGTAAAAGTTGAATTAGACAACCTGTTTACTATGGGCACTGTACGTCCCACAGCACAGTAAAGTGCACTGTATTATTCAGGTACATTTCTCAGTTGCAAAAGGAGAGGCAACAGGGATTTTAGGCCAGTATAGTTTATATCCTTTTTTCTTTTAAAGCTACCACAGGGGGTTTAATATTGGAAATTCTCATTTATATAGCATCAAAGGCAAGAGAATGAAAGTTAAGGGGCCGGACAGCAGGTGGTAGAGAAAAGACACCAGGGCATTTCTCAGCTCCCCTGCGCTCCCTCGGGAAGTGGGGATGCTCTCAGCTCACTGCTATAAGCCTTAAACACCAGGCTGGATTCACTCAGCAGGAGGACTCATTAAAATAATTATGTTTCTCCACCCGGAATTTGGCTTCAGATCACTTTAGCCTTTCAGTGCCCATGATTTTAGAAAGAAATCTAAGGCAGGATTTTTTTTTTTTTTTTTGGTAGCTCTTCTCCTGCAAATGAAGCTCATAAAGGTGCCAGCAACAAAATAAATCAGTTATCTCGTGCTCTCAGCTGAATCTAGCTGCTGTTATTGTTGGCTGATGTGCCTCTGGGGAAAAGACATTTCAGAAAGGACTAAATCCACCCATACTGTTGCTGTAATAAAGCAACATTTAGCAAAAAAAAAAAAAAAAATCAAAAAATCAACTTCAGGAACACTATATTAAGGCTGGAAGCTAATTTGCAAGGAAGGCTGTGAAGAATCCATTATTTCAAAGCCATCTATCTGTAAGGGACTCAAGTGCTGCCAAGGCTAGGTGTGAATTCACGCTATTGCCATTTTCTGGTGCAAGCTGCATGGTGTGCCAGAAAAAGCTTGCGCCGTGAGTCTCCCAAGTGCAGCTCAGCCCCTCACTAACTCTGTGATGTTGGTCAAGTCTCAGATTTTCCAAACCTGTTTTTCCATCTTTAAAATGGAGCTAATAATATCATTTTCAGTTGTATGTGTGAAGGTGAAATTGAATTCCTTGGAGAGAATTCAAAGTTGGTTCTATTTCTGCTATTCTGGTCATGGGTGCTATAAATATATCATTTTTTTAGCCTCATCACTATAGCTCTTTTAATTTTTAATTTTAGCATGTGTGTGCTGCAACTATTTATTTCTCTAGGTTAGGTGACCATGAACATATTAGTTATGTTCCCTAAGGCTCAGTTTTCTCATCTGCAAAATGGGAGGTCAATGACAATGATAATAAGAGCTAAGCAAAGCACTGTGGACTGCCTGCCACATATAAGGCATTATGCTAAATGTCATCACAACTCTGGAAAGGGTCCGGTTGTAGCCCTGTTTTACAGAAGAGGAAACTGGCTTCCAGAGGTTTAGTAGCTTGTCCACTATAACACAGATAGAAGGTGCTACAGATGTAAAATACCTAGAATACTATCTGGTAGAGATTCAATGACATTTTTATTATTATAATACTAGATGGCTGGTGCACGAAATTCGTGCACAGGAGGAGGGGTCCCCTCAGCACAGCCTGCACCCTCTCATAATCTGGGACCATTGGCTCCTAACTGCTCACCTGCCTGCCTACCTGACCACCCCTAACTTCCCCCCATGCCAGCCTTGTCGCCCCAATTGCCCACCTTGCCAGCCTGGTTGCCCCACACTGCCCCCCCCACCAGCCTGTTTGCCCCCAACTGTCCCCCTGCCAGCTTGGTCACACCCAACTCCCGCCCCTCCCCCCCACCCCCGCTGGCCTGGTTGCCCGTCGCAACCTACTGTTCAGTCATTTGGTCGTCCCTCACTAACCCCTCTGCTGGCCTAGTTGCCCCACTCAGCCTGCTGTTCAGTTGTCCATCTGGTTGTTTTGGTTGTGGCGGCCCCTAGCTTTTTATATATTAGGATTGAGTATCATCAGCATCATGACCCTGTCTTCATGCCATCCATAATCTTTACACTATGTGTTCTCTGTGAGAACAGGGAGTGTATCAGATGTACATTGTTAGTATTAACTAGAATACTTCACCAACACTCCACAAATGCATATAGAAAGAAAAATAAAGAAAGGAAAAGAGAGGGGAAGGAACAGAGAGAGAAAGAGGGAAGGAGGGAGGGAGGGAGGGAGGGAGGGAAGGAGGGAGGGAGGGAGGGAGGGAAGGAGGGAGGGAGAAAAGCAGGCATAGATAAAGTGCATGCATATTGCTTCCTCATATGTCTGCCATCACGTTTGTAACCTGTTGACAATTTCAACAGAGCTGTTAACGTGGAACATGCCGAGCCTATTAACCATCATGATTTCGGTTGTTAGCGTGCCATTTTCCAAACGTGCTTGCACAGATGAGTTAACAAGACAAGTTGTTCTGTTTCTTTAATGACCACCAAAGTGATCAACACACAGCTTCAGCTAGCAAGCACCTGCATGAACCCTGAAATATTTCAACAAAATTATGTTGGCCAGGGCTCTCTACATAGAGATTCTAAACTGCCATTTATAGAAAAGTATCTCTCACTTTATCAGGCACTGAAAATGGCTTTTGGAGGTTAAAGTGCAAGGGGACTATTATTTATCCTGTGTATCCTTGTTTATACTTAATATGTGGCTCTGGCAGTTCCAACACAGCAATGGGACATCATCCTCTGCTAGCTTCCTGAAAGACTAGGCTAAAATGTATTTATGTCTTGTCTAAACTGCAAAATCTGTGTTCCCTTCACCCATAATTTCCCCTCCAGCTATTAATTTTCTTTCTTTTACTCCCACACTCTCAGGTTTTAAATATGAATAATGTTTGGGAATAAAAAAAAACAATGGATGTTCAGTAAATTTGTCATAAGATGACAAATAAATATTTGAAAATAAAGAAATGGTTATGGGTTTTTTCTTTATTATTTTAATATATTCATTTGGTTATTCCCACCATCTTTTAACAGGCATTTACTTAATGCACACTATTAAGGTAAACCTGTGCTTAAAGAACTGATGCTCTAGTTGGAGAAAGGAGAGGACATACACAAATATACAATTAAAACATAATAAGGTAATTTTTATAATAGATATATCGATAGAGAGATGTGCACACACAGGAGAGGGATTGCCTTTTTCTGGGAAACCATGGAAGGCTTCAAAGAGGAAATGCTTTTGAGCTGGGTCTTGAAGCCAGTACAGATATTAAAAGGTAGAAAAAAAGAGAAAAAGCATTGTAAGCCGAGCAAATGTTATGGAATATCTTTTAAACCAATATATTTAAACCAATATTGGTGTGGGAAGGGAAAGCGAATAGATGAGATTAGAGAAAGTGAATTGATGAATGTCTGATAGTTTTGATATTCTGACCATGCAGTAACACTTTATAAAAAACAAAAAAGTGAAAGGATGAAAAAATGAAAAATAAAAGTGATCCTCCCAGATAGACTAAAAGATAGATTTACAACACAACACATACACCAACATTTACTCATGTATACACAGGTGATCATATCTTAAAATTCTAGTGTATCTATACTGCAACAGAAAAGCAACATCTAAGTACTAATTAATGGATTCTCTTCTTGTGGCATGATTTGGTGGTGCTGTGCATTTAGAGAATGTATATCCCTAAGGTGACAATGAATGAATTTGATTCCCCTAAGCCATAATGCCAAGTATATTTCACTATAACCTAATTGTTTGGAAATTAATAATGTGTATTTTTGTTGAGTGTACATGCCTGTGGAGCTCTACAATCCATGAAGCATATGCAGCGGATTTGTGAAGAGCCTGTCTGTGGTCAGTCATTGTTAATCATGTGGCATGAAGGGGAGAAAAATAGCCCAGAGTGAGAATAGAAATCATCATAATTTCATCTCTCTTGGAGCTTCACTTCTTAAAACTGAATATCTACTCTTAGATCCTAATTGACTTACCCTCATGTGACCTGGATCTTCCCTCATTCCTGTCAATGCAAAAATAAAACAAAACACTGACTACTAAATTATTAAGTATCTCAAAGCTCATTTCTTTTCCTTCTGGATAAATGTCGGTGTCCTCCGGTTAGTAGAATGCAGAAGAGTAATTACTGTTGGAAAGTGTACATATTGTGTTATGTAATTTAGCCTACTATGGAACCATGTCAGTTTGCTTAAGAAAAGGATATAGCCTGATGCTAGTAGGTGAAAAGAACTGCCTTTCTCTATCACTCTTTTCCTGTCTATGTGAAGATATCAGTAACATTTTTCCCCCTCAGCAAACTCTCCTTTGAATGTCAGTGATGGATAGTTATGGAAGAAAGAAAGATGAAATCAATGTTATTGGTGATTCTTACCAATACTAACATAAACAACGAAGTAGAGGATTTGAGTTTATATCAACTCTGTTTGTGGAAAGAGGGAAGTGATGTCAGAGAAAATTGCAGTGCTGATTTTCCCAGCCATAGCATTCTAGCTTTTATATATTTAATTGACACTTACTAAGCAGCTATCACAGAGAAAACATCAAGGTTAGGCAGTGTCATAGATAGATGATTGAGTGAGTCCTGGTCTGTCATTTAAGAAATATGCAATTTAGTGAAGGGAGTAAATAGATGCACAAATAACCAGGATTTAACCAGTGGAGACAGAGAATGTGCTATGATACAGGCTAGGGATGCAGCTAGCCAGCTTTTTATTCCAACAGAACATTGGGGCCATCATGAAGAGGGGAAACTCTAACCCAGAGCAGAGGCAAGATCATCATTAAAGACGATACGTGAGATCTGAATATCTTAAGTTGGTCTTGCTCATCTTTCCCAATCTGAAAAGATGGCTCTACCACCTTTTAAGAAAGAGTCCACATATTTGAAAGAGACAAAAATATCAATCAACCCACTAGCCTTAGGTTATAAGTTACTGACATTCAGCAAAACTAGTAATTATTGGCACTTTAAAAACTTCTGTGTGTGTTATTTCTATGCAAGGGTGAAGGATCCTTTCAGACATGCATTTCTTAGTTGAAACCTATAATGATGTTGTTGATTTTTCTACTCTATAATTGCTTTGATGAGGACACTAATATCAGGAACAAAGTTTCAAAGTCACATTATGGACCTCTAGGCAGGTTAATATGGACTTTGTGGATAATGATAATCACTATCAGCATGTCAGATTTGACACATGACTTCTAGTACAAATAGTACAGCACACACACACACACACACACACACACACACACAGGTGTGCGCGCATGCACACACCATCTATAGGAGCCTGAGGGCTTTATTATGGAAGGGAAATTCTTTGGGAAGGACATGTTCTACCAAATGAAAGAAAAATAGTGTTTGAAACTATTTGAGCCTACTTCTTCTAGGAACCTGAAGGAACTCACATCTAGGGTGCAAGATGAACAAGAAATATATATATTTGTAAAGACATTTAATTTTAAATATATATTAGAAAAAGACTTTGTATTAGATATATATTATAGCCATATATATGTGCGGCCCGGGAGAGGGAAAAGCCGCCCAACTGCGGTCCTGGACGCCAACAGCTGCGCCTGCGCCTGTGGCCTAGGAGAGGGACAAGCCACCTGCCCCACAGTCCTGGGCACCTGCGGCTGCGGCCTGGGCAAAGCCACCTCCCCACAGTCCCCTGCACTGTGGCTGGCCTGGGTGAAGCCAGCCCAGGTCTTGGGTACCTGCGGCTGGCCTGAGGGAGGGAAGCCCAGGTCCTGGGTGCCTGCGACCAGCTGGAGGAGGGAATCCTGGGTCCTGAGTGCAGGGTAAGGCAGAGGTGGTTAGGGGCAATCAGGCAGGCAGGCAGAGGGGTTAGGGGCAATCAGGCAGGCTGGCAGGAGAGCAGTTAGGAGCCAGTGGTCTCAGATTGTGAGAGGCAGTTGGACATCCACTGAGGGGTCCCGAATTAAAGAGTGTGCAGGCCAGGCTGAGGGACCCCCACCCCCCCATGCATGAGTTTTGTGCACCGGGCCTCTACTATACATATATTTTAATAGTGAGGCCTGAAATTCTCAAACTGATTGGAAGAAATACTCTTTTCTAACTCAAATTTCAGAACTCTATAGGTGGAGATGTCAGGGCAGCAGAGAACACTGGTCAGCTTTTATCCCCATTCAGGTTTCTCTCCATTTTATAAAATATCTGGTCAAGGTCTACAATAGTCCTGAAAAGGAGCTTCAGAGAAGTCTTTACGAAAAAGAAGACTCGGCTGTTAGGGTTTGGAAAATAAGAAGCCAGAGGTGAGGTTGACAGGTTGTGTTGGGGGGAATCAGACAGACCTGACAGTTTATTTTTAAGCATTTCAAACTTTGAAGGATCAATTTTCTGAAAGGTTTCCTTCTGATTGTTCTTTTGAAAGTAAGAACTGCCAGGCCTACCACAGAACGTTGACACCTATTCAGTTCAGCACTTAGAAAAAGCTAAGAGGGAAAAGAAAGACTTTCAATTCTGGTCCTCTCTATGTATTGTGGTGTTCAAAGCAGTGAATAGTGGAGTTGGTGCTGAAAAACATTTCCATTATGCCTGCTGCAAAGTCTCTGTGAGTCTCAATGAGTAAGGAGAGTCAGGAAGTGAAACTTTTTCCAACTGGGAGATTTTGAAGGGCCATTCTCACAGCAAACTGAGCTGGCATATCTAATTTGTCCTAAACCTTCATGATGAGAAAATTAAATTAAATTTTTGAGGTTACTGTTCTACAAAAAAAATTTATTATATTATTTTTTACTAGAGGCCCGGTGCAGAAAAAATCATGTACAGGGGGAGTCCCTCAGCCTGGTCTGCCGCCCCCCCCCCCACAGTCTGGGAACCCTCAAGGGATGTCCTACTGATGGCTTAGGCCTGCTTACCATGGGGAGTGGGCCTAAGCTGCAGTCTGGTCTCCCTCTGTTGGAGGCAACCTGGAGGCCCATCAGGGGATGATGCTTCCCCCATCACCCCTCGCTACCGCTGCCTCTGCTGCTGCTGCCTCTGGCCTCCCTCTGTGGGAGGTGACCAGGCCAATCAGGGGAAGGCGTTGGCCCCATCACCCCACTGCTGCTGCCACTGCTGGCTGCCGTGGCTGTGAGGCCTGAGCTCTGGGCCTCGCAGCTGCCACTGTTGCTACCTGCCTTCAGCCCTCACAGACACTGCAGCTTTGTCTGGAAGGACGTTCAGAAGGATATCCGGAAGACATCTGCTCTAATTAGCATATTACCCTTTTATTAGTATAGATTTTTCAGAACTTATGCATTTGCTGGCTACATTAGATCTTTCAAGAATAAAATTAGAAAAGTATCTGCTTTTTCATGAGATTCATTTAGAATTTGATTTGGCCACTTATACTTAGTCTTCATCACCATATATATTATATGATATGTTTTTGTAAAATTATGTGTCCATGTTCTTCATCAGATTGTAAGTCATTGAAAGGTCAGTTGATATTCTATGTAGAGTGTCCAATATGGTGCTTTGCAGGTCATTATATATGTAGTAAATATTAGACCTTCTCAATACTCCCTATCCTTTTTTTGGTAAGTTTTTGTTTGTTGGTTGGTTCGTTGGTTTGTTTTTGTATATTCCAATTGAGCATACATGTGGAGTATGATGGTAAAATAGGCCAGGGGATTTTTACAACTGCTAAAGGAATGGAGTCTCAAACATACTTAATCAACATTTATTTAATAGAGGCCATGCTATGTTATGAGGTTATAGAGATAAATGAAACAATGCTCCCCTTTAGGATTCTAGCAGATGAAAAAGACCTGAAAATAGATAATGCTATACACATATGGCTAGAGATCAATATAGAGTTCTAAACATGGAAGAGATACGTTTCCCTGTCGAAGCAACACTAGACAAACTCACCATCAAGATGCATGTGAGAGAGATCATTTCCTCTGGTCTGAAGTCAACACTGAGCAGACAGCAGTGCAGAAAAGCAGCTATGGGTCCTGAAAAGGACTCACTCATGGAAGCTCTGGTTAACTTGTGTCACATGAGCAGTGTTATGTTTCTCAAGGTGACCCTTGGAAAAGAATGACACTCTTGCAATTTGATTGGAAAAAAAGGCTTATACTTCTCTCAGTATTTGTGCAGCGACTAAAATAATTAGATCAAAATAACAAGTACGGCTGCTTAAAGAAACACCCAGAGTGATGGTAGCAGCAGTTCTTAGACTTGGCTGCTCATTGGGGTCACAGGGAGGACATTACAAAAAGTTCCTCTCAGCATCCCAGGCCAATTAAATCAGAGTCTCTGGGAATTGGACCTAGTTTTTATAAACTGCCTGCATGATTGCAATGTAGAGCCAAGTTTGGGAACAGGTGGGTTACCTTCAAGCTTCTTAAGCTCTGATAGGCTACCAGTCACCTGTGAGTCTTGTGGAAATGCAGAGTTTGATCCTGATTCAGGAATCTGAGATTTCTAACAGGCTCCCGGTTGATGCATATGCTGTTGTTAAGTAAAAAGAGGCAAGAATCACCGAGGAATTAGAAAAAACAGTTGTTTCATGATATTAAAACAGGCACTTTAACAGTCTTTGGATTAAATACAGAATTGCAGCGCGTTTAGATAAATGAACCTTATTTTAGGAAACTAAAGTAGAATTGTAAGCAGGTATCTAAAAGATCAGGTTCTGCAATTTCAAGCCAAGCCTTCTTTCGTGAGGTTTGGAAGATGATCAACATGGGGCGGCTAGAAAGACAAAGTAGAAAAGAATTTCATGGATTCATTCTCCACTCTGTGAACCATGTGTTGTTTTACTTTTACCCAGTTAAATTCAGTATTTTCCAAAGCAATGGTGTTCCTTTACACTGTTAACTGGACAGAAAATCTACATTTATTCATTTGACATTTATTTTGCTGAATAAATATCTCACCTCAATCCCCCCTTACTTGACCTCTCAACAGCAATCAGCACCGATAGCCTCTCCCTTTTAATTCTTTTTCTTACCTTCTATGTTCCATTTGTCTCCTAGCTCTTTTATTCTACTTGCCTGAGCACTCCTTTTCCATCTTATTCACTTAATCATTTCCAACTATCATTCATTGTTGAAGTTCCTCCAGATTCAGTCTTAAGCTTCCTGAATTTCCCATGTAATTTATATTTTCAGTATGTGATTTGACTCCTGTTCATAGACAGATGACCTATGAATATATATGTTGATCCCTGACTTCTCTTCGTGCTGCAGACATATATTGAACTATCTACTCATCATCCATGTAGATGGTTCAATGAGACTTCATATTTGATTTTTTCCCCAAAGAGTAACTCATAATTTTCCTTCCATACTCTTGGAACTCAGGATTGTATTCAAAGAGTATGGTACTACCATCTATACATTTATGTGAGCTTAGGACTGGGGATGGTGACAACTCCTGCCTTTTCCTTCTCCAATATTAAATCCATCAGCACATTCTATTGATTTCACCCACCAAAAATCCCTGTACTGTCCAGATTTTTCCATTTCTCCCATCACTGCCATCTGATCATATCAATATTCCTGATTAAAATCCTTCATCTATTCTTTTATTTCTTAGAATAAAGACAAATGTATCATAGTTTTTAAGACTATTCTTTGTCTACCTCTGTGTTCAATTTCAATATATATATATATTTTTATTTAAGTAAACATTTTATTAAAGTGTAGCACGTTACAGAAAAGTACACAACTTTTAGGTATATGGCTTGATGAATTTTCATAAAGTTAATGCATCCATTATGAAGAAACATGTCCTTTACCTGGAAGTGTCCTATCTCCCCTGTTGGCCACTACCCCACAAGGTCGACCACTTTCTTGATTTCCCCCCATGCGTAGTTTTGCCTGTTTTTCATCTCTATATAAATGGAAATGTGCAGTGCATGTTTTGGCTTCTTTAATTCAAAATTAATTTGCCCCACAACACTGAAATGTTTCTTTTGTCATATATAAGGTGACTGCCTAGGTATGAGTTATTTCTATACTAACCCTTTCACTCTATTGATCTACTTTATTTGTTCACCAAAAACCACACATTGTCATGTATCCTAACATGCCATTTATTCTGTTGCCTTAAAGTAGTCATTGTAGGAATATACCACACTTTGTAAATACTGTCTACCTACTGTTGATGAAAATGTGGGTTGTTTGCAGTTTTTGACCTTTACAAGTAATTCTGCTATGAGCATTCTTATACTTGTGTTTTGGAGAATATGCCTAGACCATACTGTGTGGTTTATGTTTAGATAGAGGCCATGAATATGTTCTGCTTTAGCAGGTATTTCTGATACTTTCCAAAGTGCTTTATGAATTTGCACTCCCACCAGCATGGTTTCAGAAGTTCACAGTTTCTGTGTCACAATATTTGGTATTTTCTGTTTTATTTTTTCATTTTAACAGTGGACATAAAGTAATATCAAATCGGGTTTTCATTTGTATTTCTCTTGTGATTAATGAAGCTAAGTGCCTTTCATTTGTTTATTGGCCATTTGGATGTCCTCTCTGTGTAATTTCTGTTCAAGCTCCTTGCTCATTTATTTATACTATATTGCAGACAATTTGGAATGGATTTGAGGGTTGTTGCCTTTTTTCTTTTTCATGAATACTGACTATGTTGATAATACACATTACAAATATATTTTCTCAATCTATACATTTCCTCTTCACTCTCTTAGATGTATTTTGATGCATAACATTTATTTTAATGTATTCTTATTTGTAGCTTTTTTTGTGGTTAGTCTTTTCTGTATTCTACTTGTCTTTGCCCATCCAAAATAAAATAAATATTAGTCTATGTTTTTTTCTAATTTTTCAATTATTTTACCTTTCACAATTAGATCAAAACTACACCTGGAATTTATTTCTATAAGACATGCAGCATGGTTCAAGAAACTTTTCCTTCCATATGGATGTGCACTTGGCCTAGCAACATTTATTAAAAGACCATGCCTTTCCCTACAGCACTGATACACCCATTTTGCTATGTACCAAGTGTTTGTTTATGTGTTAATAGACCATTGGGCTAATGGCTTATATCTTCATCAATATCACCTTGTATTCATTTCTATAGTTTTATAATTAATCTTGATATCTGATGATATATTTTCTACAGATTGTTCTTTTCTGTGATTGCCTTGCTATTTGCATTTATATGGACCTTTTAGAATCAGCTTGCCAATATCAAAATAAGTTGCTGATATATTATTTGGGATTTAATTGACTCTATAAAACCATTGGAAGAGAATTTATATCCAAAATATTGAATTTCCCCATACATAAGTAAAATAATGTCTCCATCCATTTAGGTTTATCTAAATTTATCTCAATCCTGGTTTTTAATTTTTAGTTTAGAGATGTTTCACATCTTCCATTAGATTTATTTCTAGGTTTAGTTTTTTAATGCAATTTTTCGCTTGGAAAATTCCACTATCTCCCTTTCTGACCTTCCTGTTTCTATACACCCCACCCTATTCCCAGTAATTTTTTAAGTTAGTCCAAAGGATCTGATGGAGGTGCCCACTCCTCCAAATTAACATGAGAGCATTCCCCACCTTGCTAAAAAATCTCAAACCACTCTGTTATTTGTGTTTTACTAACGTGCCAAATCGGACACTTCCTCTTCCATCTGGCTGAATTGCTCACTTCTATGTATTTGCATGCCTTGATCATTGGACTCCCTGGGGAACCACTACAAATGCTGATTTTCAAAAGAGGCCTTGCTTGCCTATTCCAATCAAAATAATGTCTTTCAGTTAGTCATTAATTTATTACCCTGTTTATTCCATGAAAATACCACAAAGGGGAATAAAAGGTCACATTTATGGACCCCTTTACTTACTAATTGTCTGTTTCTCTATTACATTGTACATTGCATGAGGACAATGACCATATATATCCTTTCATTGTCTACACACCAGTGTTTGGCACAAAATATATACTCATTAATTATTTGATAATTGAATAAAGGAGTTAAGTGAATGAGCGAGTGATTGAATAAACATGAGGAACAACTATCTGAAGCATCACAATATTCAAAAGAAAGCTGATTACTTTAAACCTAGCCTCCACGCTGACCCTTTCTTATCACTTGCTTTCTTCATTAGGAATTATTAAATGACTCATCATCTTTCCTATTATAATGCTTCATGTCTCATGGGCCCTTCTTTTTAAATGTAATTATATTGGAAGTGCAAGCTATGCAGATATTTTGTCAATTTTTCCTTTCTGAGTTGCTTTCTATCAGAGCTGGCATGATTAGTTTTAAACATTGATTACCCTTTCAGCTTTCATAATGAACTAAAGTTTCATTATTCCCCAAATGAGGAGAATGTATTGCTTCTACACTCCACAATGGTCACAGGCTTTGTTAATGCTTGTTGTCTCCTTGTCTCTCCTGCTCATGTGTCTTTATACAGACAGTGGACTTGACTTGAATATTTCTATTTTTAAGCACCAAGTTATATTAACAGCAATGAATATTATAAAAATGCCAATACCTCTATCTCTGGCTTGAATGTGTACCATCAATGTATTGAATGCACAAGAAAGTCATCCAATAAAAAAGCAAAATATCTAATGTTACTACAAAATCAATATAATATTAGTTAGAGAAAGGGTTCAAAGAGAAGTAAAGAGAAATATCAAGTCCAAAACACATTAGGTCTTAGGGGCACTGCACTCATTATACCTAATCCTGCAATAGCTCCTCTGATAAGGGGTCAGTGTGTTCTACAAATGGTAAAGCATATTGCATTTCAATGATGGACATGTATGTGTAGTGGTCATAAGTTAATGAAAACATTATCCAAGATTTCATCTAAAATCAGTCTGATTTCATAGTCCCAGGAATTTCAACTTTTTCAGGCTTCCTATGTGTGTAGAACCCATGCATAAAGAGGACTAGATCCTTATAGACCTATGAAAGGTGGACTGATTGGGATTCCTAGAAATGGGGAGTTAACCTTGAAACATCAGTTGCAGAACTTACCAACCTCTGCCTTCCCAGACATGTAATACAACCTTGTGAAATTTCCACTGTCCCTTTGTTTTGCCATTGTTCCTTCAAATGTTACACATTTGATATCATCTCCCTTTCCTGTTTGACAGTCTGTCTTCCTGGATCGATACCTTCCAGGGTAGACATTGTCAAGTAGGACACTGGAAAAGTTGCCCATTTGACCCCTTTATTGTCCTGCTCTTTCTGAGACTGCATTGAGTCTATATTAAGTGAGGTATAGTATGATGCTATCAGTCTTTTTTTTTCCATATTTTTTTTTACTTTATTTTTTTTTTAATTTTATGAAATCTTTATTGTTCAGATTATTACATTTGTTCCTCTTTTTTCCCCCCCATAGCTCCCCTCCACCCAGTTCCCACCCCACCCTCTGCCCTTACCCCCCGACTGTCCTCATCCCTAGGTGCACAATTTTTGTCCAGTCTCTTCCCGCATCTCCCACACCCCTTTCCCCCACAAGAATAGTGAGTCCATTCCCTTCCTATGTCCCTGATTCTATTATAATCACCAGATCATTCTGTTCATCAGATTATTTATTCACTTAATCCTTAGATTCACTTGTTGATAGATGCATATTTGTTGTTCATAATTAGTATCTTTACCTTTTTCTTCTTCTTCCTCTTCTTAAAGGATACCTTTCAGCATTTCATATAATATTGGTTTGGTGGTGATGAACTCCTTTAGCTTTTCCTTATCTGTGAAGCTCTTTATCTGACCTTCAATTCTGAATGATAACTTTGCTGGATAAAGTAATCTTGGTTGTAGGTTCTTGGCATTCATCACTTTGAATATTTCTTGCCACTCCCTTCTGGCCTGCAAAGTTTCTGTTGAGAAATCAGCTGACAGTCGTACGGGTACTCCCTTGTAGGTAACTGAGTTTCTTTCTCTTGCTGCTTTTAAGATTCTCTCTTTGTCTTTTGCTCTTGGTATTTTAATTATGATGTGTCTTGGTGTGGTCCTCTTTGGATTGCTTTTGTTTGGGGTTCTACGCGCTTCCTGGACTTGTAAGTCTATTTCTTTCCCCAGGTAGGGGAAGTTTTCTGTCATTATTTCTTCAAATAGATTTTCAATATCTTGCTCTCTCTCATCTTCTGGCACCCCTATAATTCTGATGTTGGTGCGCTTGAAGCTGTCCCAGAGGCTCCTTACACTATCTTCGTATTTTTGGATTCTTTTTTCATTTTGCTTTTCTGGTTGGGTGTTTTTTGCTTCTTCACATTTCAAATCTTTGCCTTGATTCTTGTGCTCCTCTGGTCTGCTGTTGGGAGTCTGTATAATATTCGTTATTTCAGTCCGTGTATGCTTAATTTCTAGTTGGTTCTTTATCATAACATCGAGGGTCTCATTAGATTTCTTGAGGATCTCAATAACTTTATCGGCAGCTTCTAGACAGTTCTTGAGAGACCTTAAAAGTGTGGTTCTGAACTCAATATCCTCCATTGACAGTTTTGTCCTGTTTCTTTGTCTCCGTATTTTTTATGCTTTCTTGGTGCACCCCCTAGTGGTCTTTGTGCTCAGTCTTGTTGTAGTTAAGCCTTGATTGTTGTAGGTAATACTAGAGGGGATTTGACCTCCAGGCCAACTGGCTGTGAGAATCAGCTGTGTCTGCAGTGGGAAAACTTCTGTCCTCTAGGGAGGTGCTAATCTAGCCTTTGTCTGAGGCTATCTGGCAAATGGCTCTGTGCAGGGCTTGGGCGGGGTGGGTCACACGGGATCAACAGAGCGGGTGGAGGGAGCAGTTATGGCTTCTCTCAGTCCTGTCCCCAGAGGCTCTGCCTCTCAGAGTCCCAGCAACCGCTGAGCTTGGAGAGAAAGCTGCCCTCGTGTTCCAACTGATGCCAGACAGTCGTGCTTCTCCCGTTTGAGTCTGGGTCCCTAGAGACTCTCCCAGAACTGGAGCTCAGAATCTGAGACTCCCTCCCGATTGAAAACGACAACCGTGCCCTCAGCTACCAGCCCGCTCCGCGCACACCTCTGCACCTTTATATTTTCCGCACTGCGCCTCCTCTGAGTCTCGTATGCTGTTCTCTTTCCTTCTAGTTGAAGAATTTCCCCTCAGCCAGTCTTCCTGTGGTTCTGGGCAATGTGCATTCCATCTTTTAGTTGTATTTTGAAGTGGTTGTTCGAGGCAGCAAACTCTGGTGTTTACCTATGCCACCATCTTGGTTTCTCCCGCTATCACTCTTACTTCATTTATTTCACATATACATTAGCATGTTGTAATTTCTGCTGGTCACTAATGCGTGTCCATAACTCTCAAAATGTGTGCTTTGGAGAGAGGCATCCTAGAATTTCCAGAGGTAATGCATTATTTTATTAAATCAAGACAGAGCCAGGGTGCACAAGTCCCAGGAACTGGCCATTATGTGGCCCTGTCTGTGCTGGTCAGCAATTACCAGTCTCTCATACAGGCCTAGTCACGGGACAATGCCCTGCTCTGTACAATGCTCTGGACATTGTGCGCTTTCAATAAATAGTGTAGAGTGTCTCCTCGACACCATCTGACAAATTGCCCTGTAACATAGAAACAAGACACACTTCATGTAGGGCTGAAGGATAATTAAAATGTGGCTAAAAGGTCGAATGCCACTTCAACCATTTTTTCCTACATTAAAAATGTTTCTCCAGATTCATCTTAGAGGTGCTTTTGTGCAGAGAGAAATTGGGTTGGATTCTCAGAGAGGCTTTTTCCTTCTCTGAAAACCTCTGTTTCTCTTCTTGCATGGGTCCCTGTTGATTTCAGGAAGTAAAAAGAAGTATTTCCCAGCCATGTACCTGGCTAATATGAGAAATGCCACCATCTCCTTTTTAGAACTTACTAGACAGGCAAGAAGTGGCTGTATATCAATCAAATGTAGAGACATTTTTAAATGACTAAAAATGCCAAGCAGAGGTAGTGGTCCTGTTGTAATTTCTGTATTTAATTAGTTTAGCAATCTTGTTCTTAAATAGGAGACCTATAGGGTAGTTGGAAAATAATACCCCTGAGAGGTAGTTGGAATAAGTTTCTTTCCTGAATTAGCAGAATAACGTGGGATAAGTCCTTAGTCCTTCAAATTGGTGGAATTTGTAAGAATTTCTTAATTTGAAAGCTGAAATTTATTATCCCTCAAGGTTAAATTTATCTCCCAAGGTTGAATATGATTACCTAAATAAAATACATGGAACATTTTTCAATACAATGACAGCAGCTATTAATATAAATTAACATTATGCAAATAAATGCTACTATAATACTAGAAATAATTTGATTTCTCCAATATATTGTGAAAAAGAAAACCTTTCTCTATCGCCTTGAAAAATATTTCTTCACATGTAACTGAATATATAAAGCCTTTTTTCCTTTTAATTATCTCAAGTTCTGAATGAAGAGAGTCTGAGTTAATAAGATTCTGTTTCACATGTACTATCATAAGTAAAAGGAATTTTAATCACATGTACAGAGCTACAACATAAATTTAACATTGTGCTTAATGATGAAATCAGAGCATTTAAATGTCATGTGCAGTTAAAGGCCCTTTCTTGGCTGTACTAATTCATGAGGCCTAATTGGCTCACTCCAAATATGACTGGAAATATTTAAGAGGTAGAAGAACAGCTGTCTCCCAATAATGGTGGGAAACTCTTTTGTCTCTGAAAATACTGCTCCACGGATTATGAGTTATTTTATCCCTGAAAGACATCATAGATGAATTGTGTTTTATTTTACCCCAGTAAATCTTACAGTTTAGTATAAATATAAACAGACTGAACAAAATTAGAGCAGTGCAATTAAAAGTAGAAAGAACAAGCCCACTTCATGAAGTCAAATATTATCCAAAAAGATCAGTCATACCAGCATGCCCCAGGGGGTAAGAATGTTTCACATGAAACACACAAATATTATGGCACTTCAAACCTTGAACTAACACGTTTTCATAGTAAGGTTGGACAATATAATTACCACTCACATATAGAAATTTATTATTTCCTGACTCTGAATTTAAACTATTTTGATCATTCTCTTGCAGCTTTCACTGATTCTTACAATAAACCAAAGTTCACTGAGGGTTTCCTTTGGCAAATGTATACCTGAAACAGCTGTTTTCTCATAACTAAAGAAAAATGTGCTTGATATTGCAAAGTGTCTCTTCTATTCCTGATATTGGAGAAAGGAGAAAGAAGACCTGGTTACATGCTTATGCTTACATGGTAATTAAATTTTACAACACAGATTTGACCATTGCAGGACTTAGATGTCAACCAAGGTTGAAAGGGTTTTGTTTTTAGGACATAAAATAGAATATATGAACCTGGAATAAATTCAAAGGTGTGATGAACTCTATAAAACAATTGAAATCATATCTACTGCATGGTTGATAGGCACTCAGCAGGCTATTTATGGGAGCGAGTGTTTGGATATTTTAGTACCAAGTTTTTGGTATGTCTACTGAGAACACATAGAGTAGGGGGATTTATAAAACCCTAGTCTCACATTAAGAATTTAATTAGTATGTTAAATGTATAAATTGTTACTTCTTCCCCTGTGTTTTAACAATTTAGTTTTCAAAAATTAACTTGCTGTCCCAGCCTATGAGAGTCAGTGATTGAGCATTGACCTGTGAACCAGGAGGTCAAGGTTCAATTCCCAGTCAGGGCACATGTCCAGGTTGTGGGCTCAATCCGTAGTGTGGGGTGTGCAGGAGGCAGCCAATCAATGATTGTCTGTCATCACTAATGCTTCTATCTCTCTCCCTCTCCCTTCCTCTCTTAATTTAAAAAAAAATTAATTTTCTGAATTTTTAGGTGTTTGAATTATTTTTTATTATTTCACTAGAGTACCAGGGCACTGGTGGAGTCCCTTGGCCTGGCCTGCAGGAATCAGGTTGAAACTGGCTCTCCAACATCCCCCAAGGGGTCCCGGATTACAAGGGGGCAGTTCTTGGGCATCACACCCTAGAATTGGGCTTCCTCCTCTCTGGTTCCAGGTGTGTCACCCGAGAACCCCAGCTGCCAAGTCACCACAGCTCAGCAACTCCTGCATTGAGCATCTTCCCCCTGGTGGTCATTGTGTGTCATGGCTACTGTTCAGACAGTCGCTTAGGCTTTTATATACTGATATATAGATTGTATTTATTTTCCTCCACATTTTGAGGTAGGGAGGTGGAAAGACAGAGAGAGAGAGAGAAAAGAAAGAGAATCTACAGAATACAAGTAAGGTTGCAAGGTAGCTGGAAATGAGGGAAGACAATTTATGGGGAAAAGTAAGTCCTAGTGAATGGGGAAAGAAGAATTAAACAAAATTTATTGAGTGTTAATACTTTTTGTAATAATTGATGTTTCTGGTTATTAAATGTTGGCTATATACCAGCTACTCTATTCAGTACTTTCTTTATTTGTCAAGTTATCCTCATAAACACACTATAAAGTGATATTAGGTTTATATGAATTTTACAAATAAAAAAAATTGATGCTTCAATACAGCAAATAACTTGCTCAAGGCCCTAGAGGTAATAATTGGAAGAGCTGGGAATTGAGCCAAGATTGATTTGGCTTGTAACCATGAGGTTGTGCGGCACTGGGCTAAGCCCTTTGCTTGCATCATCTCATTGGCTTATTGCAACACTTTGGACCTATACTATTATGCTCATTACTTTGTTATTAGATACAGAGATTGAAGTTCAGGGAGGCCCATGAACTTATGTAAGTTCACACAGCAGAGCAAGGCTTTGAATCCATGCCTGTGCCACTCTGCACGGGGAACGTTTCTATTTGGAGGAGTAGGTAAAATGAGAAGAATGTTTAGAGCTCAAGTGTAAAGAAAACCAAAGGAAGGACAATTAAGGCATCACTGTTTGCCTTGTTGGCTATTCCAAGAGGATTCAGAACAGGGGTGGTGACTGAAGGACCCGGCAGTCAAAAGGGAGTCAAGTTTGGCTCTTCACCTTGCCAGTTGTTGAAGATACAGTGTTCTTTACTTCATTTGATTGGTTCCGATCACCCTTTCCTGTGAGTTGTTTTGAATCCAAAATTCCTTTTATTTGAGTCAGAAAAAGAAAATAGAAGCCAGAAAGCTGATTAGAAAAGAAATGAAAGCAATTCTGCCAGTGCCTTCTGTCATGAATCTAGCAGTCCTAAGGTACAGGAGATGGAGGAAGGCACTCACCTCTCACCTGGAGGGCTGCAATATCCTGGTAGGTGGAATAAATCATCTCTGAGGCACCCTCTTTAATCTGCTCTCCACCTTGCAGCCAGAGGGACCGTTTCAAAATGCAAAACCGGTCCTGTCACCTTCTAATGTTGAAACCGTCTAGTAGCTTCTCCTGGCTCTAAAATGAAGACAATGCCAGACGTCTGTCTACCTTATCAGCCTGCTCTATGCCATGCATTCTCACATACTTTTTCAGCTATCACATCACTGTCCTTTCTTTCAGTGCGGTACTTATGTCTTATATGTGTGCTATGCCCTCTGGCTGGAATGCTTATTCTATGCCCTACTCGTGTAGCTTATTGTTATAAAGCTAGAGCTGGTGATAATAAGCATTATTATCCACACTTCCCATCAGTGCTAGCTTTATTTCCCCCAGAAGCTGCCTTGGTCAGTGTAACTTACCACCTGAGAACAACAGTACTTTTCTTTTGGAACGACGGTTATCGTGGAATATTTCTTTTAAAAATATATATTATTGATTTTTTACAGAGAGGAGGGGAAAGGGACAGAGAGCTAGAAACATTGATGAGAGAGAAACATCGATCAGCTGCCTCCTGCACACCCCTGCTGGGAATGTGCCCACAACCAAAGCATGTGCCCTTGACCAGAATTGAACCTGGAACCCTTCAGTCTGCAGGCCGACACTCCATCCACTGAGCCAAACCGGTTAGGGCTCGTGAAATATTTCTTGATTGATGTTTACATCCCCCTCTAGACTAGAGGGTTCCTGGAGGCAGCAAGCTCATCTGAGTTTACTCACTATTGTATGCCTAGCCCGAGCCCCGTGCCCAACACAGTATGTACTGCCGTGTGGTTGCTGATGTCCATGGTTGACTCTCAAAGAACCCTGTCACCTGGCTTCATGCTCTGGACTAGTCCCCTCCCATGTTAAATGTGAGCTGAGCCCTGTGTGACTCACTTTATCAATAGAAAAGTAAGAAATGACATTACACCAGTGCTGGGACTGATCTCTAAGGAGCCTTAGTAGTTTTCAACTTTGTGCTTGTGGGAAAAACTGAGATATGGATCTAGTCCAAAAACCCTTCTAGAGAGACCCTGTGAAGAATCCACGGTCCATGAGGAGAAAAGAGGCCCCGAGGCCGCACGGAGAAGGAGAGAGGCCAGCTCTCCCAGTGTCTCAGTCAAGCATCTAGTAGACTTTGGCCTCACCCCATCTGATGGGATCTGGGTAAAATGCTCCAAGTGAAGCTAGAGAAGGAACTGCTCGTTTATGCCCCCGCATACAACAGACCTGTGGGAGACAATGAAATGGTTATTGTTTTAAGCTGCTAAGTGTTGTTGCTTGTTACAACAATAGATAACTAAGACAGAAACACATGCTACAAAATTATAGTATTTATAGATTAATCTAGGGTTCTCATGCTTGGATTCTTGGTACGAAGGAGGTAGGGAAAGGTATCAGGGTCAGACCTATAAGGATTTTCTTCTCTTCTGGACCCTCCATGCTTATCAATTGCAAAAATCTGCTTATGCGGTAGATATGAAAACACGTGTAATAACTTAACACTTGTCTCACTAGCATATACATAATAAAACAATCACTTTAATATGTAATATCAACATGCATTGTTTTATTGACAAAATTGCTGGTGGCAGAGTCTTTCCCCTTCAACATATCTCACCTCTTCTTGATATTTCCGGGAGTCCCCAGAGGGTTTTTCACAGGTGCCCACAAGCAAGTCCCTGGACAGCTCTCCCACCATGCTTTTTTGCAGCACCTATTATTTCCCAAGGGTACAAGTCTGTTTAGGTTCTGCTGGGGTCTTTGATCACATATGAAAACTTTAAGCCTAAGGGACTTTTTCTCACGAAGGTAAACGTTTGTTCTGTTTCCATTGTATTTGGCTTAGGGTGAGTTTATTTATCTCAGAAATTATATAATTAACTTACAGGATTTTTATTGGATGTGCATAGATGTTTTATGCAAATTTTCCATCAAATAGTAAATATTGAGTTAAATAGTCTGTATTGCAGACATTTCATTTGTTGTGTGCATGCATGTGTGTTTGAAAATCAACTAGATCTATTTTAGTGGCATTATTAACAAATAAGTCACTTTACTCTTCTCAACCTCATTGTGTATTTTTAAAGCAAATTTGCGAACAAAATGGAATAATACTCTGCATACATTGCTTAACCTTTTAATTTAATAATATATCATGTACATTTTCTAATTTCCCACAGAATTATTTCTAATGACTACATGGAACACCCTAATTATTTAGCCAGTCTCCTGTTCTTGGCTAGCATATCATTTATAATTTGTTGCTATATTATAATTATGCTCAGATGAAATACGTAGACATTATTTCCTCGAGATATATTCTTAGAAAGGGAATTACTGGTTCCACGGTTCTGCTTATTTCAAGACATGTTAACATATGTTTTCAAGTTGCCTTCCAAAGAGAAAACCAGTTTTCCTCCTCCACAACACTGCATTTATCAAAGTTTTTTCTTTTCTTTTTTAAGTTTTTTTCAGAGGCCAAAACAGTTTCCTTATTTTAAGTTAATAGCTACAATTTTTAAAACCCATCGTTCTTACTTACAGTGATGTTTTTCTGCCTTAAGCCAACACTAGAACAATAATAATTACCTTGAACGTAGTCTTTGACAACATTTTCACATTTATTATTTTACATAATATCCCCAGCAGCCTTGGAAGATAAATAGTGGAACCAATAATCGTTAAAGTATGTCAGGAAGCATAACAATTAGTTCTACAAGTATTCACACACAGACTTCTCAGTTTCTAATTAGGGTAAATTCCTTCAGTAAGACCTGCCATTCTGAGTTGATAAGAAAGAAGGAATTTGTTCCCTAGGATTAATCCTTTTTGGATAAAAATGACAAGGTATTTTCTCATTCTGACCCGGTGAGTAGATGAGCTAACTGCTGATGAGGCAGTTTATTTCTTCTCAGGATGAGGATTTGGGGATAGACGTCCATCATTCCAATTATATAGCACCACACAGTATTCTATTATTAATGTTGAGTTTTATTTAAATCTAGGTATTGTTTTGCTAAGTGCTTCAGTCTCCCACTGTTTCCTTCTGTTTTATGTGATTTTTATAATAATAGTGACACGTTATAATAAAAATTAAAAAGTAATTAAACTACAAAAAGTGCACAGAATAAGGGTAATCCATTCCCCCTCCTTTTGCCCTAACTCTGTCACCAGAAGAAGCCATCATAGAAATATAGTGTTAATCCCTTGGTATTTTTTAAGCATATTTGACACAATTGAGCTCAATTTATACCTATTATTCTGTTAAATGATTTTGTCACTTGTAATTGTACAGTATTGCATGTTGCTTCAGAGTATTTTGTTGGAGGGATATAAGAATTTAAATATGGCCCATTATTGATAAACATTTGTATTGCTTTCCAGTATTGTTATTCCCAATATTAAACATCTTTAAAAATCAATATATTTCCAGATTGAATTTCTAAAAAAGGATTAGTATACAATCTAAACTGCAAAAAAAATGAGTCAAAGGTGATTTGTATTTGCTATTTTGACAGGCATTTCCATACTTTTTTTCAAAAATATATTCCCACATCTATGAATAGCATATTAGAGTATCTATTCTCATACTCTTACAATCATTGAATATATTCATTTGTTTTTATTTTTTGCTCATCTCAGTGGTTTAAAAAAATCTCACTGTTCTGTTTTTAATTAATATGAGGTTGATCATCTCTTTATTTAGAGTTGTTTTGATTTGATTTTTAGAGGACTGCTGTTTTATACCAATTGCCTGGTTTTCTATCCAATTTTTGTTGTTGTTGTTGTTTTGACTTTCCTTCCTGATTTGTAAGCTTTCTTTGTATACATCTAAAAATAGATGCTTTGTCTAATCCTGTTAATAATTTTAGGTAGACTTATTTTTTTTTCTTTTAAAGGCTTTTTGTTTTTCTTTCATGCCTCGAAATTCATCTTTATTCCAATATTTTTTATCCACACACTATTCTAATAACTTCTTATTTTCATTATTCAGCTTTGAGTCTTGATTTAACTAGAATTTATTGTCAAGTAAAACACTAAGGATTTTTACTTAGGTGCATCCATCGCATAGGTTTCACAGATGTGTAAATGTTTATATGTGTATGCTATACCTCCTCCAATTAAAAGCTGGTTGTTCTACCATTATTTGTGAAATAATACTAAATAACTGAATGCATCTGTATTGGTTTGAAATGACATCGTTAACCTTTAAATTTAAAATAATTAAATTTAAGTCTTGGGGTTTTTAGATGTTCGTTTATCTGTTTATTCATGTGACATGTTCTTCTGATTTTATTACTATAATAGTTTGACAGAGATACTTTATATCTTATCTTGTAGAGCTAATTTTATCGTATTTCTTTTATTATTTTTATAACTGTTCTTATGTTATTCTAGCATGTAAATATTAGAATTGGTTTGTTGTTTTTTTCCGGTGAGAAAAAAGTGGCAGTTTTTGAAGATTTTCACAGCAAACCTTGGTGTAGCTGGGAAAAGAGCAGGTGCCAGTGCCTTTGGCCATGTTCCCATTGGCTGTTAAAACTGATGAATAGTTTCGATTTTTAGCAACTTGCTTTATCTAATTGTTTACAGTTTTTTTCATTAGTAGCCATTTCACTCATCAGAGAGAATTTTCATGTAATGAAATGGGCTACTTCAGCTTATGGAAACTGTGTGAAGGGAGTAAAAGACAAATTTTCAGCCAGTAGTTTAAGAGTTTTGCTCAGATGAAAAGCCACACAGCTGCTTATGCTCTACCGGCTCTTGAATTATCAAAGAAACTGGAAAGGCAAAGAAACAGTTCATACACAGGAATCGGGGAGTCAGAGCATGGAATGCCTTCCACTTCATCTTATCGTTACAAGTTGAATTAATTTGAGTGAACTGGTATTAATAAGCCCACTTAAAATAATTACCGCCACTAAATGCCAATAAAAACCAAAAGCATAGTAAATATGTAGCTATCTGTCCAAACATAGAACATTTCTAACTTACATGTAGTTTAAGCTCTAAAAGTTCAATCAAAGTCTGTGGTTTGACCTTGGGCTGTATTGGTTCAATATATAACAGTATGTTAAAAGTGAGGTTTTCTAGAAAAGTCCAAGATGTAAAATTCCAAGGCCAGATTTCCATGTGTGGGTTTTTAAAGGAAACCAGGGAAAAGTTTTAAGCCTCTGGAAGTTCCAGTCAGATAAACGATGCAGAAAAGGGGTCAGAAAGCGCAGGAAGGAGGGTTTGGAAGTGAGATTGCTTTGAAGAGCTATTGTGAGGCTTTGAGTCCCACGTCGTCTCTGAGAGGAGAATAAGGGTTTGCTCTTTCCCTCTCCACACCTGGTAAAGTGGCTCTCAAGGGGACCCCCCAGACAATACTGCGATGCTTTCCCCCTTGCCTTCGGGGGCCTGATATCTGACTTGTAGCTGGGAAAGGAAAGTCGTCTATGGGACAGGGTTTGACTCCTACCCAGGACCTCTTGCTGACAAAAGAAAGGCTAGTTATTCGGGGGTGAAGTGGAATGCCCCCTATTGAGGTGGGTGTTCATTCCCAGAGTTTACAGGGCACAGAGGGGTAAGAGTGTTTGTAGTGAGCCACAATATGGGGTTGTCTGAGGCGCTGTCCGGTAGGGCTGTCTGAGTCCAGAGACCTGAGCGGAAAGTGGGGGAAGGTCCATTGCTGTAGGGCAAGCTGAGGAAAAACACAAGGTAGCAGCATAGAATTGCATCTATTTAGGCAGCGACAGAAGCTAGAAAGTCAACAGTTAAATTCAAGAAGCCAGTGCAAAGCTCTTCATCAGGAAGAAACCTAAGCCAGGCCCACCCAGAGTCGCCAGCTCTAACCATCTGCCTCGCAAAAGAACCGCAAGCCACCACCAGCTGAATGAAAACTGACCTACCTTCTTACCTGTTCCCTTCCCTCTGCCCATACTCCCAGGACCCAAATTGGACCTCTTCCAATTAAATCAGAAGTTAGAGAGTGGAGGAAGAGGTCAGAATACACAGGGAGAAAAAAGAATACACTTTCCTTCCCCCATGGCAAGACTTGAGTCCAAAGCTGGTCCAGACTGTGGAAGGGAAAAAACTACAACAACAACAAAAACACCAACAATTTGTGCTAACTCAAATGTGAAGTTTTGATTATAATATGTTAGACTGAAAATGCCAATGCTGTGTTGCTTAAAGTCGTCCTAGGACTGCTATTATCTAAAAGGGTGCAGGAGCCCTAACTGGTTTGGCTCAGTGGATAGAGCGTCAGACTGCGGACTGAAGGGTCCCAGGTTCGATTCCGGTCAAGGGCATATATCTTGGTTGTGGGCACATCCCCAGTAGGGAGTGTGCAGGAGGCAGCTGATCTATGTTTCTCTCTCATCAATGTTTCTATCTCTCTATCCCTCTCCCTTTCTCTCTGTAAAAAAATCAATAAAATATATTTTTTTAAAAAAATAAAATAAAAGGGAGCAGGAAAGTCGTGAACCTTGTCATGCTTTTCCCGGGGAAAGGGCACATTTATGTCCTCTAAATAAAACATAAGATGGCAATGGGAAATGTTTTGGTAACATTTTAGTCAGTTCAACAATCAAGGAGCAAATAAAAAAGGGTATGAAATTATGGTTTATTATAAATTTTAGCCACAAATAGTTATTTCAACCCATAATGTAGCTGAAATATAGTGGAGTCTTGACAAAATATCTTCTTCTTCAAGCTCATTTCTGCCTAATCTCAAACCTTGAGTCTTAAGCCTTCCCTCCATTCAATTAAGAATCTCATGCAGCCCTGGCTGGTTTGGCTCAGTGGCTAGAGTGTCAGCCTGTAGACCTAAAGGTCCTGGGTTCAATTCCGCTCCAGGGCACGTACCTATGTTGCAGGCTCTTCCCCAGCCTGGGCCCTGGTTGGGCCTGTGCAGGAAGCATCCAACCGATGTGTTTCTCTCACATCGATATTTCTCTCGCTCTTCCCCTCTCTCTTCCACTCTCTCTGAAAATCAATGGAAAAATAAATGTTGAAATAATAATAATAAAAAAATAATCCTGGGGTGAGGGTTAATAAAATAATAATAATAATCTCGTGTACAGCCCGGCTCAGTGGTTGAGCATTGACCTGTGAATCAGGAGGTGGTCTCTCACTGGACATTGGCTCAGCCAGTCCCTCAATTTTGGACTTTCTAGCCTCCAGACCTATTCGCAATAACGTTTATTGTTTAAACTGCCATTGTGGTACTTTGATAGAGCATCTGAGCTAAGGCATCCAACCAACATCACAAAAGAGACCACAAAATTTCCCATCACAGAAAATCCCAGGATCTGGAAATCCATTTTTTCTATGCCATTAAATTCAGACTACAACTGAGCTCATGAAATAAGACCTCCTTAATCTCTTTAAAAAAAAAAAAAAAAAGTTCTCACTCCCCACTGAGTCTAACCCTTGAGAGGACAGAATTAAAAATGTAAGGTTGTCTTAAAAAGGTGGTTCATGAAACAGAATAGACAAACAACATGCTGATTAATTCCCCTTCAATCTTTCAGGTCTAGGTTTAGGCAAGGATTGTGACAGGAAGTGGAGAATTTTTAAATTTAATTAAAAACATCAAAATTTTGCTATTAGATGGCATTGGGCTTTGTAGTATCTGAGAATGGTCCCAGGAAATGCAGTAAAATTCTTTTAGAACTTCACAGTTACATTTTAAAATAATGTTTAACATTTTTTATTAAATTAATTAACATGAATTTCACAGTTCAGCACTTTTAGCAAATTGGTTATGCACTATTTTTAGGAGTTAATGCCTATGAAGACAGAGAGGCTGCATATAAATCATTAAAATGCAATTCATTTACCCAACCAACATTTATTGACCATGTGCTATATGGTAGGCATTGTTCCAAGTATTGGAGATATAGCCATAAACACTGTGTTAGATGCTGTGAAATAGCTTTCAAATAAAGGTGCTTTGAAAAGGAAGATCAGTTCTGTCCTGGGGTTGGTAGGAAGGCTTCACTGAGGTAATGTTTTTAAATATATTGACAGAAATAGGAGTTTTCCAAGGTAGGAACTATCAGGCAGCAGAAACAATATTTGCAGAAAGAGAAAGGCAAAAGGTGGAGAGAGCATGGTAGCCATGTGCTAGGAGTCAGCATAGGGTCCAGGGGAAGGCAAGGATATTGAGTTAAACATCTAAGTTTACATCTACCTCAGCTGGTGTTAGGATCCTGCTCCTCTTAGTCTCAGGTCACTGCTGTGATACCCTTGATATGTCTGAGGATGTCAAGGCCATTGGAAGTGTTCTGATCTCTACTAATATTTATTTTCCTGAATTCAGGGAGAATGCTTCTAGTGACAATTTTCCTTATAGAATAAGATTTTCCATAAGAAAAGTCACTTTTTTTTTTTCCAAGTGGGAATTGTTTACCTATATTTTAGATGAGGAGGAGAATGGTCCTCTTCCCAGGCAGAGAAGCAAACTAAGTCATGAGTAAGGAGTGAAAGATGTCATAGACCATTCATATACTCTTAGCTATGAAGTAGAGCTACATATGGACAGAGGTACATGTATCCATGTAAATAATCCTATTTTTTTTATTGTTGTTGAACAATGGGTAGTATCCATCACACTCAGAGTTATGTATTAGATACTTTAACTTATTTAATTATTCCAACCATCTTGTGAAGTTGCCATTGTGATCCATACCTGTGACTAACTTGCTGATCTGAGTGGTTAAGTAAATGATCCACAGTTACATAGGTAGTAAATCACATACAAGGTATCTTTTACTCCAGAACCCATGGCCTTACCCATCATGGAGCAGTGCTCTTGTATCTGAATTGTTCTCTATTATAGGTATTTCTATCCAATTCCCAGAATCTCATACTAATGTAGGGGAGCTGGGCATGGGCCCCCATGAAACAATCAATTATACCTTCTCTCTGATTTCCACCTGTCATCCCTGGCCTGAGTCTCACTAAGCTGTTTTATGTTTCTTTCATTAGAGGAAGGTTGTGTCTCATTCATAGAACCATCCTATTGTTAATCTTGCTCACAACAAATCCACGTTATTTCACTTTTTATGTGTTCCCTTGACCCTTGTTTAACAGTATTAGATGTTCTCTTGACATACTTGATTATATCTATATCATTATTTCCACCATCAACATTATTTTGAGTAGAAATTGGGAACATCTTTTCTGGTCCTTTTATTGATGTCAATGATGGAGAAATATGTGAAAATCAGTCACTTAAAAGGCAAGTTTATAGTTATTTCTTAGTCATAAAGGGAAATATACAGGATTCACTCTTTCTAATGGTCAATTATGCGCCATTTTTATTAGAAGCCCTACTCCAGAAAGCAGGTGTGTGATGTGCTGGTTTCGTCCAGTTATGACACTCGCTGAACAGGATGCTCAAAAATGCAGATGCATTTTCTGACTCTGACATAATATTTTTCTGGTGCCATATGGAGGTTGTATAAGTTTGGTTTGACAGGTTATTTCTTTGGACAGCAGAGCCAGGACATGCTAGTCACTTAAATACTGTCAGTTTTGGCATCAACTGTGCAGTTTCTGCCAAGGCTGACATCTCATTCTTCCCTCCTCTCTCCAGCAGGTAAGTTCCCCTGTCAAGCCCCGTAAAATAGTTCTTTCTTTTGTGCCTGGTGTTTGTTCAATCCTTTGAGGCAGGCAACAGTTTCTAAATCCTTCATCACAATAGAACCACCTATCATCAAATTAATGATGTAGAATTAAAAGTCCACTGACCGTACGGACAGAGTAAACAAAGAATTATAGCCTACCACCTCACAGTTTTGACAGTTGTTTAAATACATCCTATAGGGTGACTGGCTGTATCTACTATCGCTGAGTCCCAAACACTACTTCTCCAATAAATCTCACTTTGCCCTTTAAGTGATTTCCAAAGTCTTCTTGCATACATGGATTTCATATAACTAGCATCATTCATTTATGTTGATATGAAATAAGATCATAGAAAACATCTTTGCATAAAGGAGATAATTTATGCAAATCTCCTAATTCAGTGCCCAGTATGAAAATGTCAACTGACATTAAATTCTTTCCTTCATACATCATCACTATTTTCCATCTTGAATTTCAATTTCTAGAAATATTAACCAGGCAATTTCTAAAACATACATATATTTCAAAACATTATTGGTTTTCTAATTGTAAAAGCAATGCATGTATTTGTAGAAAGTTTAGAAATTAAAGGATGCATTATGAAGGACAAATAACAAAAGCTTGCATATTGTGAGAAATGAATGGCAAACTCGATCCAAGTGATTTAAGATATCTTTTTAGAGAAATTAAGAAATGTTTAGGGGGCCCAATACTGGGGAGCTCTTACCACCCCCAGGCCTGAGAGGAGTAGTGATAGTAGCTATATATAGTGAGCAGCTTGATAGAAGCCTTGGTCTTATTGGGTGAATACAGGCGAGCCACAGTGGTATAACTGGGATGGAGGAAATGAATCCCGTAATGTCATCCTTTTACTTCCTGTGAAAGTACTTCCAGGACCTTCCATTGCATGAACTCAAGAAGAAGGCAGAAAGCAAGGGAACCAATTACAGGAAAAACTCAAGGTCAGCCTCCTAAATCCTGGGAGGCTGAAAAAGGGTGAGAAGTATATCTAGGGAAGCTGATGGAAGCCAGTCAGCCCCTGGGATAATCCAGTCTTTCTAATTGGTATTACATTTCATCTAAGTACACTAATAACAGTTTTGCTGAGAATTAGGCTCAGATTTTTTTATGCTATCATTGTGTAGCCCAATATAGAGGTTTTCTGTAATTTTCAACTTGCATGAGATACCTCTTTTTATTTGTTTTAATAATTCATAATTAAGCTTCTAAGAATTTCTCTATATTCCAGCATGGTATAACTTGTCTGAATGACTTGAACAACATGGGTACACATTAGTCACTTGCTTCTTAACTTTTATACATTTAGTCAAAAGCTCCCAAACATCTTTAGTAGTAAATTCTCAATTGCCTTAATTATCAGTTGTGCTATTGTATTATTTCTTTTTCATTAGTGTTCTTGTGTTCTAATGAGTAACATGTGGTGAGATTTTTGTATTGGTTAATATTTTTTTGTTTATAAATATGAGAAATGCATATTTTTAAATTATATAAGTATAATTGGGAATAGGGTATAGCTGAATCTCAGGGCTAATATTATAATTACTTTTCTCTTACGTTGTATTTATAAGTATCCCGTGGTCGGCAAACTACAGCTCACGAGCCACATGCAGCTCTTTGGCCCCTTGAGTGTGGCTCTTCCTAAGCCTTAGGAGTACCCTAATTAAGTTAATAACAATGTACCTACCTATATAGTTTAAGTTTAAAAACTTTGGCTCTCAAAAGAAATTTCAATCATTGTACTGTTGATATTTGGCTCTGTTGACTAATGAGTTTGCCGACCACTGGTATAGACAGATCTAGCTATTTAAACCTTTTATCTATTATGTTTATCTATCCATCTTATCTCCATATCTATATTTGTAATTATATAGAGAGAAATATTGTTATATATTTATTTATATCTGCATTTACATTTTGCCTCTTTTATTCCTGCATTGGGTTGTATTAAAGTGAGCATTCTTCATATGCAAAAATTGCAAAGGTGTCTGTTGGCAGTTATAAATGATAGTTTAAATCTCAGCAGCCAGCAGAAGAGAAACCCTTCAGTATTTATAGCAAAAGCCTCTAGGATGATTTTTATTGTCTATCTTGGGCCATTTCATCATCATTGATTAAATCACTACAGATGGAGGGAATAGACCTGAGCCACAGGTCAAAGCTGTTGATGATTTCCTGTTGTACGTTTATCTGGATGTTTCATGGCATTTTGGTGGGAGGTGCACAGCAAAACCTAAACTTCAGTGACATGACTCCTACTGAGAAGGCTCTCTTACAGGAGTGATAATGTCAGTCAGGGAAGAAATGGATAACTTGTTTGAAACCAACCTAGCCAACATCCTGGGTGCAGAAGGAAGAAATAAGAATAATTTACTAAAAGACAGAAAATAACTTG
This sequence comes from Myotis daubentonii, assembly GCF_963259705.1. NCBI lineage: Eukaryota > Metazoa > Chordata > Mammalia > Chiroptera > Vespertilionidae > Myotis > Myotis daubentonii. The sequence goes on from NC_081848.1 coordinate 73,627,768, forward strand.
TAGCATGGCTCATTTACTAGAAAAGATTTAAAAAGAAACCAAATAAAATTCAAGAAATATAACCAAAGCATCTTTGAAATAAAACATTTTTTCCAAATGTCTTCAAAATACAATGGAAAGTAAATACATCACATTAACCATGGAAGCTGAAAGCATAATGCTCTTTCATATTATAATTTGTATATCTGTAAAATTCTATTTTAAATGAATCTTAACCATTAACCAATCATTAAAGTAATAAAGGTTTCTAAAAATGTTATTCAGATACTATTAAAGGTCTGACACGATAGTGGACATACAATTCAATTCAACAAATCTTTCAAACCAGGAAAATAAAACTATGGCCTTGCTTGTTTTGTAAACACTTTCAATGCTATGTGTAAAGAGTTGCTTCCTAAACTCTTAGATTTTGTATCTGAATTTTCTAGTGCCATCTCTGTAAAGATGACCCCTAGAATAAGTGCATACTAAGACACCATAGCCTCTAAGCTTCACGAGTTGTGTCAATCCAAAATGTATATCTACCTGCTGTGGCTAGCATTGAGCCAAGCCCTCTGAATTATTAAAAGGTGGGGTGTAATGTGATGGGGCTGGCAGAATTCTAAGGCAGCTCCCAATATTCCTGCCTCCCTGGGGACTCTCCTTGTATAATCACCTCCATTTCAGTGTGGGCGAGACTATGAATATGATGGGAATTCAGCATCATGGCAGGTTGAGTTATACAGCAAAGGTGAAAGGATTTTTCAGATGTGAAGTCCCTAATAATTTGACTTTTAATTATTCAAAGGATGTATGTGCCACCCAGAACTGATGATCCCTTTGAAAGATGGTCTAGACTAGGTAACAGACAAGAAGCAGCCTGAGTGCTCCTTGGCCTTGCAGGAGTGAACTGGCCATGTTGTGGACAGGGGTTTTCAAAAGGAGCCATGTGCAAGGAAAGGCGCCTCACTCCTGCAACCACAGAAATGAAGTCAGTCAACAAACAGTGGGGTTGGAAGAGCCTCAGATGAGATTGCCACTCTAGCCAACACCGTGATGGCAGCCTTGCTAGTCCCTGAGCAGGACGAACATAAGATGTGTTCAGATTCCTTATCTGGAGAACGCTAAAGTAATACCCGCTAAATTTGTAGTAATTTGTGGCAGAGCAATAGAAAACTAATAAACCTGGCTTCTTCACATTTTTAAAATAAGCATTTCCTTTTCACGTCCATATACAATTGTTTCCATTCTCAAAATAGTCTGTCTTGAGATAAGTAGTGTAATCACTCAGGAGCTATCTGTTCATCAAAATGAAAGGTATCCTATTTGTGAGCTTTCTCCTAAAAAGTAAAATAAAATAAAAACTCCTTCTATGTTGGTTTTGCATTTCTCAAACCATATTTTTATAATCCCGTAAAGCATTGCATGCTAAATTATGTGTCCAGATTAAAGCACTTTGAGTCTTGCATTAGGAACTTTGAAATGCAGAGATGGAGGCTGCACAGGAGTTCCATCCTGAGTATGGCCCCCTTTGGGTATTTCCACCAATGCCACGGGGGAAGCATCCTTCCTAGGCATTGCAGTCAGGAGCTGCTGAGCACCTCACTCCTCAGCCTCAGGGTGTAACAAAGGTTTGAGGACACAAGAGAAGTTAGAAAATAAAGGACTTCGGGTTTTCTTTCTTTTGAAGCTCTCTTACATTAACAATCTGACTAGCTAAGTAATTATGGTTGGGGATTTTCAAAAGGAGATATGTGCAACATACATGTATCATCCACTACAAGGTCAAGTATAGGTTATCCCGAAACATCCAGAATTGCATTAGAGAAGCCCAGCTTGATATTGTGTCATGTCCAATGTCACTAATGTAAGGTGATGTCTCTGGGTGCAGGAGTGGTGAAAAAACAGATGAGTGCTTTATTTAATAATAATTCAAAGATCAATGTGAGCTTCGCCAAGTACTGCTGAAAGGCAGAGGGGAAACGTTTGCACGTTTTTGAGTAAGTACCAACATCTGGGATTGAATATTTGATGTAAAATCGACTACATGTTATTTTTATTTGTATATTTTATTTATTTACATGTTTGTATACATATGTAGGTATATATGTTTATATAAATTTATATGTTTATGCATTTTATTTACTCAACACATTTATTGAACACCTAGTGTGTGGCAGGTTTTGTTTGAAACAAAAATGGCATAATGATAACTCATTTTCCATAAGGCAATCAGGGAGGGAAAATGGGTATTTACAACAATATATTTCTAGTACACTATGAGCTTAAAGGCATATATATATCCTTGGCTCCTTAATAGAGGATCAGATCCCCAGTGAGTGCTTAATAAATGTACATTAAATGAATGTATGATGTTACTGCTTGTCCCAGTAATCACAAAATCTAGTCAATAAAATTATCCTATTTCCCTTCCTTAACACAAATGCTCAAATAATCAAATGGTGAAAGGGAGCCGACACATTAGATTTTCATAGCAGGGTATTCAAAAGCAAATGATACAAAAAGCACATTCTGCTGAAGGATAAGGCAGGTCCCATTTAGTGTGAGTTTTCCATTGTTTCTGGGAGAAGTGGTAGCTTCCATCTTTGAGTAGTAGAACACATTCTGGGGTACTTGATATGTTCCAGATGCTGTCCAGTGCCGGGGTCCAATCCCAGCGGGTCCAGGGGTCCCCAAAGGCATGGACGGAGTCGGCGAAGAAGGAATGACACAGGGACTTCTCCAGCCAGGTTTGGTCGCCATGTTCTAGTCAGGTTCTCTTGCCAATCTCTGTAGTCAGGTTCAGTCCAGGATCCCTTGCCATGTTCTCTCCAGCGAAGTTCTTCTGTCTCCAGGCTCCGTGTAGGTTCTGTCTTCTGAATTCTGTTCTAAGCTCTGAGTGTTTCTGTCTTGTTACAATTGTATTTATACCAGTTGATTCAATCCTATCAATCTCTATTACAAAGGTTAGGGCGTTTCTTATCTCCATTCCAGGGAGAAAAGATTATGTAGTTTAAGCATGATTGTTCGTAGTTAAAGGGATTAATTACCCGCCTGGCACTTACTTGAGGGGTTTTATTCCCTCCCTAACTTCAGGGGAAAATCCCTACCTGGGGATTCAACCTTTCTCGGAGAGGTGACCTTGGTTAAAACACAGTGCCAAGAAGGTGAGCAAACATATTAAGAACCGTATGCCATATATGCCAGGTCCCTTGAAACAGCAAGGATGGACCGGCTCCCGGCAGTCCAGCAACTATAGACACAGGAAAAAGAATTCTGCCCTCAAGGATTAAACTCATATATAAACACTAACAACCCAGCACAGTAGAGGCTACGACAAAAGTATTTTTCAAGGTTATGTGGGATTATATGAGAGACCCACCAAACTCAGGGAGTGTGTGAGCATATGTGTGAGGGGAGGGAGGGCATAGTCGAGGGGGTCAAGGAAAGATTCCTAGAAGTAATAACTAATTATTGTTTTGAAAAATGAGCAGGAGTTAGTAGAAGGAATGGTATTCTAGGAAGAGAGTAACATGTAACAACATCATGGGGGATCATGGAAAGACTGAATAGAGTGAATTTTAAAAGGAGCAAAACTCAAGGCAGGAAGTCCCATTAGAAATCTCTGCATGATAAGGGTGGTAAAATTACAAGGGCCTTGGCTAAAGCAGTGCAATAGGGTGGAATCAATGACATTGGATTTGGCAGAAATTAAGACCCCCAAAAAAGGCAGCACCTGGTGACTGCAAACGTGGTGCATAACACCCCAGAAGAGAAAAGGATCCTTTCCTGGTGGCTTCCTCACTTATGCTGTGTATAAATGGTAGGGCCAGGAGTTTAACCCAGGTCTTTCTCAGCCACACATTTTTTATTCTGTCTTCTATTCTATCATACTTCTTTTTTTAATAAAGGAGAAACCTCCACAAGTCATATGCTCATTCAAAATCATATCATACTTTATCATACTCAAAAAAATAATGGATGAGGAATCTTCATAACACCAGTAGGCAGCCATAAGAGCATTCAAGCCAGTGAAAGCTGATGACTGGACATAAGTTAGCCATGAACAGTGGAGTGAGTCAAGATGAGCACATAGGGAAGCAGGTGAAAAGGTGGAGGGAGGTGGAAACTCAAGTTAAATATTCAAAACAGAAAGAAGGAAAGCCATGTAACAAAAAGTCTAAAACAGTCCAAAATACAGAAATATGAGCCAGAGGAATCCATGTAGGATCCAGTTATTTAGAAACCAAATAGGCAAGACAACATTGAGGAGAGCTAGCAGCAGAAAGAGATTCAGTTACTGGGAGCCAGAGGGCCATGGGTAATGATTTCAACTCTGGGAGAAATAAAATACTAGACAAGGTCCAAATCACTGTTGAATAAGAAATAACTCATTTTTGGAGAACAAGGATAGCATAGTCTAAGCAAAGCTGGTAGCAAGTTTGATTCACTGTTACTTTATAAATAAACTAGAGGCCTGGTGCACAAAATTCATACATGGGTAGGGTCCCTAGGCCTGGCTGGAAATCAAGGTCCATCAGGGCCTCCCTTCCTTGGCTGCCAGCCACCAGCCCGGGCCTTCCTTCATTCCACGCTGCCCCCTGGTGGTCAGCGCACATCATAGCGAGTGATAGGAATCCATGTTTCCCTGTGGAACTCCTGCGGGGACACTTTGCATATTAGCCTTTTATATATATAGAGAGAGATTGCTGACAGAAGATTTGTATTTTCCCCATAAGAATGTGTGGACTCATGGTGTGAGTAAGGGTCAAATGCCCGGAGAGATTGAGTTGATTCTGCTGTGCAAGTTACAGATTTACAAGGACAAGTGCCAGGTAGGTCATTGCAGATATTTTCCTTTTCATTTCTTGCCCTGTGATTTTTAAATGGCTTGAGCTAAGCCAAAAGAATTGGAGTTACAGAAGCCAAGTGCTTACACACTTGCAAATTCTGTTTGTCCTCTTCTTGTTAATATAGTTTCTCACGTCTAAGATTTATTTTTACAGCTCCCTGGCAGTCCCCTGCCACTAAAATTCTGTGTAGCCTTTAAAATCAGGAAGGCTTTAAAAAAAATAATAATAATAATAAAATAAAATAAAATAAAATAAAATCAGGAAGGCTTTAATTAAAAAGCCAATTTAACACTGACTTGCTATGTGACTATGGAAGTCTACTTAAAATATTGAAATTTACTTTACTCCCCCATACTGTGTATGTTGGTAATAATATACATACCTAACAATGTTGTGAGTTTCAGATTATATGCTTTGTGGGAATGTGTTTAGCAAAATACAAAACACGAATAAAAATGGTTGATATATAAGTTGGTAAGTAAATGAATGGTATTAAACTATATAATTGTCCCATAAATCAATATAAATTTGTTTTTTTCTTATAATAAGAAATTCTTGTACTCAGAGCTCAATATAAATCTGAAAAGAGATAAATCAAGCAAAATATTGGTATAGCTTAATCTTTTTTAACATAGTTAAAGTTAAATTGGTCATTTAGATATTTTCTTGGTATAATTTTTTTTCGCTTTATTGCTATTTTTTTCCCTTTCTGATGAAATCTATTTTTTCAAATGAGCATGTAGATTTAATAATGTTTCACTAGCTGACCTTCACTCCAAAATTTTCTACAAGATAATAGACTGCATTCTGCATGCATTTTGGGATTCCTTTGCTCCCTAACTCTTTGGATGTCAAATCCTGGCTAACCTTGCTGTCAATGGTGCATCAAAACTGTCTCCCTCTATCAGAAGATCCTGCAATTATTGCCTAGTAATGCTGAAATCTGATCATTCTATAGTGCCCGGTAAAAGTTTGTGACCAGGTATGTGAGTTAATACTACAAATTACAAATAGAAGGGTATAGATTATAAAACTTAGATAGCTCACATGTACCAGCTATCCCAGGTAGACTTAACTCTAAGGTCATTTCTTTATTTTCAGAGATGGTGAGTCATAATGGTTAAAAGCATAGACCAGAACTTGACTCTGCCACTACAGAGAGACCATGGGTTAAGATGTATTTAGCCACTGTTTTGCTATCCTGAGATAAGAAACTATCGAAGTCTCCACATCACTGGGTTGCTCAGGTTAGTTGAGATATCCTATAAGCAAGCCCCAGCACAGAGAAAGCAATCTTGGAATGTTAGTTGTTCTTGTTGTTTCTGAGTGTACCAGAAAATCTAGAAATCCTTAATCCTCCTATAGAACTTGCCTTCAATTAGATCTTAATTTGGACCTCTTAACCAGATTTTGGAACACCATAATCCAGTCGGGATGTTATAAAGGTGAAACATATGCAAAGCATAAGAATGTCTAATTACTTCTTACATATGAAAATGGGCCTTGTTTTAATTTCTTGTAGCTACTGTAACAAATAACCACTCATGACTTAAAACAACAGAAATGTATTATATTAGGGTTCTGGGGCAAGAAAGACCGTATCCGTTTTACTGAGCTGAAAACCAAGTATTAGTTAGACTGTGCTCCCTGGGAGCTTCAGGAGTAAGATCTGGCTCTGGCTTCTTTCAGCTTCTGGTGGCTACCAGCATTCCTAGGCTTGTGGCCACATCACTCTAGCCTCTGTTTCCATGGTCTCACTGGTTTCTCTTGTGCATTAATCACTCTCTGTCTCCTGTGATAAGAATTCATATGATTTCATGTAAAGCTCACCTGGGTAACCCAGCATAATCTCCCACTTTTGAGATTGTTAATGTGATCACATTTTCAAAGTCCTTTCTTGCCTTATAAGGTGATGCTTATGCCTATCAGAGATTAGGGTGAGATATTATATGAGGGCCATTAGCCAGTTTATAACAGCCATAATTTTATTTCTCATATAATCATAACCAGCATCTGGACACAAAAATTCTTTATAAAGGCTGAATTTGTTAGAATTAGGTTAAGCTGAAAATAATAAAAATCTTAAAATAATATTAGCTTAAACAGAAAGTTTTTTTTTCTCTCATTAAAATATGTCTAACAGTAAAAAATCCACACACATAATGGAATCAGGCATCTTCTGTCTCCCTACTGTATGATCCATGGCATGTCAGCTCATGACATCTTCCTTCAGTCATTGAGTGTATGTTCCAATTGGCACAAAACAAGAGAAGGAGTGGATTGGATTTTGAGTGTGGCCCACTAAATAACTGCTAACTCTTACTGGCTTTCCTAATTTGCAAAGGAGGTTTTCACTGGTGCATAACTTCTGGGTTCTGATACCAAAAAGATGGAGAGAATGAATATTGGTTAGATAGCTAACCAATGCCAAATAAACCAGGTAGTATTTTTTTTAATTTGAAAGTCCTCCAAAGAAGATTTAATTTCTCTAGAAATTTATTTTCTCTAAAAATCTGTAGAGATGTTTACATTAGAAGCAATCACAGTAAAACTTTTATTATGAAAGTGTACAGAAATTGAAAGAATTTTTGGTTATTGAAAAAGTAGTAATATTGATCTATATACCCACCACTATATTTCAATATTAACATTTAGCCATATTTGATTTGTTTTTTATTCCATTTATGTCTTTTTACTTATCTTTCTTTCTAATCTACCTAATCTATTTATCCAGTTGAAAAATTGAAATTGAACTGCATAAGTCATGAAAATTTACCCCTAAACACTTTAAAAAGTTTCTTCTAAAAAAATAAGACTATTCCTCACCTCAATATCTTTATAAAAAATTAAAAAAAAAACACTCAAAGCAAACAAACAAAAAAAACAGTTTCATAAATGAGAAAATTGAGGCTTAAGGTAGATTTTTAAAAAGAAAAGAAACTTGCACAATGTTACATAGCTGGTAAGTGAATGCCAGAATTATAACTTCAGATGTACTTGATGGAATACCCCCAATTTTCCTCTAGATTAGGTAACTCCAGACATGAATATTTTTAAAAAAGCTTCATATCTGTTTTACTGAGGTTGGTTTTCCTTACAGTCCTTGAGTTTCCTTTAATCCTTGTCCTTGCTTTCAATTTAATTGCTTTTTAGATGTAAGATTAATTCTCTTCAAGGAAAAGCAATTTAAACAGAACAACTATTTGCTTATATTCAGACTCATGCATCCAGTAGAAGCAAGGAATAATAGAGGTCATCTTTTCAATGTTTGTTATACAGATGCAGAAAATAAGATTTCCCAAGATCATGATTAGGAAGGAAGGAAGCAGGACTGAACCCAAATCTCCAATATCGCAAACCTACCTTCTTACCATCAAAGGAAAGTGTATGGTTATCTCTTACCCCAGTTTCTGCACTGATCATTTTTTTAAAAAAAAATTGCAAGAAAATAAACTTTGGGTGTTTTTTTTTTTTTCTTGAAAAAGAAAATGAAAAGTTAACATCAATAACATATGGACACACACCCTCAAGGGATTCATGATGACACTGTGATTAGCCTGACACTATGTTTGGAAGAATGGTATTTATCTGGCAGCTTATCCTAATCCAGCTTCCTCCCTTTCTTTGATCATAAATAAATCTCATTAGATTCTTCTGTTGCAGAAGACCCCAGAAAAACCAAGCTATGCTTTAAAGACACTGTTTTAATTACACTGGTGGACTCTGGGAAGTAATTTCCAAATCAGAGTGAAGCAGCACCTGGAAGGCTTCGCTTTTTATAACCTTTGGGGTCTTTGTTTTGCAGATATGCCCCCTGCCCCCCTTCATGGCCCTGCAGGAACCCCCCCCCCCACCCCCCCCCACCCCCCCCCCCCCCCCCGTGTTGAGACATACCTCACAAGACCAGTTTCTGGGATGGAGGCAATGACCTAATTATAGGTCATCAAGAATGCACACTGAACTTGCTGGCCTGAATTCCAATTGCTAGTCCCCAAAATGTCAGGGTTATATTTGAATTAGCCCTTTTTAGCCTCCTCACTTCCCTGACACATATGGACCATCTGAATTGGGCCTATACTAGTCCTTCTCTATCACATTGCCCTTTTTCACAGAATGCAGAGCAATCTGTAATTGCCAGGTTGCTTTGTTTTGCATAATTAGCATATTGGCCCTCTCTCATCCTCTCTGGAAATTCCAGGAAGACAGTTACATTGTCTGGCTTGTTCATAGTGTATCTCATTCCTAAAAGAGAAGCCAGCACACAGCAGATCCTTCTGAAGACAAATTGGATCACAATACATTTTAAAGAAAAATGAATTAATGGTGGAATGAAAGACATCTGTGTATCATACTCTAAGAATTATGCTGAATGGCATTACTAAACTAATAGGATTACAATGCAGAGCTTTCCCTGGGTAATTCTAGGAACAGCAAACACTTATGTGTTTTTTTATAACTTATAAAATTATGAAATGCTTTTATGTTTACTATCTCACTTGATGCTTACAATTATTAACCCTGTGCATCCTGCCCCAGCTAATTCTGTCAAATGTTTAACATTAGAAGATAATATAATTTTATGAAAAAATAAGGATTTGAGAGCAATAATTATACCTTGAAATATAGCAAATGGTAAAAAACAAAAAACAAACATACACACATATTTTAAAACTTAATAATTTTCTTCCTTCTACTGGGCAATGGAATTCCATTTCTCTGAAGTCACCAATATTAACAGAATGAAGTATAACCTTCCAGAGTTTCATTAATGTTTTTAAAACCTCTTTGCACCAGTTCCCTTCCATACTCCCACCTCATTCTTGACAAGAGATCTGATAGTGAAAAGACAGCCCTTTGTTCAGGGAAATCTGTTTTGCCCAATGATCTCTTTCTTGACTATTTTGAATAAGTCCTCACCAGATGCCTCTGTGCTACAAAGTAAACATTACATTTGCTGAATTAACCAGAATAGGGGGCAAACAACATTCTTTGGCTGTAATCTCTCCAGCCTTGTTCTCTGGAAACCATACCAGACACTAAAAAGCTGAGTCTCCAACATACAACTCAGTTTCAGAGAGGAGCCCAGGAGCCCATTGCTTGGGTTGGGCTCCCTATGCCACCCATCATGCAGGCCTTTTGCAACACAGATTTGTCTTCCTGGAGTCTTTAGCATAAAGACTTTAGCATTTTTCTCAACTAAAAAGGAGGACTTAAAAGACCTATTCTGAGAAATTTACTCCTTTAGTTTAGACTAATGTTTAGATTTGGTTTTGGTTTTGGTTTGTATTTAGTCAGATTACAAAATCACAGACTTTTAGAACAAAGGAAATTGAGAGTTCAGAGAACTTGGCACCCTTTATTTTAAATGTGGAAGAGGATAAACTGCACCAAGTAACTTGTCCTCAGTCTTACAGTGGCAAACCAAGACCAAAATCCATGTATTCAGAGAGTTCCCAAAACTTCCATTCTTTCCATGACACTCCTGTTAGTAAAGTGGTTGCCAAGGACTTCCCAAGGATGGGTTTCTTTTATGAACATTCAAAATTGCATGGAGATTAAAATAAGCAAACAAAAAATTGAATAACAATCAATTTGAAGGAAAGAGAGGGAGGAAGTCAAACAATATTTTTTTAAAGCACAGAAATAAACAGTTGGAGGGAATGACCCAAAGGAAGATAATGAAAATAATTGTATCATTCTGAGAATAAAGGCAGGTGGGTGGTGAGCACACTGATATTTCACTGTTAAGGTGAGAAGACTGCGGAGAACAGACAGGTTACACCCAGCCCACATCATCCCTCTCCTAATTAGTTTCTTGCAGAGAGGAAGTAGTAACTACTGAATGGAAAGGTAAGCAGCCTTTTCATTTTTCATTTGGATGCTGATTTCCTTTGCTGTGCAGAAGCTTTCTGTTTTGATGTAGTACTATTTGTATATATTTTCCTTTGTTTCTCTTGCCCTACTGTATGGGAGAAAATATTTGCCAATGATACATCTGATTAGGGCTTAATTTACAAAAATATATAAAGTATTCACACAACTCAGCAAAAGGAAGACAAATAATCCAATTAACAAAAACAAACAAACAAACAAAAGAAGGGCAGAGGTCTGAATAGACACTTCTCCAAAGAGGACATGCAGATGGGCAAGAGACATATGAAAAAATGTTCAGCATCACTAATCATCATAGAGATGCAAATTAAACCAACCATGAGGTACCACCTCACACCTTCCAGAATGGCTACCATCAATAAATCAACAAACAAGTGCTGGCGAGGGTGTGGAGAAAAAAAACCATAGTGCACTGCTGGTGGGAATGCAGATGGTACAACCACTATGGAAAACAGTGTGGAGTTTCCTTAAATAATTAAAAATGAAACTCCCTTTTGAGCCAGTGATTCCACTCCTAGGAATACATCCTAAGAACCCCGAAACACCAATCAGAAAGGATATATGCACCCTTATGTTCATAGCAGCATTACCTATAATAGCTAAGATCTGGAAACAGCCCAAGTGCTCATCAGTAGATAAGTGGATTAAATTAGAAAACATTTTGTAAGATGTTTGTCTATGATGAGAAGAATTTAAATAAGCTGTAATATTTATGGCCCCTCTTTTTTCCCAAAGTGCTTAAGATCCTGCATTCTTTTATATCTCAGAGCATTGTGGGACTACTAGTAAATGCTATTGCATTATCGTTCTCTTTTCATCTTTAAGGAGAATATGGGACAGACAGGATACATTTGCGCCTAATTATATTTATATATACACTGCCTTCTCTCAGTCCAATCTTTATCTATTAGAATTGAGCCCTAGTGAAACCACATCCTAAACAGGGGAATGCATCAGTCAGTATCCAGGCCATTGTTACCACTGTTGCTTTGGTTACCAGTATCAGAAAGCTCTTCCCCCCTTCTTTCCCCTCTCATTTTACGTATTTACTATGCTATGCTGTGCTATATGAGCTTCCACTTTTTAACAACCGTGTATTAGTACCAATGAAATAAAGATGCATATGAAATGAACTTTATCCCCCACATAGTTGACAAGGCAATTCAGTATAGCTCAGAATAATGATGAGTAAAACCAAGAAATCTATTACAGAAGTGAAATCAAACAGAGAATGGGGATAAGAAAGAGGTTTTAAAACAGAAGAGGAGGGAGGGAAGGCTTTTCAACTTATTCTGCGATTTTGCATCTTTTATACAAGAACCCCGCTTCTAACACTCCATTCACTCCCCAACCCAGCCTCACACAAGCTGTATCAGCGTCCACAGCCAATCGCAAAGCAGAGGTCAGGAGGTCCCAGGAGGTTGGCAATCCCTGTGTGAAAGATACAGGGCTTCCTTTCCTCCATGATGACAGCATGGCTGAATCTTTTTCTTTGAAAGAAAATTGAAGCTCATATGAATCAAGTCAAACATTCATGCCTCATCAAACAAAGGCACAGTTTATGAACATGTAAATGATCATCTATTCATTTGGTAAATTAAACATGACACTTCTAGACCTGAGACTTGAAAGCATTGTGGTTCAAACTGAAATGAGCAAAACTTTTTGGGGGAAGAAGAAGAAGCAAAGAGGAAGATAGAAAATGAAAATGGCTTTGAATGGGTTGAATTTAAATTTCCAAGAGGAGTTATAGAATACATTGGTTCTAATGTGTTTAACCAAGTAACTCTTTGCTCATCGAGCATTTTGAAGGCCCAGGCTTTCTCAGAACATACGGTAGGAAAAGGTGCAAGGCTGTTCTTGAAAGACATGGCCAGAGTTCTAACAAATGTTCCTTTGACTTATTCTCAGCCTTGAGATTGATCGTATGAAGTCCTATTCACCCTTGATAAAATGTCTCCTGACAGAAAACGTCTATCACTAGGTAATACATATTTGTTTTGTGTGTTCATTTCTCCTCTTGCCCCTCTTCATGAGCTCTTTGAGAACAGAAATCCTATTCTCTGTCTTCTTTTTTTTTTAAATATATTTTATTGATTTTTTTACAGAGAGGAAAGGAGAGAGATAGAGAGTTAGAAACATTGATGAGAGAGAAACATTGATCAGTTGCCTCCTGCACATCTCCCACTGGGGATGTGCCCGCAACCCAGGTACATGCCCTTGACCGGAATCGAACCTGAGACCCTTCAGTCCGTAGGCTGACGCTCTATCCACTGAGGCAAACCGGTTTCGGCTATTCTCTGTCTTCTTATCTTTATCTGTTTATACAGCAAAATATTTAGCCCCAAATTAGTATTCCGTGATATTTTGTTGAATTTAATTTGTTAATTTTTATCAGAGCTTCAAGTTAGTTTTAACACTCTGTACAGTTTCTCTAAAAGAAAGAATAAAGAGCCCTCACTGGTTTGGCTCAGTTCACAGGGCAGGAAAAATCTTATGCTGCGCCATCACAAACCAACACCAATGCCCAGCAATCACCCTCTTCCCATGTCTAACAACACCTAAATGTAGAGGTCGGCCCTCTGGACCAGCTGACATTTGGGCTGCTTCTGGGAGGCCTGGGCTATTTTTTTCTTAAATATATTTTGTAATACTGTACAACCAAATATACCCTCCAAGGCCCCACTGACTGAACTCCTGCTCTTCCATGGACTTTAGTTCAAGCCCAGTAGGAAACAGAAATGGGGAGGGGAAAGAGAATACCATCTTTCTTTGAGGCCCTTGACTGCTTCTTTGCATTGGGCCAAGGTTTGTATCCACACCATGCATGACTCAGAGGCCCTCAGGTCCCTTTCTCTGCAGTATGTATCCTGTGTGTGTTTGGGTTGAAGTACTACCTGATATTAAAGGATTTGGCAAGATACTGAAAAAAAACAAACAAACAAAAAAAACCCTGTGGACTGAAGGGTCCTGGGTTTGATTCTGGTCAAGACGACATGTCCGGGTTGCAGGCTCAATACCCAGTAGAGGGTGTGCAGGAGATAGTCAATCAATGATTCTTTCTCATCATTGATGTTTCTAGCTCTCTCTCCCTCTCCCTTTCTCTCTGAAATCAATAAAAATATATTTAAAAAATAAAAAATAAAAGAAAGAATAAATAATCCAAAGCTTCAGTATAGGTAACATCTATTCAACTGGATTATTTGCTGTTTCTGAACTTTAGAAGCAATGCTGCACTTCTAACTATCCTGAAATAATTCAGATATAAACCCCATAAAGTTTTCTGTTTCCAGCTCCCTCCTCCTTTTCCATGGGCATTTTATGTGATTGTTTATGGATAATATTTTAAATAAGCTCTCAAGTTACAAATATATAAGATTTTTAGTTTTGCTCTCCATTGGCGTTATCTGTATTTAATCATAGGAATTCCTAGGCAGGATCATCAATACGGTGCAATGTTGAGAGGACTTCAGTTTGCATCATTTACAATGACCACAGTGAAAATACAACGGACTTCCTGTTCAGGAAAAGTATTTTGTTTTTAAAATTAATATTCAGAGATATTATAAAAATGTAGACTAAAATCCCACTCTAATGGGTTCTTCCTTCTTTCCTTCCATCCTTCCTTCCTTCACTCCTTCCTCCCTTCCTCCCTTCTTTTCTATTTTAAGTTAATATCTGTGCTTATTATAAAACCCATGTCCAAATTTCAGGCTTCACTCTTACTTTATTTCATAGATGTCCCCAGCTGTTATTTACTTTAAAAAAAGTATCTCTACTCAATAGAAGTCTTATGTAAAACTACACAGAGAAATAATTTAAAATTTGTCCTAGTATAATGGGAGGTTACAAAGTGAAGAAAGCAGTACATGCTCTAGACCAGGGATGGGCAAACTTTTTGACTCGAGGGCCATAGTGGGTTCTTAAACTGTACCGGAGGGCCGGAACAAAAGCATGGATGGAGTGTTTGTGTGAACTAATATAAATTCAAAGTAAACATCATTACATAAAAGGGTACGGTCTTTTTTTTTTTTTTTTTTTTTTTTTTTAGTTTTATTCATTTCAAACGGGCCAGATCCGGCCCGCGGGCCGTAGTTTGCCCACGGCTGCTCTAGACACTAAGATAAGTGTTAAAATTAAGGGTGATTTAATTGAGTTGTCATACAGCTTTGAGAAGTCAACTGAATTACCTCTAATTATTTCTTGAGCATTTACTATATGTCAGAGACTAGCCTAAGCACTTTTCTTGCATTAACTCATTTCATCCTCATGGCAACCTTTTGAAGTACTTTCTTTTATTATGTCCATTTTACAGATGAAGAAACCAAGAGTCTGATAAATTACATATCTTGCCCAAGGCCACACAGCTAGTAAATGGAAGGTCTAAGATTCAAAGCTAGATGACTTCATCTTCCCAGTTATAGCAGAGGCAGCATTCAGTCCCAGATTGGTCAGAGCTAAAGCCCAGATGCCACAAATAGTGTCCCCTCGAACAAGCTGGTTAACTCTGAGGCATCTCAAGAAATTCCCCATCAGCACAGAGTTTCTTTGAGAGGGAATCAATGACAACTACAATCTATGGAGGGGGGGAGGGGGGAGGCGATGTTTATAATTGATCATTGAGTTGCAGAAATACTGTTTTGGGAAACTGTTTACCATAATTATATTTCTTTGGGAATTGCATTTGGGTTTACTCTAAGTGGAATAGAAATGGAAACAAATTTATCTTACCGTTCTTTTTATTCTTTGAGGAAATATACCTGGTTCATTCAGCACCTCGTTATGGCTGTTTCTGAAGGAAGGCTTTCTTCAGTTATTCAGTCAGTCATCACTCTCAAGTCTGGAATAGATGCCCTATAATGTGTTAGGTCCTGGGATACCGCAGGTAAAAATGTCCAAGTCCTTGCCCTCACACAGCATCTTTTCCAATGCATATCGATAGTTAAAAAAGCCTGGAGATTTTTTTATTTTATTATATCCTTCCAAGGTGATGAGGTTTTAGTGAGCTAATCATTGCTTACCTCAGTTTCTTGCCAATGTATTTAAAGTGTGGCATGACTGTGGAATTTCTTTAGATTTTGGTTGATGCATGAGGTAGAATAATGTACGAGAGCCCATTCAAATAATCCACAATACTCTCTCAGCTGATGATATTTTTTCCTCTGGATACTACTTAAGAAATTTCACCAGAGTTCCTTTCCTCCTCTTTTACTTTATTACCTGAGGGCATATGTCTTCCCACTATTTTAATTCATGTCAGTATCATGAGCTGATTTTAATTTCAAACACAGGCATGTCTTTGCCTCAATCACACCCTATTCTCCTCTTCAGGTGTTAACTTTTATAATAGAGAAACCATATGTTGCTAACATGTAGCACAGTGTCTGATGTATTGGTTCAAATAATATAAGATGGAATTAAATGCAATTCAGATGGCTGCAATTGCTCCCATTCAGGCTACTGACCACTTCCGGGAGGAAAGTAGAATTGACCATTTTGATGAAGAGCAAACCGCCCCAGAGATTCCAACAATTGAAATGACTGCTGCGATTGCCTTGCTGCTTTCTTTTCTTAGCTTTTTTCTCTTGTGAAAGTGCATTGTTGCCGAAGGAACTTGATTTTCCACCGGAAGAGAGTGAAATCCTTTTGTCTATCTCCCATCCTCAATAGCTTTGCAGGCGTACTGTGAACTTCATGGCATCATGGATGGGGTTCAACTTTCACCTGATACGAACAACTAGGGAGGTGAATGGGTAGTCAACACGTGTGTAAGTGCCTGCCTGGTCTTTCTCTGTAGCGTCAACAGCAGGGACTCCTGGTTGTGAAGACTTTGTGTTGTGGACATCTGTCTATGAAGGCAAAATTCTTCCAAGATTCTGACTCCCCAGTGCGCTTTGTGACTCACTATTTCTCTTGTCTCATGATGGTTCTGTTTGTCTTCCCTGTATCTGCTCTAATTGAAAGAGTGGAGGGAGGCAGCTTTTCTGGTTTGGATTGATTGACCATATAATGCTATCATTAAATGTCTGAAAACTAGGCCTTAATTTGAAGGTGTTAGCAAATTCACAAGAGACCATTCTTTGTGTGATTTTTGAAATTATTTTCAATTACAGATTAGAGCGCAGCAGTGTCGGTAATATCATCTAATGATGCATAATGCTTCCTTTTGTCATTCCCCCTCCCCTTCTGATTGAGATGGGCACCCTTAAGCTGCCTGACAGATTCCTGAGTGCTGAAAATCACCACTCCAGCAGACGAGGAGTACAATGATGCCACAAATGAGTGCCAATGAAAGTGATAGATCTTTGAAATAAATTGCATACGGCTTCCAAATTAGATGTAATTGGAAGGTATCCATCAAATTTTGAATTTGGACTCAATAGTGACAGATAGTATAAAACATTGAATAGGAGACCACTTATGAAAAGTTAGTGATGGTATAAATGGATATGGAGGGGAGGGAACATAAAATATATTCAATGACTGTTTTTCTCAAATCTAAAAGCAATTAGTATGAAGAGTAAAACGGATTTATATTTTGCACACCTGAATGTGTATGTTTTAATCTGTATATGTGTGTCTCCTTATCTAGGCTATTTTCATCTCCCAACTTTTAATTTTCCAAATAACAAACTAAAAAGCTAAAACCACAATTAGGAAGAAATACTGTAATAGAATCTATATGCAAAAACATGGAAGTAAATTCACCTCTTATTTCTTTTTTTTTAAGTCAAGTAAAGGTGAATATATTATAATATAGTAACAATTCAGGAAAGTTGATATCCCATAGGATTTAGGGGATTCCAAAGTGATTCGGAATTCTATATGCCTTTATCTTTTGATAGATTGTTGAAATTGATGTGTCCAGAAGAAAATATATTTAGTCTAGAAAATGTATTTATTTTTATTTAATTTACCCATTGAATACTACCTAAGCATGATGGGTAAACCAAAGACTTGGAAAGGAAGTAGGCAGATGATGGCAAATGGCAAAGGGCATAGGGAAACTTTATGGATGATGAAAAGGAGAAGAAAAATGATAAATGATTGCAGTGGCAAGATTAGATGTCATATGGCAGAATGTAGTAGGATATAATATTAGAAGATAGTTTTAAACACATTCTGAATAGCCTTAATGGTCATTGAGGAGGTCTACTATTATTCAGCAGGTATATTAGATTGTGTTAAATATTTACATGAGTGATAGAAAACCCAGAATTATAATGGTTCAATTCACTTAGTGGTTTGTTTCTTTTTTGCATATTTAGATAGCCCCTGGTTAGTAATGAACAGTTCTGTTGTCATCAGGAGCCTAGCTTCATCATCCTCAACATATGGCTACAACTTTTTATCTTTTATGGTTGCTCCGCTTACAGTGATATTATCTCCCTTTCAGCTCTTAGAAAGGAGTAAAATAGAGGGCATTTTTTATCCTTTAAATATTATTTTCAGAAAGTTGCACAACCGCTCTTGTTTATTTTAGCCAAAACATAACTACATCTATCAGCAAAAAAGAAGTAGATAGGCAATTTTTATTCTAACGGCCACAAGGCCAGGTAAAAAAAGGAGAATGGATTTCTGAAATAAGACTCAGTATAAAAATTTCTATTTTATACTTTATAACATGTTTGTTTGTGTGTTTTTTTGTGTGTTTTTTTGTTTGTTTTTTTAATGTAAAGGATGGACTTAATCTAAAGAAGAGACTAATCAGAAAGGGAGAATAGGTAAGACCCTCTAGAACTAGCCTTTGGTTAAATATTAATGCCCATGCTAGGGCAATGGAGGTAGAAGTTTCTATGAATTGAAATATCATTGAAGAGATAAGAATAAAATTTGACCCTTGCTGGTTTGGCTCAGTAGACAGAGCATTAACCTGTAGACTGAAGAATCCCAGGTTCGATTCCGGTCAAGGGCACATGGCTGGATTGCAGGCTTCATCCCCTGTAGGGGGGGTGCAGAAGGTAGCCAATCAATGATTCTCTCTCATCATTGATGTTTCTCTTTCTCTCTCCCTCTCCCTTCCTCTCTGAAATCAATTTAAAATTTTTTAAAAAAATGATAACATTTGGTGATTTTCTAATTGCTGAGTATAAAAGAACTGAAGTCAATTGTCATTCTTAGTTTCTTATGCCAGTTATGGTGAGGTACCTAAGGGAATGACCATGAGAAAGAAATCTGATTTGGAACAGTTAAACTGAGAAATATCTAAGGGACCCTCATGTATGCTAAATATCCAGGCACTTAGGATGCAAAGATATAACTATGTGAGTCCTGTCCTAAAGGAGAACCTAAATCTAGTAGCAGCCAAAGTTCAGTTGAGCATGTGAGGGGTTTTTTTTTGTTTGTTTGTTTTTTAATACAAGCAAGAGCCTTAATCCTACATTTAGAATCATTTCATCTCTTAATTACATATTTATGAAAGGGGTGTAATTTCTTCTTGAGAGTATCTTTCTATAGTTCTCTGACTTTTCTAATCTTACCAAATTATTTTTGCTTAATCTTTACCAAATATAATTTATTTTATTGTGCTGTTTTGTATTTATTTTTCAAATATTCTGTAGTATGACTGCAGGTAACATCTACTTCAAAAAGATACATGAAAATCAAACATTCAAAGCCATTTACTTTTTTTAAAAAAAAAATCCTCACCTGAAGATATTTTTCCATTGATATTTTTAGAGAGAGAGGTAAAGACAGAGAAAAATATCGATGTGAGAAAAACACATTGATTGGTTGCCTCCTGCACATGACCTGACCAGGGCCCACTCCAGGGAGGAGCCTGCAATGGAGGTACAAGCCCTTGACTGGAATCTATCGAGGATCCTTTGGTCCACGGGTCGATTCTCTATCCCCTGAGCCAAGACGGCTGGGACCAGAGCCATTGACTTTTTAAAGAGTTATTTTTTTTTATTAGTAGATTTAGAAATTTAGATTCAAAATAATATTTGAACTTTGAAGATAGTGCACTGTTGTCCCCTCATATCCAAAGTTTCTTTGAAACATTTTACATTTGTCAAGTTTTTTTTACAAGACTAGGAGGCCTTTCCTACTCTCCTGCACCCGCACTACTCTCTTTAAACACTTTTAAAATTTTCTTTCCAGTACTAACGTATGGGAAGAGTAAGTCTGAAAGCATATTTACCTTTATTGATACTATTGGGCACTGGAGATAATATTTCAATCTGAAGACAAGGGATCTTCTTTAACTTGAGGAAAGTTTCAATTTTTTTCCCCCACTGATGGCTCTGTTAGCTTATTATGAAACTCCACCTAGATGTCCTTTAGAGTCCCTCAAACTATACTTTTTTCTGAATTAGCTTCTCTCATATTTTCTATCACTATCTTCTTTTAGCTATGGATTCTGGAAGGTTTCCTTGATTTTTATCTTTTAGGTCTCTAGTTAGATAATCAGGCTCAGGATTCTGTTCAAATGCAGCTGATTTCTCAACAGAAACTTTGCAGACCACAAGGAAATGGCACAAATATGCAAAGTAAGCAAAGACCAACAACCAAAATTACTCTACCCAGTGAGGCTATCACTTAGAATTAAAGGAGTAATAAAGAGTTTCCCAGACAAGAAAAAGCTAAAGAAATTCATTACACCAAGTCAGTGTTACAAGAAAAGTTAAAGGGACTTTTTTAAGTAGAAAAGAAAATATAAAAATATATATATGAACAAGAAAATATAGGGGGAAAAATTCTCACTGATAAAGGCACACACTTAGTAAAGGCACTAAATTAACCAAGTAACAAGTTAGTACAAAGTTTAAAAGACAGAAGTAGGAAAATTGTGTGCTAATCCTAACTTGTATTCACAGGATTTCTTTTTAAAATAGCTTCTTGCTTTTAACAAATTGATATAGTATATATATATATATATATATATATATATATATATATATATATATATATATATATAGTATTCAGTTAAATGAAACTTCCTTTTGGGTTAATACTATTTTTTTTTTTATTTGAAGAGTTATCTTTAGCATTAATATTTTACTCTAAAATTTCTGTTGCAATCCTTAGTTGATGATTTACATGCCATTAAAGAAAATTCTATGCTGATTAATTTAGGTGGTGGGCAAGACATTGTTTTTATTCTGAATTTGGATAGGTATTTTTTTCTCCAGGTAATCTTTCAAATGAGAGGAGGGGAGGACATAGGCCAATAGAAAAAAAAAATAGATGTAGGTCTCAAAGTGTCTCCTTAGGTATTAGGAACATGGAATTAGTAGACAGGCAGTTCCACACTTCATATTTGGACTATTCACCATGCATCAATCTCAATGCCACCTTTCTATACTAATATGGCCATTAATATTCATCTCCATGCAGTTTAAAAATCACAGATAAAATGAATTGGCCAGCACAGAGAGTGGAAAAAAATATGCCCAGAATACAGTTCTGCACTATTTATTTCAATTACAGGTCTGAGGTAAGAGTAGCAATGTCACCAACACAAAGGGTTGCAAAGGGACGTTTAAAGGAGAGCCTCATACACAGTTTTGATGAATTCTGGAGGCAACAGTGTCCGTAAAAGGAGAATGTGCCTGGGGAAAGGTAATAGAATGGACCTTTTTCTCTCTGTCATGGGAGTGTGAAATGAAATTAGGACTCGGGAAAAAGAGAATAAGGACAGATGAGCCATTCAAGCATGGCATATTAAGTACGTGGGAAATAGGAATCCAGTCTCTCCCCATTTTACCTTCCCTTCCTCTTAGAGAATCTCAAACCTGTCATTGAAATAAATAGGGTGGAAGTACACTTGGGAGTATTACGTAAGCCTGGCCACCTTGCCCAGCTTCCTGCCTCCAGGCAGAATTGTAGTTAAATAATTCTGGACAGATGGATGCCTGCCCATGGAGAGCTGGGGCACAGTTATGAGTGAGCATGGATTCAGAAGTATGGTGTCAGTCTGTTTCCATCTGGAACTAGAGAATACTTTGGTGTGTACAAAGGCAGTAACCATGCTGTTCAAATGATACCCGGTGAGATTCCATTAGGAGGTAAGCTTCAGGAGAATTATATTTTCCATATGGTCCAGGAGTGCTGTATTTTAGGGCATGAACTTGTCACATCATGTCATTTGGAGGTAACTTACTTTCCCACAAGTGTGAGGACCAGGTTAAAGCCAGTTGTGCACTATTTTCATTGCGTGATACACATGGTAGATGACAGCCCCATTAACCACACACCCAAGGCTTTGTTCCATTTCTGCCATGTTGTTGCCATTTAATAGAGTGAATAACACCACACTTTACCCCTCGACTTTGGGAATCATTTGAACATTGAAAGAGTAATTGCCAAAACCGGTTTGGCTCAGTGGATGGAGCGTCGGCCTGCGGACTGAAGGGTCCCGGGTTCAATTCTGGTCAAGGGCGTGTGCCTGGGTTGCGGGCACATCCCCAGTAGGGGATGTGCAGGAGGCGGCTGATCGATGTTTCTCTCTCATCGATGTTTCTGGCTCTCTGTCTCTCTCCCTTCCTCTCTGTACAAAAATCAATAAAATATATTTTTTAAAAAAAGAGTAATTAAATATCAGCTTTACTAGTGATAAAGGTAATTAGGGAATAAACACATGGAATTTTCCATTCTCATCATGGCACAGCAATGCTCAAGCCTAGTCCTTGGACCAGCTCGCACAGAGACATGTAATTGGAAAGTTAAAAGAGAAATATTTCTTCGTCACATTAAGTCCAACAGCAGCGTTAGTGAGGAATGAGTATTTACATATGCATATCGAAGACCAACATAAGACTTGACCTAAGTGTATTTAACACATTCAATCAAGATCAAAAGAAAACGCACACACTGTCAGGGCAGGCAAGTCCAAAAGGAGAACCAAAAAGAGATTGAAGTGCAAAAGTTTTTTCTCCCATTGTTCCCTTTCAGATAAGTTGCTCTTTGTTGGGTAAGATAAAGCAAATAATCTCTTCCCAGCAATTCTAAGATAATGGATATTCTTATTCTAAATGCAAGAGTAGAAGTGCTAAAAGAAAAAGAGGAAAATGTTTCCCATATTAAATACCTGTAACTCAATGTATAGCTCTCTCAGGTAGAAAAGATAGTAGAACACAAATGAGTGAGGACGACAAGACTATAAGGATGTCACTAAGTATTAACTAAAACAGTATTTTACCTGTGATGAGTTACACAGGGTTACTATACCTACCTTTAAGGCTATTAATGACAAATCACTAACTGGTTTAAGTAAACATAACTTTTCAAGTAGTCATTTAATAATCATATTGGTAAAATGCTAGGAAAATATTCTCCAAAGAAAACATTTAAGTCAGAAGAAAAGAAAATGTTAAAGATACAAAATCTAATATATCTCCTAGACCCTTCTTTCTAACTCTGTTCACTGAAGAATAAGCATGAATTCTTTGCTCTTTACTGCTATAATATTTTAACATTGAGATATAGTTCAGATATCATAAAACTCATTCATTTAAAATGTAAAATTCAATTTTTTTAATATATTTACAAAGTACTGAAAACTTCTCCATTACCTAAATTTAGAACATTTTCATCAACCCAAAACAATTTTTTATATCAATTTGGAGTCCTTTCCCATGAAACCCTCAACCTAGGGTGACCACCATTCTACTAGTATATTCTTTCTCTATAAAACTTCCCTATTCTGGACATTTCATTTAATGTGCAGGTATAAACCTTTTTATTTCTTCCTGGATTTGGTTTACTAGTATTTTATTGAGATCTTTATTCATCTTTATTCATAAGGAATATTGATCTCTCATACTCCTTTCTTGGAATATTTTTTTCAGGTTTTGGTGTTAGGGTACTACCAAGTTAATTATAATTAACAACCAAACTATTTAACAAATATATGTGAGCCTATGGCTCAGAAGTTTATGTACATCATAATGCATCTGTTATCACTACCAAAAATGAGGATCATATATATATATTAACTAAGCAAGTATAGATATAGACAGGAAGACTAGAAAAGGGCATGTTTTAGGAATGGGTCTTCTCCATGACCTTGTCCTACTCAGGGCACATATAATAATGAAGGCTTGCTATAGTACAATATATTGTTGGTATTAATTTATTCATGATTATGATTACAATTAATAAAGCATTAAAAAATACTACCATGCCAAACCCGTTTGGCTCAGTGTATAGAGCGTCGGCCTGCTGACTGAAGGGTCCCAGGTTCGATTCCGGTCAAGGGCATGTACCTTGGTTGCGGGCACATCCCCAGTAGGAGGTGTGCAGGAGGCAGCTGGTCGATGTTTCTCTCTCATCGATGTTTCTACCTCTCTATCCCTCTCCCTTCCTCTCTGTAAAAAATCAATAAAATATATATATATAAAAAAAAAAATACTACCATGCCAAACCGGTTTGGCTCAGTGTATAGAGCGTCGGCCTGCTGACTGAAGGGTCCCAGGTTTGATTCCGGTCAAGGGCATGTACCTTGGTTGCGGGCACATCCTCAGTAGGAGGTGTGCAGGAGGCAGCTGGTCGATGTTTCTCTCTCATCGGTGTTTCTAGCTCTCTATCCCTCCCCCTTCTTCTCTGTAAAAAATCAATAAAATATATTTTTTTAGAAAAGTCTTTCTTCAAAAAAAAAAAATACTACCTAATCTATAAAGACTATTCTCCTAAGAATAATTATACAGAGTTTATTGAAGACGTAAGCTAACTGCCAAAGTGGAGAATAAACTTGAATTTCATTTCCTTCTTATCTCTCAGGTTGAATTGTCAGAGTTTGGCCTTTAGATTAAAATATATTTCTTCAGATAATTAGCTTCCTTGAACTTCATTGCTGTTTAGCTTTCTCTTCTCAAGAGCACTTACTATTTTTTTGCTTAAATGTGTAATTTCATGACAATGCTGCTTCCTTTTCACTAGGAATATATAATAAAGAGGTAATATACAAATTAACGCTCACGCCCTCACAAGATGGCTGTCTACGACCAGACCAGCAAGGAGGTTAGTGAGGGATGATCAAATGACTGAACAGCGGGCTGCGTGGGGTGACCAGGCTGGCAGAGAGGGCAGTTAGGGCAAACCAGGCCAGCGGGGGAAGAGGGGGTGCAGTTGGGGTCAACCAGGCCAGCAGGGATTGCAGTTAGGGGAGATTAGGCTGGAAGGGGGGCAGTGAGGAGCAACTAGGCTGGGGGGGGGGAGTTGGGGGTGACCAGGCTCGCATGGGGGGCAGTAAAAGGTGACCAGGCCAGCGGGGGGAGGGGGAATTAAGGAGTGACCAGGCCAGCAGAGAGGGGGCAGTTGGGGGCAATCAGGCTGGCATGCAGAGGCAGTGAGTGGTGATCAGGCCAGCAATGGGGGATAGTTAGTGGCAAACAGGCAGGCAGGCAGGTGAGCGGTTGGGAGCCAGCGGTCCAGGATTGTGAAAGGATTGGGCCTAAACTGGCAGTTGGACATCCCCCGAGGGGTCCACATTGGAGAGGGTGCAGGCTGGGCTGAGAGGACCCCCTCACCCCCCATGCACGATTTTGTGCACCGGGCCTCTAGTAAAAATAATAAAGGCATCAAAGATATACTAGCCAAAGGTATTAGTTCCCATCCATGCCTAGAGTGGAGTATGTGCTCATGAAAAGAGATATCATTGCAAGTCATACACACTGGCTAGGAAGTTAGTTGTCAAAACTTGATTCTACTACTAACTAAACAAGGACTCTGGAAAATTTCTTTAACTTTTAGTAATGGTCCTTTGAACTCAGGTAATTAAATCCAGATAAATAAATCCATTTAAAAATAAACCAAACACATGCAAACAAATAAAAAGACAGAAAATTAGATAGTATGAAGTCAGTTTTTTTAAAAAAATATTATCTATATAACTGATATTGGATAGAATCACTTCACTCTGGTTAAATGCAACATATTTATTGATTGAAAATATTTATTGAGGAATCATTAGGTAAGACATTCCTGACTCTTATAATTCTAAAATCACTATAACATTAATAATTAAAAATGTTAAGATAGGGGTTAGGGGAGCTGGCTCTGCCTGGGGTTCATTCCAGAGTCTACTAATTACTACTTGTGTACTTTGAGAAAGCTAAGTAACCCCTTGATCTTTAGTTTTCCCACCTGCAAAAATAGGTTATACTACCTACCTTGTAGCCTTGATGGGAAGACTAGATTAATTAATGTAAAGTGTTTCTACAGTGCCTGGAACACTCACTAAATATTAAGTAAATTATTTAATGTTTTATCTCCTGTAAGGCCGCCCTGAATGATTTCCCCACAATAAGGCTTTATGCAGAATTTATTGTGCTGAGTGGAATTCACTGAAAATCTTTGTTAGGAGACTAACCCTTTTGTAATATGAATTTATAGAAAATGAAATTTCAGATTTTTGTATATTATATTTTAAAAAATGAACAATACCGATGTAACATTTAATGGTGTGGAGGGATTACAATGCAAACAGTATACTTACTCTCAAAACGTGACTGCCACTGAAAAGATGATTTTACCAAACATTGTGCTAGAACACAGTTTTTATTTTTCTACTAGTTGTTGCCTTAGCCCTGGACATCTATCTCATAAGTGTTCATTCAGAATGAAATGGTAGCACTTGAATGTTATTAACATTTAGTGAGTTGCCACTGAGTGAGGAAGATCTGCTAAGGAAAAAGGCGTCACTCTCCTCAGGGTACTCTAGTGAGAATGGCCAAATGGCCCCTCGGGGAGATGCGCATTTGGAGAGTTTTAGACATATTGTGGGATCTGCCTGTGAAAATGCTGATGCCCAGTTTGAGAACACTTCCCCAAGTGACATGTGCAAAACTAGAATATGAGTCTCCTCAGTGACATCATTCTGCAAGGCAAAAAAGTTGGCATAGGAATATGCCTATTCAAAACTCTATAACACTTCTTACCAGAAACAGTAATTTACTTGAGATCTATGTTCCCAATACTAAGAGTAGTCCCCCACTGCAGGGACAGTTTCAGGGGAGTGTCTTGTTTCTTGTCACAGCTGTGTGATATTTCCCAATGGCTGGGAAAGTTCCTATGGTGCCAAACACAAAGTTATAATTTCCAAGTACAGTAGGCCATTACTGTTCTTTCCCTCATCTATAAAGGCACACAAAGAACAGACGACAGCCAGATGTATGATGGCTCATCAGGCTGAACCAGCCCTTCTTGTGTGTCTCAGGCTGACAATAAAAAAATGCATATGAAGAACTTAAACATGTAGCAAGGAACTTTTTCAAAATGGAATAACGTTGAATATGTAGAGTAATTTTTATATTAGAATTTATGGCCAGAGTCATTCTTGTCTTCTACATTCATATCCATTCTTTGAGCAATTTACTATTTTAGATCTCAGAATTTTGCATCTCCTAAATGACGTTTCAGGTGTACATTATAGGCTCTTTGAGCTGGAATACATGCTAATGGTCACCGGACCCCCTCTTTGCTAAATTGAGATTTAAGGGCAGAGAAATGAGGCAGCCTTAGCAAGGTCACACAGTGAGTTATCAGCAGAACTGATACTGAAATACAAATGTTCTCAATAAAAATGTAGTGTCATATCTGTTGCTCACAGCTGTTTTGATCTTCACAGTAACCTTTAGGTCTACAATTTGCAGACTATCCTTCAATTCTGTTTCCCTGGAGCACTATACTTTATCCCTGGAGATAGTTTAAAGGTCAAGGTTTTAACTGAAACTTTTTCCAGTATCTTTAAGCATAGATAGTGGATTTCTTCTCTTTGCTTCTTTAGTATTTGATTCTTATCTCTAACATAGCATTTCTCTTATCACATTTCAATTATTTATATATTGGTCTATCTCCAGCTGCACCTGGAATGTTTTGCTGTCTAAATCTCTGTTTGTTTTTGTGTGTTTTTCCCCAATACCTTACTTGGTAGTTGGTGCTAAAAAATGTTTTCTGAGTGAATGAATGAAAGAATGAATGTCCTCACCTGGACCTCTTACACTGGGTATATCCCAGCTTTCCTTGTCATTGCCATAAAACTTCTATAAGAATACATGACAGGAGTCAAGTTCATAAACTCAATACGTTCATAATGGGACGCTTTGTAATGACTACCACAAAGGGGTATTAGATAATCCATCTTTTTGTGAAACACAATGGGCTACTGTATGTTATAAAGAAAATTGATCTACCATTACTTTCACACTACACTTTCAATGTCTGGAAAATGTGCACATTCATTGTCTCATTTGATCTTCACAACAACCTGTAATAGAGTCAGGAAAGAGATTATTATAACCTTGTCACAGATGAGTTCAATATGACTCTGATAATTAAAAGGATGCAACTCTGAATTGAAGCTTTTTGACTGCAAAATTAGTTCTCATTCAATTCAAATCGGATACCCTTGTTACACATTTGAACTCTCCAGAAAGATAAATCTTCACATGAGTAAGTTTTCTAAATCAGTCAAGGTTCTTTGGGTTGCAAATGATGGTCACTCAGCTCAGCCTGCCTAGAGCAAAAGAGAGAATTTATTGTGTCACAGAAATAAGTACCCTAGGGGTGATTTCAGGTACCCTTAGTTCTATCAACTCAGATTAGGTTATCAGAAATAATAATGCTGCTTTCCTCACTTTTTGAGTAATCCTCTGAGTTGGATTTAAACTCAAGAAGGGTCTTCCCCTTGAATGTTCAAAATAACTGTGAACAGTTCTAGAATTCTCACAATTGGTAACCCATGCTGTGGTCATTGAGCAAATATCTAAGTCCTGCCATTCAGTGGCCTACCCTGCGTCATGTGTCCATCACTGACACAGTCACTGCAGATTTGAAAAATAGGGTTGTGTGACTGATGACACCTGGATGAGGGACGGATTTCCTGGAGCTCATTGTCACAACAAACCCAGCACAATGACCTAGGTCACAGCAGAGGGAGAGTGCTTCCTCAGCAAAAAACGGAAGTGCTGTTTCCCAGAGAAGGAGGGCTGGACCCTGGGCTAATTGAAACAACAGCATCCTCTAGAGCATTGGTTCTCAGCCTGTGGGTCGCGACCCCTTTGGGGGTCGAACGACCCTTTCACAGGGGTCGCCTAAGACCATCGGAAAACACATATATAATTACATACTGTTTTTGTGATTAATCACTATGCTTTAATTATGTTCAATTTGTAACAATGAAATTGGGGGGCACCACAACATGAGGAACTGTATTAAAGGGTCGTGGCATTAGGAAGGTTGAGAACCACTGCTCCAGAGTATCTTTGAAATCTTCCAACATTACCAAATGTAACCCTGCTTGCTGACTTTCTTTGACATGTGTTGGTGGGCAGACCATTTTAATAAAGGTTAAGTAACTTGAATATGAAGTCACTCAATCACCTGGTCCAAACAAAATCTGAACAAACCTATCTTATCTGCTGTAATAATAAAAATAAAAATAAAATACCTACAGGAAAAGAGATGCCAGTTGTACACAAAAGGAACAGGCTCCCATCAGCCTGGTGTTTCGTCAGCAGAACTGTTGACTGAGTGGTACAGCATCTATTATTTTTAGCTCTAAAGAAGGTAAAGCTCCTATAGCTGGATTTTCAGATCACTGCAATAGCTATAATATAATCACCATTTATTAATGTCTTTATTACTCTGGATGAATAAATAATACCCCTCAATAGGAAAATGCTTTTATCACTTGAAAAGTGAAGCAGGTGTATTAGAATATCATCAATAGAGAATGAATATGGAAATCTCTCCATGTCTTTCAAGTTACTTTTCAAGTGCAAAATACAATTTTAAAGGTACAAGGGAGGGAGAAATTCACCAAAGTTGGAATATTATCCTGGCCTTTTGTTAATGATGAGCAGGATTTAGTTGAAAATGAAGCATCCATATCAATATTCCTTTTAGTTATATTTTGGTGACAAGTTCCTTCTAATTAAGATGGGATTTTTGTTTAATCAGATGTTTATTTAAAAAAACAGTTTGTAACTTAATAGAAAGAAAATGTATAAGAAGAAAAGATTAAAAAGTAAAGATTTTGTGATTTGGAATCACACAGATATGGGGTCGTTGATTCATCCATTAAAACAAATTTACTCAGCACTTATTATATGCCAGGCAATGTTCTAGGTGCTGAGAAAGCAACAGAGAACATAACAGACAACATCCCTACCCTCATGCAGCTTACAGTCTAGTACAGGGTTTGGAAATATTTTTTTTAAATATATTTTTATTGATTCAGAGAGGAATGGTGAGAGAGAGGGAGAGAGGTATAGAAACATCAATGATGATGTCTCCTTCACACACACCCCAATGGGCATTGAGCCCGCAACCCGGGCATGTGCTTTTGACCAGAATCAAACCCGGAACCCTTCTGTCCACAGGCTGATGTACTATCCACTGAGAAAAACCAGCTAGGGCAGAACCTTCTTTCCATGAAGATGTATATGCATAATTTTGTCTTTGCAGGGCAGATAGTCTCTGTTCCATCGACTCAGTTCTGTCATTGCAGTGCTGAAGCAGCCACCAATTATACATAGCAAAAGGGTGTGCCTGTGTTAAAAAAATAAAGCTATTTAAAATAACAGGTAGCCAATCATATTTGGCCTCCGGCCACAGTTTCCCAATCCCTGTTCTAGTGGGCTGCTGTACCATATAACTAGCTGTTATTGCTTTTTTTGCAAATTTGTTGGTGCAGTTTTAAGTGTTAGAACAGTAGTGATTTTGCATAGTTGTTGCAGGGATAAATGAAATAATGCATACCACAGGCCGTATCCTCCTGGTGGAAACTTAATAAATATCATATGATTCTGTACCTAATTCCCTCATGTTACAGATTCAGAAGCCAGTAAACTGGGGAGTCCCGCAGTGAGTTCATTCAATGGTTGTTCACTTTGTTTCCTATCAGTGAGCACCTCCTTTGGAGCTGGGCAGCCAGAACTCTGCAGCCTCACCTGGGAAGTCCAGCTGCAGCTGGGGCCTCAGCAGAGCAGTTGCTGACAGAGCATCCTTCCCTGTGCTGGAGTCTAGCACACTGACATCCCTGCTGCCACTGTCTCCCACTCAGCTGGTATGTTACAGATTGGGTTGCCTCTGGCAGCCTCTTCCCATTCAAGTACTACTGAAGGCTCATTTCAGATACACGTTCAGTCTGTACAGCTCTATGGAGCCATAGGACATTTGGGTTAGAGCTTTTGCTCCTGGGCACATAAATCAGGTTCTACATGCAGGATGTGAGAGATGCCAGTTTGACCAATTCTATTCGTAGGACTTTTGCCATCCCTGTAAGCCCAGACTGGGCACTTTTCTGCAGGCCTTGCTCCCTCTCTAGCCAAGAAGTTCATCTTTGATCCTCAGACCTTACTCCTACTTCCTTAGATTGACACTCCTTTTGGACAGGACCCATGTTTCATGTGCCTGTAAGTCTCTTTCGCCCTTGCATGCATTCTTATTACAAGTTGAATGAATGAATGAATGAATGAATGAATGAATCAGGCTATCTGAAAACAGCCCCCTCTAGGGGCTTCCCAAAGCTTCCTGTTTATGCTTAATCATTATTGTTTAGTCCATGATGGCAATACAACTTGGAAAACAATAACCATTTAATTTTGAAGAGCAATACATAGGTTTGAATATAATTATCATCTGCAGATATTCCAAAGATGGAGTTAAGAGATAGCCTCTTCTTTAGGTAGCAGGGCTTGAACTAGACAATTGAATATGGATAGAGTTTAATTGGTCAGAAGAAAAGATTTTCATATGGAAAGAAAAAGAACAAATTCTGAATGTGGGGGGTGATCTTGGCATAAGTAGGGTAATGAGAGCAGTGAGGACACTTAGCTAATTATAACTAACTAGAGGCCCAGTGCACGAAATTTGTGCATGGGGGGGTCCCCTCAGCCCAGCCTGCACCCTCTCCAATCCGGGACCCTTTGGACATCCCTCTCATAATCCTGGACCGCTGGCTCTTAATCGCTCACCTGCCTGCCTGCATGGTCACCCCTAACTGCCCGCCCCTGCTGGCCTGATCACCTCTCACTGCCTTTGCATGCCATCCTGGTTGCCCCCAACTGTCCCCCATGCCGATCTGGTCATCCCAAACTGCCCCCTGCTCCTGGCCAGATCGCCCCCAACTGCCCTCTCCCTGCCGGCCTGATAGCCCCCAACTTCACCCCTCCCCAGCCTAGTTACCCCTCACTGCCACCCCTGCCAGCCTGGTCGTCCCATGAAGCCTGCTGTTCAGTCGTTTGGTCATCCCTTACTAACTCCCCTGCTGGCCTGGTCATAGGCAGCCATCTTGTGAGGGCATGAGGGTTAATTTGCATATTACCTCTTTATTCTATAGGGTGCTGGGAGTAGAGAGAGATAATGATGAATGAGCAAGGTGAAGCCAAAATATATACGATTCCTCAAGTGCACATGGGACATTATTATTTTCACAGATAGACCACATATAAGGGCACAGGCTAAGTCTCTACAAATTCAAGAAGATTGAAATTATAACAAGTATCTTCTCCGATCACAATGGCATAAAATTAGAAATCAACTACAATAAAAACAATCAGAAACCATCAAACACATGGAGGCTAAGGAGCATGCTATTAAACAATTAATGAATGGGTCACCAAAGAGATAAAAGAAAAAGTAAAAAACACCCTGGAAACAAATGAAAATGAAAACACAACAATCCAAAATCTATGAGACACAATAAAAGCAGTCCTGAGAGGGAAGTTCATAGCACTGCAGGCCTACCTTAAGAAACAAGAAAAACTAGTAATAAGGCATCTAGTCCTACAACTTAAAGAACTAGAAAGAGAGCAACAAGAAAAGCTCAGAGTAAGTACAAAATATATCCAAATCTTTGGATGTGTTCTCGCCTGCTCTTCCATCCACACAGTGGCCCCACACTAAAATGTGTGAATGGAGATAATGGTCAGTTAACCATTGCACATATATATGTGCATATGTGTGTTTGTGTATATACATATATATATATACATAGTAGAGCCCTGGTGCACGAAATTCATGCACTGGGGGGGTGGGGGTCCTTCAGCTCAGCCTGCGCACTCTCACAGTCCAGAAGCCCTCAGGGGATGTCCTACAAGCCACAGTCGGGCCACAGAGGCTCAAAGCAGGAGTCCCGTGTGTGTGTGTGTGAATGTGTGTGTGTGTGTGTCCTCTGGGGGCCTGCCCCCAGCCACCCCACAGAGGCTTGGAGCAGGCACCCTGAGTGTGTGTGTGTGTGTGTGTGTGTGTGTGTGTGTGTGTGTGTGTATGTCTGCTGGGGTCCTGCTCCCAGCCACATTGGAGGCTCGGGGCAGATGCCCCGTGTGTGTGTGTGTGTGTGTGTGTGTATGTGTGTGTGTGTCTGCTTGGGGCCTGCCCCCAGCTGCCCCACCGAGGCTCAGAGCAGGCGCCCCATGTGTGTGTGTGTGTGTGTGTGTGTGTGTGTGTGTCCGCTGAGAGCCTGCCCCCAGGCATGCTGTGGAGGCTTAGAGCAGGTGCCCCATGTGTGTGAGTGTGTGTGTGTGTGTGTGTGTGTGTGTGTCCGCTGAGAGCCTGCCCCCAGGCATGCTGTGGAGGCTTAGAGCAGGTGCCCCATGTGTGTGAGTGTGTGTGTGTGTGTGTGTGTGTGTGTGTGTGTGTGTGTGCGTGTCTGTCTGCTGGGGGCCTGCCCCCGAGCCATGCCTTGGAGGCTTGGAGCAGGTTTCCCTCTGTGTTGATCTCTCAGGCTCTGGGCCATGCCTGCGTGTTGTTCTCTCAGGCTTGGGGCCACCCCCGGCCCCTCCTCCTGAGCTGGTTGTGACCCTCACGAAGTCCTGACCTCATTTGCATTATATATATATATATATATATATATATATATATATATATATACATATATGTATACATACACACACATACATACATACATATAAATAATTGTTGATACCTATTATCTGTAAGAATGTGTACTACATCAATGCAAATAGAAATATATGCCTAATCTTCTCATCACCTTCCTGCTCTTTTCGGCTGAACTCTCTCAAGGAAAACATCATCATTCATTCAAAAGGCTTGTATTTGTTAAGCAGGTAAAGTGAATGTCTCAACCTCCAGGAGTTTTACCAAGTGTCTGGTGCTCTCACCACTTAGGTGGTTGGGTGCAGGCGGGGGATGTCTGCCCATGCACTGCCTCTGAGAATGGAGTTAAGGCAGCCGCACCCTGAGAAACATATGCTCCTAGTTGGCTGCCTGGTTACCCTGACTGAGTCCATTAATATAAACCATAAACAAAGCCTGGGTGAATGGAGCTGGCCATTTTGTTGCAACATATGGTGGTGGCGTCCCAGATATTTTTATCTTACTGCTACCCAGATGTTTAGCTCTCCTGACACTCAGCTTTATCTGGCAGGCAAGGTGGTAGAGAATGTCCTTGTGGATTTGGGGAGAAGCATGCTGTGTTCTTTTGTTCAGCACCTTGTAAAAAATAGGCTAGCAATCAATTAATAAGGCTTCTAAGGTACCTTTTAAAAATATTGTTGCATTTGTTTTACTCAAACCAATAAATCTCTATCAATTTATCATTCTCTTCCTCCTTCACTGTCCTCCCTAGAAATTTTTAAAATTCAAGCAGAATAAAACAGGCCTCCAACACATGTCTTTTCATGAACACAAATATAATAGTTCAGCCAGGATTGTCGAGATGGCCTGCTTATTTTTCTTTTCAGATACACAGTGCTGGCCATTCAGTTCTATTATGTTTGGCGATAATTTTGAAGAACAATCTATGCATGAACAACATTCTGTTTTGTGGGTACAATCAGAAAAGATAAGTGCAGGTCTGGCATCCTTTCCCCAGCCAACTGGGTCCTTAGATTTGTGTTGATAATCATGGTTTACCACTGCTTCTAAGGTCCCCTGGGAGTTTTTTGTTTCTGACTCTTAGTCTTCACAAAAGACTGTTTTCAGACCCCTCCACTCACTGCACATTAAGCGGTTGTGTACCTTGCAACATTTGGAGCCATCCAGGGAGATGAAGATGCGCTCGCTTCAGCTATTTCTGCCTCATTGGTAAGGTTAGCAGTTTTCACACTCTTCCAGAGAGCAGGAGAATGGCGCTTGCCCTCCCTGAAGCCCCTGCCCGAGCTCGAGGGTAGGTGAGAGATTATTTAGGGAATCTCCTAGTAGGAAAGAGGACAGTGCTGAGGATAATAACATATTGTGTCTTCTTGGAGTATTTCATCCCAAGATTTCTATGTGCATTGCTAACATTATACTCTCTAATCCTAAGTGTCAAGCATTATTATCAACATTTTAGAGGTGGGGGGCTGACCATGAGAGTACAGGGCAATCTGAGGTCTGCGAATCATCGTAATATCTCAGTTGATAGATTTGCTGAATTTCCACCTAACGTGTCAGATAGAGAAAATGAGGAAAGACCACTATTTTCATATAGCCTGAACACCTTCTCTGCCTGTTGGGTGTGTGTGTGTGTGTGTGTTTAACTTTGGAATCATTTCATCAAGCATTATTCATTCAATGTTGTAAAAGACTCTCATCTTCAAATTTCCTGAGCCAATTATAGTTTGACAAAGCCAGTCCTTTATTCCTTTTGGAAATATTTTATTTTCCTGGTTTTCAGCACTCCTCACTTTCTTGGTGTTTTTTCCTGTCTTACTAATTACTCCTTATCTGCCTTTTCATCTTTTCAACCTTTATTTCAGTCTTTGAACCATTTCTCTCTATGCATTCTCTGGTGGCAATTTTATAAGTCTCATGAATTTATATATCCAGAAACTGTACATATTGTGTGTGTGTGTGTGTGTGTGTGTGTGTGTGTGGCCACACCTGTCTCATCACTCTAGACCTCTCCTATTTGTGGGCCAGGAACTTTGTTACTATAATTCAGCACCAAAACTAGTGACTATCTGATTTTTTTCCATCTTTGAACTTCCTCTAACTCTTCCTCCCCAACCAACCCAATTTGGTGGAAAGTCAGGGATTTAAGATTTATAAGCCCTTATACTCTCCTATCTGATTTTTCTATAGTCTCAGAAATAGTTTCCCTGGATTTTTTTGGTTATTGTTTATTAGTTTTTCTCCTTCCAAACAACCATCTCATCCCCATGTCATATTTGATATCACTAATTCATGGCTTCAACTACTCCTGTCTTTGCATCTTCGGAAGTGTGACATCAAGCAAGGTTGTCATTGCTGTGTTACTTATAATACATAATAACATTTGTGTATAATATATAGTAGTTACAGAATATAATGTAAAATATTTAGAAACAGCATATTTTCAAAATAGATTATATCCACAATGAAACCCTTAAAAACAATCATGAAACTATAGCTAACTGTGTCATATATGCTATTTACATAGTAAGTGCAAAAGGAAGACACAGACAAATATATAATTCCACTTTGGTGTCAGGTGGGTATGAGTGTGTGTGTTGGAAAACATATGTAGTACAGTGATTTAAATAATTACCTCTATATTTTATTTTATCAATTATGCTATCTTAAATTTTTTATAAGGAGCATTTATTATTTATTACATAAAACAAAAGTGATTTTTATTCATTTAAAATAAAAAATAAGTCTATTAATTCTATGTTCAGTGCTAATGTGGGCCCATTTATTGTATGTCTCTAGAGAAAATAATAACCCTTTGAAAATGCATTCTTGTTTATGGTTGCTCATTGTTTAGGATCATCAGTCAAGGGATCTTTTGACAAAATGAACATGGAGAATTCTTTTGCATTCATCATGTGAATGGATGTCAACCAGTGTATAGCCAATCAAAGGATAAAAGTAAGATTAAAGTGTTCAGACAGAAATTAGAGAGTAGATTCCGAGAAAACATGGAGATATCCACACATTATTTATGTAGAAAGGGCCAATTCATATGAATACACTGCAACTGTAATGAAAACAGTTTCAGCACTTGGACAGGTCCTGTCACTTTTCTGCAATTCTTACCTGGTAATGGAGATTTTAGATGGAATTCTCCAGTCTAGGCGGCATAGTGTTTTAGCACAATGCTAAGAACCAAAGGGAAAGACTAATGCATAATTAATGACTGTTTTCTTCAAGACATTCTGCCAAAGAAGAACTTTTACTGAATGGAGTGCTTAGGTAGGTGTTAAAAGTGTGCATTGTGAGTGGTCAGGACAAGGGGAGAGATAAGTTGCGTGCTGGAATAGTCAGAAAAGAGATTTTAAGAAGGTGTTGGAAATCAACCTGCATCTTAAAAGACAGATGCATCAATGTAAAGTGAGTGTTCTGGGCAGGATGAACAACAATGGGGATGCCAAGGAGACTGAAATTGAATGACATATGTGGGTGGATGAGTTAATAGGGATATACCTGACAAAGTATCAGTGTTATGTGGTAGAGTTAAAAATTATGTCAGCTGACATGCCTACCCAATGACATTGAGTTGCTGGTAGAATCAGTATTCTCATCTAGTTGAGGGTGGGGTAACAAGAAATTGAGGTGACTTTTCCCTTTAAAGATTTGGCCAAACTTCCTTTTACCTGGTCTGCATGCATTAGTTGTGTCCATTCTACCGTACTTTGAGTTATCTTAGCACATTGAAGATGGGCTTAGCCCTCTGCAATAAAAGGTCCTAAGTTGCAGTCTAAACTCTGTAACTATTGAAAAATGAGCATCACATGCCCCAAACTCACTTTCCCTATCTGTAAAATGGGGGTAATAGGTTTAGTTGTGATATTGCTATGAGAAGGGGAAATGCATAACAGGTATTTAATACAGTTCTTGGGTCATGGTAGAGATTCCATATATGGTAGATGACAAAATGTTTTCCCAGGTATTTAATACATTCGGGGGCTTTTAATGCCAAATTTAAGCAAAAGGAGACATGGAGTTTGGAGAAATGGAGAGGGAAAATAGGAGGAGGTAGAGATGGAAAAGGAGAAGAGAACAGAAGGAAGAGTGCTATACCAGGCCTAACTGAACCTGTTTGCCTAGCAAGGAAGCACTGAAAAATCTCAGGATGCTTTATGGTTAAGATTTTCTGGTTGTGTTATATATTTAAGGTAATATTACATATTGATTAGAGAGAGAGAGCAATAGAGGGGAGGATTTTTAGCAGTGGAAGACAAGAATGGCAGTGATCTGAGCTCCAATTTAAAAATACTTTCTGAAGAAAAGCAAGAAGGAATTTCTGTTCTGACCAGCCAGTTATAGTGAGAAGCTGTCTTTCACCCCTTCCAGAAACTACAAGGCTCCCGAGTCTTTGGGGAAGGCAATGACACCCATACAAGAGAAGTTGAAATGAGTTCAACTAACTGTATAAATTTTGGCCTTCTTTTTATCCATTGTGTCTATTGTAGTAGCAGCTCGTGTTGAAAGACTGGAGATTATTGAAAATGACTCTTTTACTGTGCTTCAAATTGTACTGCTTTTCCACCAGAAAACATTTTTCTAGGACATTGATAATCCTTCATCAAACTTCTCCGTAAGCCTCTCTATTCCTGCATTTTCTTTCCTTCTGAGATTTCTTATCAGTGCCCCCATACTGTACAGTAATTTTTGTGCGAACCTTCATGATGTGAAAACTGAGGAAAATCTTTCTGGAATCTTTTAGAAGCTATGATTGATGTAAAGCACAATAAAAGCACAGCTGGAATTGGAGATACCGAGCTCTGCTTTTTGGCTCAGCATTGATGAGGAGGGGGGATAGCTAGCTTTCTTTGCTCCTGAATGTGAACACAGAGCCAAGGTGAAGCAGGCTGCCATTTGTGAAAATACTTTGGAGCAATAACTGTACTTTGAAACTAATGAGAATAATGTTTAGATTAATAGCTTAGGTCACATTTCATGTATTATATTTAACACTGTGGAAAAAGAGCAAAGGGGGAAAGTTGGCATACTCTTCAACAATCTGTACACATCACTAATCAAAGGACACATTTTAATGTTCTTGAAAAAATGCAGTGCATGCTAACTGAAACCTCCTACAACTCATTCCATTTCTTCTGCACGCTTTTTCCATCATCCTTTAAAATTTAGGCCAAATTACTTTTTTCAAATATCTTTTTACAAAAGATTTTTAAACCCTTTTCAAGGGAAAGGGTCACAGAGCAATTTGATAATATTGAGAAAACCATATATCCTAGTCATTTAGAAGTTTACATACCTTTACACACACAAACACACACACACACACACACAGATCCATTGTAAATTCTTAACTCAATGAATGTTAGACAAAGAGTTACTTTTCTAAAGCAAGTACAATGTGAATGAAAATAAGCATATCTAACACTCAGGATCAATGAAAATATTCAATAAGTAAAAGTGACTTCGGAATTCACCACAACTCAATAATTATTAGTAGCAACTGTTTTGTTATTATTATTGTTGTTGGTTTCACTTTTTGAATATTGTTTTCAAATATTGGGAAGACAGATTTTTATTTTCTACAATTATTTGTGACCTATTAATAGGTACTTACAGGTTTTACTTTACTTAGAAAAACATCCATTTGTAAAATTATATTCCAAATGTGTTTTTAAAATGCACTTTAAAAATTTTAACTTACCAGATGTCAATCAAATTTACATCTTTTAAAGGTTGTTGTGAAGAAAACACAGAAAGCTTTTTCATAGCATGCTTGTCATTATTGAAGAATTGTCTTCAATATGAACAAACAAAAAACAATCTAATACTATGCTGTTTAGATAATACAAACAAGTTACAGTTAATAAAGATAGTTACAGTTATTCAGTCAGTGTGGGGAAAGATGAGCAAGCTTTAGAGATTATTAGCTCAAAACTTTTTTCCAGTTTCTATTTCTGGAATTCCATATTCTTCTAAAATGCCCATCTCAAGTAGTCATAGGGTTAATAAAGTTGCACTCTGCTCAGTCTCAAGAGTGGACATCTCTTCAGCTGGCGGACATTTCATGTTTTTTATTCTATGCCACCTTGAGGTTCAAGGATTTTTATATATCTTGCTGAGATGATGTTGGTTTTCATCTCCTGGATTCTTATCTACCTCACTACCATCCATCCCTGTGATTTTACATAATAATTTATGAGTTCTGATAAGACTAAGCTTATCTGGATCTATAACCCAACACATATGCTGGCTCAATGGCCCACTTTGTGCTGCTACAACCTCATTGTCAGCACCATACATCACTCTTGCCTGTCTGAGAGTTGAAAAAAAAAACACAAAACTATAATCATAACTCATTAAGTACTTTTAGAGCCAAGACCTACTGCAGCACTCTCCATTCCCTCCTTCTTTTCTCTACTAATGACCTCATTGTTCTGCTGGCAATTGTGTAGATGAGCTCTCTGATGTAAGTAAAGTGAGAAAGGTTTAGGGTCTCCAGCATCATTTACTGTCTTGCACTGGAACCCACACTCTTCTTTTTCAATAACACCACTCTTCACAATTTCATCTTCTATCATGTAACACACATTCTGGAGTCTTTTATGACATTTTCATTTACAAGAACTCTTTTTCTGGTTGTCATTCCTGATGAATCAATTACATTAGGTTGAACTATTTTATTGTCTCCAATATTTTTCTTACAATGACATGTTCTTCCTATCATGGCACTTCCAATTTAAGCCTTCTGGATCACCATCCCCCGGATGCTGGACTTATTTGGGGGCACTAAAGACAGAGATTGACAGTAGGGTGAGGGATGGTGACTACTTTGATCTTGACCTCACTATTCATGAGGCAGGACAGCCAAACCTAGGATGAGGTGGTGACTGGGTTAGCAATGGCTTTCAGAACATTCCACCAACTGAAGAACATCACTTACTATAAACAAGGGGAAGATGATGGTAAGAGGAGTGAAGTTGCCCAGAACCATGGAATGGGAGAGCAGGAAGGTGCTCTTAAACATAATTTCATTCAAACTGCATTTTCACCATTCTTATTTCATGGCATCTAAGAGAGTTAAATTCACTTGTCCAAAGTCACTTGGCTATAGTTAGACTTCCTCTCAAGGTCTCATCCTTTGAGAGGGAAGGTTATATACAAAACAGAACTAGCTTTAGTTCTCAACTTTAGATGTCTTTGGTTTTGACAACTAGGAAGCCAGAGTAGGTCCATTCAGAATCACACTGAGAACTTTCATCCTCATTTCCAAGAGGAAACGTCCTGCAAGGGTGAGTGACTGTCTTCACAACTGCACTGGTTTGCCTGCAGTGCTCTTGCTCTGGAGGATGACAGAGCCTTTATAGTTGAGGCAGTCCTTTCTAGTCATTAGAGATTTAAACAATTAAAAGATTAATGGGTAAGTAGCTTACTCATAGAACATTTACTCCTTACTTCAAGTCCTTCATAATATATACAAATGAAAGCCCTTAACACTGATTTCAGTTAAGTACCTTTTCTCCCATTCTGAGATGATTTTTTATCTTGTTACTTCTTGACCACTATTGACTGCACGAAGACTCCTGAAAAACACTTTCTGTATATAATGATGAATAATACATGACAGGGCTCAAGGCTAGGAGTGCTGATCCTGCCATTTATTCAGCTGAATGACTTTATTCACGTAACTTGTTAGTTACTTAAGCGAAAGTAACTGAGAGAAAGGGGATTTTCTGCTCATGTTGCTAGGACTACAGAAATAGGAGATAGGTTTCTCAATTCTCCAAGTGAGAAATATGAAGCCACCTCCCAGAAAATATTTATATAAAGGCCACTACTTTCTATAAAGCAATTTACTTCCAGCTGGGTGGGAAATCTTATAACAGCTCATAAATTACTTTGTAAAATCATATCACATCAGACATTACAGTGACCTGAGAGATTAGCTATTTCAAATTAACTCATTTTACAGATGAGGAAACTGTGATTCACTGAGGACACTTTATTTGCCAAAGCCATATAACAAGTCCATAGCAGAATTATGACAACTCTTTCAGCATCACAAGCCAACTCATTAATTCTACCACCCTCTCATAATCAGAAAAATCCTATGTATCATCTCAGGGAATTAGAATTGACTAACCCAGGCCTAAAAATTGACATCCTTTGGGTTGGAGTATAATAGCAGTTCAGAAACAACCAATTTTCAAGAGACTTTCAAATTCTTCCTGGAGGCAGGCAGCTATGGTATTCATAAGACACTTTTATTGATTTGAATTTTATTTTTTAGAAGGAAGCAATTCTTGGGAATAAAAGTCTTTGTAACCCACAGAGATTTCGAATATATTTTAGTGATGTTTGGCTTATCAAAACATCTTTATTAGATTTTTGAATCAGATAATCTTTGACAGTAGAATAGAAAATTTAGTATGTAGGTTAAAGATAAGTCATGTAGTGTAGGAGTTTTCTATCCAACTTTCCTTAAAATATTGGTGAAGCATTCCTCCCTATTTTCCCCCATTTCAATTGTGGTATATACCACTATTTTGTCACCTAAATATTGTGGAAGTTGATTATATAAGTAAATTCTTAGTAGGTTTTGGGAACTCTAATAGAAAGTGATTGATACCATAGCCAAAACCAACAGCACTCAAGTATCAG
Organism: Myotis daubentonii; assembly: GCF_963259705.1. Taxonomy (NCBI): domain Eukaryota; kingdom Metazoa; phylum Chordata; class Mammalia; order Chiroptera; family Vespertilionidae; genus Myotis; species Myotis daubentonii. The sequence goes on from NC_081848.1 coordinate 73,669,944, forward strand.
AAGGAAGGAAAAAACTTGAACCAAAGAAGCATAATCTGGAATTGGAAATGGAGGAAATTTAAGTTAGTACAGCTCAGAAACAGAAGGAAGGCCTTTCAAAACTAAAAAGTAAGATCAGGAAATTCAAAAGATTTCTTGTGTGTCTCATAGTCATCCGTTTACTCATCTATTCAATAAATTCATTTTTGGACAACTGCTATGTACCAGACACTATTCTTAGCACTCAGGATACTCAGTCACTAAGATCCTTTCTTCTAAGAAGCTTCCATTGTAGAGCAGGGAGATAGACACTAAATTACAAACTTAAATAAGTGAAGTATATGGCTGATACATGCTAAGGGGGGATCGTGCTAAGGAATTAGTTGCTGTAGAAATAGAGTTGGACAGGGTAGGCCTCCTTAAGAAGGTGGCATTTCAGCAAAGACCTGATTGGGAGTGAGGAGATAGGTATGTGGATGTCTAGGGAAAGGGCTTCTCAAGTAGAGCAGCCACACATTACAAATTTATCAAGGTGTGAAAACGGGTGGCATAATGAAGAGAAAAAGTGACTGAATTAAAGTGAAAGAGGGGAGTCTGGGAGGAGATGAGATCACTGCAATAACTGTAGCTGTGATTGCAGAGAACATCTGAGTTAGGCTTGTTACCACCAGCATTAATCACCGTATCTAGCAAAGAGTTAGTGCTCAGTGCATGCTAAAACAATGACTGAATAAAGAAGCAAGAGTATGGCTAGAATTTCATAACATTTCCTACCCTTGAAGTGGAATGAGTAGTTGGGGTGAAGCGATACCTGCTACCCAGGCTGGCTGAATATCGGTAGGCATGTTAACATGATAATGAATTAGGTTTATTTTAAATATTTTTTTTTAATCTGAAAGAGGGATCAGACAATAATTTAGTCCAGTTTTGCACATCATGAGTCAAAATAATTAGTATCCCTATGTCTAACTTGGTTGACTTATTTCCTTTTTTTCTCCACTATTTTCACTTGCCCCTCTTTTGATTGCTCTCTTCCCTTCAACTACCATTTCTCTTCCATTTTGACTTCTCACCCTACACTAGTCTGAGCTTGTGGAACTGAAAATGTGTAGCCGTGGTCCACTGAGCTTTAAAGAGTTTTGGATTAATTGAGGCAAGGTAGAAAGACCTGTACTGCATGCCTTTGAAACCCTATAAGCTAAGAGCAAGTACACAAGGAAACTTTCCTCTGGTTATCAAAAATGGCCCATCCCTTTCTACCTGTCTGTGTGTTCTTGGAGGAGTGTGCAAATTCCCCTGCAGGCTAAGCACATATAGAGGTTGATCCTTTCAGGGTTAATTTATCTGCCACTAACTTCACTAAGCAACTTCTAGTCCAGAGGTGATAGCATCATGAGTAAGAGAGAGAACTGGTTAGATTTTACCAGATCTCTCAGGATCTTAAATACCTATATGACTTAACACCTCCACACCATACATTTCCCTTGTGTGTGTAGAAGATGTGTCTTCATTTCTCCTCTGAATATCTACACTAATAAAAGACAAACATGCAAATTGACTGTACCTTTGATAGGCCATAAGCCATGCTCACCAGCCAATCAGAGTGACTATATGCAAATTAACCCAACCAAGATGGAGGCTGGCAACCACGGAGCTGGAGCAAGCAGGAGGCTTGGTTGCCCCAATGATGGATGAAGCCAAGCTTCCTGCTTGCCGCAGTGGGCTCTGAGCTCCACTCAAAGCAACAAAGTTTCAATTAAGAAGGTAAATAAACCCCAGATACCTTCTTTCAGCCAGCCATGGCCATGGAGCTGGAGCGAGCAGGAAGCTTCCCTCCCACCAGCCCTGGCCGGCTCTGAGCTCCTCTCAAGGCTACAAAGTTTCAATTATAGAAGGTAAATAAATCCCAGAATAAAGAAAAAAAAGAGAGGCTGGGAGCTTTCATTGTCAAGGGGCTTGCCAGCCTGAAAACAGCCCTCAGCCCCTCACCCAGACTGTCCAGGCACCCTAGTGGGGACCCCCCCCCACCCTAAAGGGGGTGTGGTCAGCCTGAAAACAGCCATCAGCCCCTCACCCAGGCTGGCCAAACCTCCACCCAGTGAGGTTCCCCATTGAGGGGGGCTTGACCAGCCTGCAAACAGCCATCAGCCCCTTACCCAGAATGGCCAGGCACCCCAGTGGGACCACCACCCTGATCCAGGACACCCTTCAGGGCAAACCAGTCAGTCCCCATCCAAGCACCAGGCCTCTATCCTATATAATAAAAGGGTAATATGCAAACTGACCCTAACAGCAGGACGACTGGGAATGACTGGTCACTATGACACACACTGACCACCAGGGGGCAGACGCTCAATGCAGGAGCTGCCCCATGGTGATCAGTGCGCTCCCACAGGGGGAGCTCTGCTCAGCCACAAGCCAGGCTGACGGCTGCTAGTACAGCAGTGGTGGTGGGAGCCTCTCCTGCCTCCTCAGCAGTGCTAAGGATGTCCGACTGCAGCTTAGTGCTGGGAGCCAGTCCATGCTTGCTGTTTCAAGGGACCTGGCATATATGGCATACTGTTCTTAATATGTTTGCTCACCTTCTTGGCATTATGTGTTTTAACCAAGGTATCTGAGAAAGGTTGTTTCCCCAGGTAGGGATTTTCCCCTGAAGTTAAGGAGGGAATAAAACCTCTTATCTAAGTGCCAGGCGGGTAGTTAATCACTACGAACAATCATGCTTAAGCTACATAATCTTTACTCCCTGGAATGAAGATAAGAAACGCCCTAACCTTTGTAATAGAGATTGATAGGATTGAATCAACTGGTATAAATACAGATGTAACAAGACAGAAAGAGACAGAGCTTAGAAGAGAATTCAGAAGACAGAACCTACACGGAGCCTGGAGACAGAAGAACTTCACTGGAGAGAACATGGCAAAAGATCCTGGACTGAACCTGACTATAGAACATGGCAAGAGGACCTGACTAGAATCTGGTGACTGAGCCTGGCTGGAGAGCCTGGACGGAGCCTGGCTGGAGAGCCTAGCAAGGGAACATGGCCACAGAACTTCCCTGGAGATCCAAAGCAGAACCTCTCTGGAGATCCAGACCAGAACTTGGCTGGAGATCCTGGCTGGAGATCCTGGCTAGGCTGCTGATCAACTGAATGCTGTCTCCGTGTCATTCCTCCTTCGCCGACTCCGTCTACGGCTTTGGGAACCCCTGGACCCGCTGGGGTTGGACCCCGGCAGCTTAGGCCTGCTCCCCGCTGGCAAGTGGACATCCCCTGAGGACTGCCAGGCTGCCAGAGAGATGTCTGACTGTCAGCTTGGGCCTAATCCCCCAGGGAGTGGGCCTAAGCCAGCAGGTGGACATCCTCCAAGGGGTCCCAGACTGCAAGAGGGCATAGGCCGGGCTGAGGGTCCCCCCCCCCCCCGCTAGTGCACAAATTTTTGTGCACCGGGCTTCTAGTGAGGCTTATAATAACCTTGGAGGGAGCTGGAGGTTTTGCAAGTATTTACCTTGATAGCATTTGGACTGTCAATGCTCTGATCCCTCCCTCCCCACTTCTACCTGAAAGAAGAAGCAAAGGCCAAAGTCTACCCAGAACATCTGATTTCTAAGATGATATTTTTGGTATTTGTTATTATTGGATTAACGCTTGGTCATTGAGAAAAATACACACTATGTAAAAGAATAAAATTAAATGTAAAAGCTGCCAATTCAAGTTCCTCATCCTCAGATGTTATTGATGTTAACAGTTTAACGTGAAACCTCCAAATTTTTTTTCTATTCTTAATCAAATATAGTATACTTATAATTTTTTCAATAATACATTCAAACCGTGCAGACTGGTATGCCTTTATTCACTTGACATCATTCCATGTTGTTGCATAGAGATCTTTCTCCTTCTTTCCAATGATTAAGTAGTATTGCTTGGGTAGATTTCTGTAAGGTATTTAGCTGGTCCATTTTATTATTATTATTATTTTTTTTAATTTCAGAGAATAAAGGAGAGGGAAAGAGAGATAGAAACATCAATGATGAGAGAGGATCATTGATCAGCTGCTTCCTCCATGCCCCCTACTGGGAATCGAGCCAGCAACTTGGGCATGTGCCCATCATCAAATTGTGGCCTCCTGATTCATAGGTTGACACTCAACCACTGAGTCATGCTGGCCAGGCTAGCTGGTCCATTTTTTATGTTACTTTCACTTTATCATTATTATAAATAATGCAAGAAATCCCTATGCATACATATCTGTGCATTGAAATCAATTCAATGATGACTGAAACCTATTGAAAGTGCTTTTAAAAGTATTTCATGTTATTTTTAGAAAGAACTGTAAAGAAGAAATCTACAGGAAAGGAGCTGCAAAACACTTCTTATTTCATGCATCTCCAAAATATAAGCCCTGACTAGAAGGTGAATCATGCTTAATTATTTTTCTTCTTCTTGGAGTAGAGGCAAATTACAATAAATTAACAGTATTTAAGGTTCTTCAAAAATAAAACATGAAAGAAAATATGACTGCTCTTCAATTTGAAGTTTCACTTAGAACCCTGCCATCACCAGACGGTCCTTGTTAGCTCCTGCTTCACTCCAGTGCCAGCCTTAAAAGAAACTCCAGGTTTCTCAGAGCAGTTGTGCCACAATTTGTGAAGGCCACTTACTTTCACAGATCTATGAAAAGATTAATTACGGTGATTTCCACTCCTCTGTATGGCAAAGGTGTATTTTACTTGTGTGGATTGTAAGGCCTTCCCTATCTGGTGTTTCATTACTAGCCAATTTCATCTAGTGATTTATTTGCTGATAAGTGTTTACCTCCTGGCTTTCCTACCACCTTGAAAAAAGCATATATGTAATATGAACATACACACATACCAGAATAAGTTAGTTATAAATTTTACTGATGATGTGCATATGCAAAATAATTATTAATGGAATATGCAATACACTTTCTTCCAAATAGCTAATTGATTCTCATATCATGCGCTCATTGATTTTAGCCAAACTCTTGTATTCATAGTCAAGCTCTTTGCATTGCATGTGAACGTAATTCCAGCATGAATGTTGGTTAATATTTTAGCTATATTAAGAATGAAACAAAAGTATCAGGCTGATGTAACTGAGCACAGACTTAGAAAGAGATATGCAGTAGCATACCATTATGCAGTATGCCTGCCATACATAACAATAGCCATAGATAAAAGTAAAAAAACAGTAAAATAATTGGGAAGTGATTAAATATGAATTTGTTTTTCCTTTGTTTTTTATTGTAAGTGTATTTTTTTAAATTTTTAGTAATGGCTGTTTAATAACTGACTCACAAAATTCTTGAAAGTTTGGTACCTATGCAAGCGGCTCCAGGTCACTGCCAGTTAATATCCCATCACTTCACAAAGGATGAAATCAACTACATTCAGAACTGTCTCTCAATGACTCTCAAGGTTAATGGGCAAGAAGAGCTTTAGGCTCCAGTCATACAAAGATTGGATGGAGTTAACATTTTTGGTAAAATGAACCTAATGGACTGAATTTTTTAAAGTACAAGAAAAGATGACCTGCTTTGCACAAATCTTGAGATTCTAGCAAGACCCAACTGGTTAATTTAGAATACTCAAACTGAAACCAGTAGTAAAAGAGGACAATAGCCTATGGGAAAACATATCTTCTAACAAGAAACCAACCTTAAACCTGGCAATGTGTTCATACTGAAAATGGTTCTTTGAGTTTAAAGTTATTTCAAAATTTTACACTTTTTTGTTCCAGGCTTAGGGAAATCTAAAATAATGAATTCCATCTTCCAATAAATAAATATTCAAACAATGAGATCATTCCAGTGTCCCCTCCCATTCTTTCATTCTATGGTAAGTTCAATCACATCTCACCAATATACTTCCTTATTTCTTCAATTATTTGGGGGACAAGGAGCACCCTTTCTCATCTGTGTCCTTGAAACACTTTGTTTCTTGTTTGTGGTAATCATTATATGTTACTATAACTTCCTTTACACTTACTTCCCATTTCACTTGTAAATGCTGTACTTTTCTTCAACTTGAACTCAGTGAGCAAATTATATGGTTTTGTGTTTGTGTGTGTGTGTGTGTTTGTGTGTGTGTGTGTGTGTTTAGATTAAATATACAATTGAAATAAGATTAGCATTAACTGCCCGGAATTTATCTGAGAGATGAGGGAGGATACCCATTACAGATCTAGGACAACCATGAAGCGGTGGGCTGGCTTCCAGGTAATGTGGTCTCACCTCGACAAGGAGGATGACATTGCAGATTCTCCGCACCATTTTGCTTTTTATGTTTTCATTTAATGGTGTGACATCCTATGAAAATGATCATTATTTTTTGTTCCAATTTTCCCTCTAAAGCCGCTTTGACACAGATCAGTGCCTCTCAGTGTCGTTTTTTATGGAGCTGCAACATCAGAAACTGACAGCTGGAAATCTTAATTGGTCCAGTGACAGAAAATGCAATAACTGCTCACAGTGACTTATTTTATCTGACCTTGTGTTTAACTCAAAGGTAAATTTTTATCTCACGGTTGGAAAAGAGAATGTTGTGGGTGATGAGTGGGGCAGACGAAGCAGAGAAAGCTCTTCTTTTGGGAAAAAAAAATGTTACTGGTTTTGGGGCTGTTATTAAATTAAGGTTTAAGTGCCGGTCTTAAATAATGGATGCCAATGGTCTCCTTGGCTATTTAAACTGCCAACCTTTCTGATGTGCCTATCATTACAAATGGCAGCAGGCACCAACTGCAGCATGGAAGGTTGCCCACAAGTGACAAGCCAAAGGTCCTGTCACAAAGACCACCAGGCAGCTGTCAAACATACTGGCATTTGATCATTACTGATGTCTACTATGCCCTCTCATTGGCTGGAGGCAGCTTGAATGGTAGCATCGCCTTGGAACAAATGTGGCAACTGATTTCAGATCACAGCATCTGGGTTCCTTCGGTTAAGCTCTCTGAAGTTTTGGAGGTGCGTGAGGTACATTCTCACGTACTCCTCAGTCTCCTTGCCATTAAAAACTGTGATTGTATTTTAACTGTCATTAGCTCATTCAATCCTTCAATTGAAAAATGTGTAGATTTATAGTATTTGCTTGACTGCTCCAGGTGTTGGCTGGTGTTGACTGTTTAGTTGTTTGCATCTTTTTGATGTTTACTACTCTTCATAAGCACTTTAGTAAAACTGCCTCTCCCCTTTCCTCTTGATCACATGTTTGCATCTGTGTCAATGGGACTGCTTTTTATTAGTGGAAAGCACAGACCTTATTTTGTGTAGGAGGTTTTACATCTGTCTGTCTTCGCTCTTCTGCCAAGGGAAAGTCAAAGTGAAGAAAGTAGTCGAATGAGTCACCCACCAGCATTTATTCTGAAGGGTGCTGGCATTATTACTCCGCATTACAGCAGCATTGGCTCTGATACCTGCATCATGATTGAAGGTGCAAATAAATTTAGCATTTACTATCTTTGAGTAGCTGACAGACTCTAACCCATGGTTTACTGTCTCAAGATTTTCCTTCTTCTGGAAATAGAGAGCATTCTCCATTTAATCATTCCAGTAGAAGGATTCATACAGGCATATGGTATAAACTTCAGGAAGGCTTGATGAAAGAATAAGTGAATGAATGAATAAGTCAGTGGATAATGGAGTGATCTTGTTGTTGGAATCTGGTGCATCAGAATTGTATATATCATATATTTATGTTTCCTCTTTCTTGTAAAAGATATGCATTGAGTTTTACTATTAATAATGTACAGAATAATAAAACCATAATATGTGAGACCTGGAAAGAACCTCACACATTCCCTGTTCTACTGCATTGAAAAATCTGAGAACTTGCCCAAGGTAGTACAACTAATAAAGGCAAAGTCTATGCCCTACTTTCCTGTCTCTTCTCTTTCAACTAAACCATGCTGCTATCTTTTTAAAAAAAAATATGTAGTTCATTTGAAAATAAAAATTACTGGCTCTCAAAGCATACAAAAACCTCATCTAGATACTCCAAAATCCGTTTGAAGACTTGGGACACAGGAATTTGCCAAATGAGACTTCCTCAAGTGATCATTCATCCATTTAACAAATATTGAGAGCTCATTATGTGATGGGCATTGGTCTCTGTGCTAAGAATATATATATACACACAAAGATAGACCCTACCCTTCCCTCCCAAGCTTGCATTCTAGTTTACATTCAGAAATAGTGTTTCACCTATGTCTCTGTCAATCGGGTTTATGACTTGGGACAAATTCCTTAATCTTGAGCCTCATATTTCCTTGTCAGAATAACAAAGCCAGTATATCCCACTTTGCTTTGTTGTTCGAGGGCCAAAAAGTAATGTCAGTAAGTCACTTGGCAGAGTAGCAGACACATAGTAATAACATGACATAGAGTGGCTTTGTTTTAATCAATCCAGGGTATTTCGGTTGCCCTATTTCAGCCCTATCATTTTTTTCTCTTCTAAGAGATTCACCATGGTGCAAAATGTAAGCTCTGCTCCATGAAATTCCTCACCTACTTACTGAATTCCAACCACACTTTATTTCTGTTCCACAAACACCCCTAGCTCCTTTCTTTAGTGTCTTTGCATCTGACACTCTGGATAGAATATCCAGCCCTCCCAACCCCCACCTAGGCCCCTCCTACTGCCTTTTTTATCTGCCTCACTCCTATTCCTCTTCTCTGTCACTTTCATTATCACTTAGTAAGAAGCCCTTTCCTAACTTCCCAGGCTAAGTTAGATCTTCATTAGACACTCTGACAACAGGTTCATTTACATGATTTGCAGAGTCCAGCACAGAATGAGCATGTGGAACCCCTTGTTCAAAAGGCAAAACAAAAGCATTTTTGTAGATATTAGAGTATAAAACTTTTACCCTTGTTTTCTGCCTCTCTTGACTTGCCAGCGTGTTTTTATTTATTATTTAATATATTTCTAAGTAAAGAAAACATTTAAAATTTAATTATTAGCATTAATTGTATAAGATAGCATACGGATTTATTATATTTTGATAATTACCTTTATAATGCATAATAATCAGTTTGGGGTTTGAGGTTTTTTGTGTGTTTTTTTAAACCTCACCTGAGGATATTTTTTTCATTGATTTTTAGAGAGAATGGAAGGGAGGGGGAGAGACAGAGAGATAGAAACATTGGTGTGAGAGAACCACATGGATTGGCTGTCTCCCACCCCAACCACAAGCAGGGCCGGAACTAAACTCAGAACTCTTCAGTCCACAGGCTGGCACTTCATCCACCTACCCAATCTGGCTAGGACCATAATAACCATTTTAATTTCAAACATGAGCTTAACATGTAGACAAAAATAGAAATTATGCAATTCTTGTTTGTGACTTATGCATGCATGTGTATGTCTTTCTTGCCAGAACAGTGGAGATGTTACAAAAAGATGAATTTAGATGTTTTTATTTCACTTCTTGATATATATACACATTCTACCAACACTCTTAACTTTGAGCCTACTAATGGACAAAGAGGGACCAGCTTCTCTGTCATCATAATTCAAACAGGTGATTAGGCAATACAGGGAAGTAACATGAGTAAGAAAGAATATGTAGGCTTTCTTGGTCATCCCTGTGTGTTCAATATCATTAGCCTCATTCCACATTCAAAGTAAGTTCTGGGTAGAATAGGAAGTGTTGCTGCTAGGGGCTGTCAGTGTGCCTGCTTATTCAGTCTGAGATATAATACACTTATAGTCCCTTAAGTATCACTGAACTACCACATATCATATGCCCACCAACATTCTGGGCTACATATGAATGGAGTAGCAAGGAATGGGGACACTCATATTGAGCTCTCTCTTCTGCTCCTGGGCATGGTCCATTATATCGCACTTAATTTTAACACACATTTTAAAACATAAAGTTATCAATAATTTCAAGACAGTAATGAGAGAGCATGAAACCGAATCTGAGGCCTTTCTGGGCATGAGCTCTCATAAGACTGCTCAGATCCTGTGCCTGAGAAGCCTGACCTGCTGACAGCATCCTGTGCATTTACATTGAACTCCTTAAAACATCTGTAATGTTATATTCATAAAATTATTTAACATATGCCAAGACACAAACTACATGAGGGCAGCGATTTCAAATTTCTCATTCAGTAAATATTTTTAAGTATGTGAATAGATTGATAGGTGAAATGCATTAATGGGAAAACCAGGAGTCTGAAGTCTTCATGACCAAGTTTCAAAGAATGACTTGAAATTAGTAACAGTAGTTAATATTAATGTACAGAATTAGAATTCATAGATATAATCCATAGCTGTGTATTCCTCTCCTCCTTGGGGTCATGTTACACTTTCTAATTCTGTATGCTCTGCTTGATCAAACCTTAGTCATGAAAAGAACCTATGCTATTGCTATTCATTGTAAGAGGAGATTCCTTTCTTTTCCTGTGTGTGCATGTGTACACACACGCTTTAACAAATATACCACTCCCACGCATAAAGAAAGAAGCTGCCCATCTTATCTAATAAGAGAGAAATATGTAAACTGACTGTCACTTCATGATGCCTCACAGCCAATCAGGAGTGAGTATGCAAATTAACTTGACAAAGATGGCGGCAGCCCCACCCCTCGGCCGCTCAGGGCCTCTGGGCAGTGTGCCTCCTCAGGGCCTTTCTGCCATGCTCCCTACCTCTCAACTGTCCTTGCAGCCTCTCTGTGGCCCAACCCCCAGCCTCAGAGGCAATCCTCTGGTGCCTGAGGTCGTAGCCCCCATTGTCTGGCATCTCCCTCTACCCCACCCCTGCCCCGCTGCTCTAACAAACAAAACCCTAGTTTTGGAGCAGCCCTACAGGTATGGACGCACACAGGAGTGCCAGGGTTCTTGTTCCAGCATCTAGAAGGGTTCAGGAAATCTGGAGAAGGGGCCGTGCATAACTTAAAGAATCCAGAGACCAAGCATAATTTTGAAAGGCATTGGGGGCCAGAGTAGCCTAACTAAAAGGAGCTAAGATCTCCTCATTTCAGGACCCCATGCTTTTTATTAACACAAATTGTCCTGAGGTGAGGCAGAGATAATACACTTCAAAGTGTCAGGGTTTCATATAGAGTCCATTGTCAGAATGGGGAGATATAGCCTCTGGCTATTCAGGTGTTTGGCCAGTAGGAGGCAATAACATGAAGATTAAGGTGCTCTGATCTGTCTGGCAGCAAGCAATCCATCACTTTTCAGGTTTGGGCAAGTGCCTTTAGCCATTCCCAACAGGTGACAAAATATGTGATTCAGCCCTTGTTGAGTCCCCAAGTTCAATCAACCTTTTGATGAAACTCTTGTAATTATGACATGCTGGAATTGGCTTCCAACACAGGAGCATGCTCAGTGCACAATTAGTGTGCCCAGGGAGCCCCGGGCCAGCCAAGGGGTGATGGTGGCAGCCATGGAGGCAGCGGCAGGCAGCTCAGCTTTGTTTTGAATAGATTAAAAAGCCCCCTACACAATAACCCAAATCATCAGATCTCCCTCCTCCCTATCTCGCCAAATAAAGAGGGGAGAGGTGATGGGCATGGAGGGAGGGCGGGCAGGAGGCAGAGGGCGGAGGAGGAAGAGGATGAGGAAGGGGGCCAGGTGCATCACACTTTCACAATGGGAAAGTGAAACGCACTAGAGCACCCAACCTCTCCAGTCCTCCCCACCTCCGCTGCCACTGCACAGGCTGCAGGAGCAAGCCAGCCGTGTGCCATCAGCCTGGGGAAGGAAGGCCTATTCTTGCACGAATCTTCGTGCATTGGGCTTCTAGTCTTGTTAATAATAGATTTTCACTTTGCTCAAGATCCAAAAGAGGATGTTTTGTCTATTTTTACACGGTTTATTTTGCTAGCCCACCAAACTGAAGTAACAATTCATTTAACTATGTCAAAACCAATAATGACTCACTGCTATCAGCTTTCTTTTGTATAAATTTTAATACATTTTTTAATTCCACCACCCTGGTTGGTAAACCAACCATTGCAGCTACTGCTGTCCAATAATGCGTTTCAGTCATTTCTAATAAATCCAGACTTTAAGATGGCTTATCATGATCTCTATAAGCTATTGGAAATGGATTCTCTCCCTGAACTGCTGGGTCCTGCAGCACTTTAGCTAATGAAAGTGGATTTGGACACACTATTCAAATACACAAAACTGCTGAGATTTTTTTTTTTTATCAACTATAATGTTCTGCAAAATCTGTAATTTTACTTACTGGCCTTTTTTCGCAGAACTTGCTCATGTAAATCGCAATCATCTGGTCCCTAGTGTTTGTGCTTCTTTTCTTTTACATGATTTAAAAAAAAAATCTAATCATCTAAGTCTAGAATTTTCATAAAGTTTAAATGGAGAATATGTTTAAGCACAAATATACTTTCATTATTATTTTTTGCACATAAAGGGTTTATTTTAAATGTTTTAAGTAGCCATAATTATAAAAATTACAGAATTAATAGAAGTATTGTTTATACTCCTAAATGCAGAAAACAGGGAACTGTGTATACATTGTATAGAATAAAAATAAAGACTTAATTCAAGCTTGAAAGATGAAGTCATTATCTTACTTTAAGATGCAAACACAAAACGTCTGAACTATACCCTTTTGTTCAAACTGCACTACAATGGCCCTGGTTGAGTAGCTCAGTTGGTTGGAGCATCGTCCCAATAAGCCACTCTGTACCACAATGATGAAAAATACAAAAGACACATTTCAAGGAGCTATAGACGTTTTGAACATAATTGTTTGTTCCTCTTTTGTCTTTGGAGAACTTTATTTCTTTTTATTTTTTAAGACAACCAACTTAAGTATGTTTCTAAGCACTACAATTTGTGACAATCAAAACAGTCTTCTAAAGGGTTAACAGCATCCAGAGATTCAAGCCCAATGCACTTTGAGGTTTATAGGGAAAAAGAATAGACACACACTCTATAAAATGTTAGTACAGAATCATCTATATAAAGTCCAATGAATGAATAAATTTAGGTTTCATATTCATATAGTGTAGAAATTTCACAGAAAATTCTGGGAAGTATGTATGATTCTTTGACTTCAAATAATATGAACATTTATCATTTAAAGGTGCAAACAATGACCTTGGGGATGTAAAGACTGGGTTTTGGTCATATATCTGCCACTGGTATCATCTGGTATGGATTCAAACGTATCTGGGACCCATTTTATCAATAATATAGTGATGACTAAGGTGAACATAATCTCTCTCCTCAGGGAATTTACAATCAGGATTAGTGACTTGAATAGTCACTTTTCCATCCTGAGGCTTCTGGCTTTGAAACAACATTAATTTAATCATACAAGTGTCTTCTGAATATTTGGCAGAGTTTATCCAAGGGTCATAAGAGGTACAGAGATAAATCTTACCTAGTTCTTGATTTTAAGGTGCTTATATTCTACACAGAAATAACAATGAATGGTGCATATGTGAAAGATTTAGCTAATATGCCCTGGAAATGAGGAGTGGAAAGGATCTGCAGCCAGTTAAATGAAGGTTTCCGTGAGTGAATAGCATGAAGTGGCGTAGGGAGATGTACAAGGTTTGTATGTGTTGAAGGTGAGGAAAAATGAGAATTCTAAGCAGAGTGGATAGAAGAAGACCTGAGGAAGGGAAAACTCAGGCAAGTGTGTCATGTGGCCCTATGTGACTGGGTATAGAGTATACTGAATTGCTTTGCATGTCCTGTTCTCCTTTCCTTTAGTGGGCTGGGCTGGTGAAATCCTCATTTGTAAGACCTAGTTCAAATACTGCCTTCTCATTGCAGCCTTCTCTGCTTCTCCCCAGTATATCTTCTCAAAAGGCTCTGATATGGTTATCTATACTAATAAAAGGGTAATATGCTAATTAGACCCAGTCGACCAGACATTTTCCGGTCATCTGGTCCTCCTTCTGGGACAAAGCCGCAGTGGCGGGGGCCGAGGCAGAGACCATAAGAAGCGATCAGGCTGGCAGGAGAGAGCAGTTCGGGGCGATCAGGCTGGCAAAGGAGGTAAGTTAGGGGCAATCAGGCAGGGGAGGGCAGTTAGGGGTGATCAGGCTGGCAGGAAGAGTGGTTAGGGGCGATCAGGCAGGCAGGCAGGTGAGTGGTTAGGAGTCAGTGGTCCCGGATTGCAAGAGGGATGTCCGACTGCCAGTTTAGGCCTGATCCCTGCAGAATCGGGCCTAAACTGGCAGTTGGACATCCCCTAAAGGGTCCCGGATTGGAGAGGGTGCAGGCCGAGCTGAGGGACTACCCCCCCATACACTAATTTTGTGCACTGGGCCTCTAGTTTATTTATAATTCTGTTAGTCTTACCAAATTTCTAGTTCCTTAGAGGTGAGTGCAATGACTGGCTTTTAATTCTTTCCATTGTATAGAGGTGTTCTGGCTAAATGGATATTGAATTGAATTGAGTTGGAATCATAAGAAAATGGGACTGCAAACATGGGTTAGAAGCAGATACAGAGGGTCTTAAAAGCCACGTTTAGAAACTTAAAACTTCTACGCCTTTTTTTTCTTGAACATAGCAATAATAGCTAATATATTTTTGTTCTGGGCTTTAAGTGCTGTGCATAATGTATTTTATATGGTCTTCAGAACAACCTAATGACATAGGCAATACTGTTATTCCCTTGTTAGAGCAAGGAAACTGAGGCCTAGTGTCCCAGGGACTGGTGCAAATCAGAGGGAATTGATGGTGGAGCTGTAACTTGAACCCTGGTAACTTGACTCCAGGAAAATACTTTTAATGATTATGCAGAACTGTGCTTAAAAAAAGTAATTTTGACCCTAGCCGGCTTGGCTTAGTGGATAAAGCGTCAGCCTGCGGACTGAAGGGTCCCAGGTTTAATTCTGGCCAAGGGCGCATGCCTGGGTTGCAGACTCAATCCCCAGTAGGGGGCGTGCAAGAGGCAGCCGATCAATGATTTTCTCTCAACATTGATGTTTCTATCTCTTTCTCCTTCTCCCTTCCTCTCTGAAACCAATAAAGAAATATATATATTTTTTTAAAAAAAGTAATTTTGCCCTGGACTGTGTGCTCAGTGGTAAGAGCATCACCCAGCACACGGAAAGGTCTCAGGTTTGATTTCCCAGTCAAGAGTAGGTACCTGGGTTTCAGGTTTGCTCTCTGCTCCCAGTCAGAGCACATGCAGGAGGCAGCCAATCAATGTGTCTCTCTTACATCAATGTTTCTTTCTCTCCCTCTCCCTCTCTCTGCCACCCTCCTTTCCTCTCTCCCTTTCTTGCAGTCTCTCTGAGAAGCAATGGAAAAAAATATCCTCATGTGAGGATTAACAGACAAAATAAAAAAGAAAAAATAATTTTGCAGAACTATCCAAGGTGAATCAGAAAAAGAGGCCCATGTCAAGGACCTCAACTTGGAGGCAATTGTAATAAGAAAGACAAAACAAGGGCCTGTATTGAGCTGGTGGAAGTAAAAAATAGGAAAGCAGAAATGTACATAATTATTAAAAGATTTAATAAATTATTCCATGTGGGGGAAAATAAGTGAGATATTGTGAAATATTTACATTACATGTAAATGGTAGGACAATCTCATTCACACACACACACACACAAACAGAAAACCAGGGGAAAATCAAGTTCAACAGTAGAGATTATAAATCTGTGATCATATAATTTCTTTATTGTGTATAAATTATACAAGTCTGAGTATGACATCCTTTTGTGATTTCTATTCCTTAGAGAAAATGCGCTGTTTACAATACAGTTTATTATGTGCGGATATATTTTTACAGATATATTTTGTCAAGATGAAATTATGACTTATTTTGGAAAATAGGCAGCATATGTAAAAGTTGTTTCTTTTAGAGGTTTAGAAGACAAGCTAGAATTTTTACAAAAATATGCTTTAAAAGTAGATAGACCATCTTTGCAACACTAAGAATTTTTATCTTTGTTTCCTCAATGGATAACCAAAACAGAGCATTTTATCTGAAAAAATCAGTATTATTATGTATTTTAATCTTGGGAAAGTTACTCTACTCCAGCAGATATTATAAGGTTGTTGTAAGTATTAGAGAGATTATACATGAAAACTTTGCACAATGTGCATCATATAGTAAGCCCATAAAAATATTCACTACTATTGTTGTATTATTACTTTCAATTTTTATTTTCACTGAATTCCCTAACAAGTCTGTGCCTCACTGGAGAAATATGAAAGTGCTTAATGTTTGTTGCTAAGTAACATATAACCATTGTTTAAGAACCATAATTATAATAATCAAACTATTATTTCTTAGACTCTGCAGCAACTTAACATTTGCTTTATCTTATGGTGTGGGATGGTGAAAATAGGAACTGATTTGTATGATTTTTGCATTTAGGATGCAAATTCAACACTATCCTTTCAGTATTCTGGTTTTGATTGTGAAAACAGTAAGGGAACACAGGATAATATAATATTGAAAAATGATCAAATATATTCTAGAACAGTGGCTCTTTAGCATCCTTAGATGCTGAAACATATGGAAATGTGATGTTTTCTGAAACAACCAAATGGCATTTTTTAATGACATGTGTTTTGTTGTGGTTAATTTCATCTTAAAACATGGGAACAAATTTACTACACTGAAATATCACTGTGCAAATTAAATATACTACAGCATCACAGCTCAGTAAAAACAAGTTCAAGGAAAGAAGTGCTTGAACTCAGAAGGCCTGAGTGGCATTTTCTGAGTTCCTCTAGTAAAAGTCATGGCTACACATTTTATTATCTTTTTTGATCATGGTGTTTAACAATAAAATTTTCAGAAAAGCCCTGGCTGGTTTGCTCAGTGAATAGAGCGTTGGCCTGGGGAGTGAAGGGTCCTGGGTTTGATTCCAGTTAAGGGCACATGGCCTGGTTGAGAGTTTGATCCCCAGTGGGGAGGCGGGGGGCGGGGGGGGGGGGGCGGTGTATAGGAGGCAGCCAATCAATGATTCTCTCTCATCAATGATGTCCTGATCTCTCTCTCTCCCTCTCCCTTCCTCTCTGAAATCAAGAAAATATATTTTTAAAAAATTTTCTTCAGAAAAAAATATATGGCAAAATGATACAAACAAGTCAATATCATTAATCATTATCTTTTTCTCTTCCAAATGGGACTAGGAACGTTGTTTTTTTTTGTTGTTTGCTTGTTTGCTTTTTGTAGCTGGAGAACACAGTTCTGTTTTGTCAAATCTCAGTGTTCCATGTAAGCAGAGCTTCTGAATAGATACACAAGTCAGAAAGGCAAGGAGAAGCCCTACTTAAGTGTAAGACAGTTTTATGTGGCTTTAATGGCAACACTTAAAAAAAAATAGAGAGAGAGGTGATATGTCCCCATGGGCACAGTAAGAATAAATGGTGAGATGTAGCTGCCAAGAAAGCTAATTGGACCTAGATTACATGAACAGCAAAATTATCTCTAGAGTAAAAGAGGTGACATTTCTTCTCTGCAATGGAGAGGTGACACCTAGATGGCTGGACTCAGTGCAGAATTTAGAACTTGAACTTGGGTAGAAATAAACAAATGAACTTTCAGGATTTTGCCTTTAATACCATAAGCAACAACCACAATGAGAAGTGCCTCATTTCTACATCTTGAGGGCCAAGACCCCCAACACTATTCAGCCACCCTTGACCAAGAGCTTCAGCTGGAGGGAAAGGGGGGAAATCAAAGGAATAGTGCAGAAAACATGAACTCAATGAAATGTAAACACGCTGTTTAGTAGCTAAAGATCTGACTGAACATGAAAGACCTCTCATCTAGAACTACAGGGCTCAGTATGGTAGAAGCTAGCCAGAAGTGGTTATTAAGTACTTGAAATATGGCTAGTCTGAATGGAGAGGAACTGTAAATATAAAATACGCACTACATTTTGGGGGAAAAAAGAATATAAAATATCACATTTATCATTTTTGTATTGGTTACATGTTGAGATAATATTTCAGGCATTTTGATCTATATATATATAGATCAAAAAATTAATTAAAATTAATTTTTAATTAATTTTACCTGTTTCTTTCTAGAGTTTTCTAAAGTGGCTACTAAAATTTCTAAAACACATATGTACCTTACATTATGTTTCTACTGGGTGACATTTTTCTAGACTAGAGTCCTGCTAGTTTTTCTGTAAAGAGCTAATATTAAGTATTTTAAACTGCTCAACTCTATTATAGTAGTGTGATGATAGCCATAGGCAGTATGTAAAGAAATGAATGTGGTTGTGGTCCAATACAAAATGATTTATGGATATATATTTAAGTGCCATGAATTTTCATGTGTCATGATATATTATTATTTTTCTAGCCATTTAAAAATGTGAAAGCTGTTCTTTAGAATATGTAAACAGGTTGCTCATGGGTCATAGTTTAATTTGCCAAGTACTGTTCTAAACCCTACTCTGCATTTATTAACATTAGTCCTTAGTAAAATGATTTAGTCTATATCCTCATCTAAAAAGTGTGATATTAACACCTTAATTATATACCCTCAACCTAGAAGTTTCTAGTGAAATAACATGTAAATAACTTCACAACTTGATAAAAAAGAATACTAAAATTGGCCAATACCAAAATGGAATGCTTCTAAAACTAACAAATTTCTTAATATTGAATATATCTAAATATAGGAAAACTTCTAGAAAAAGATTTTGTAGGGGAAAATTAAACACTAGATGTATAATTTAATTAAATGTGTAATAAAATAATTCCTTTCCAAATCCCAGATATATGTATTTGTTTTATAACATGTTAACTCAATTTTATTAGAAACTAGAGGTCTGGTGCATGAAACTTCATGCACTGGAGGAGTGCGGTCTTTCAGCCCAGCCTGTCCCCTCTCACAGTCCAGGAGCTGACCCAGCAATCAGGGGAAGGTGACGCCCCCATCACACCTCTGCTGCTGCCACTGTCGGCAGCGCAAGCCTCAGCTGGCCCTGGTTATCTGAGCCTAGGGCAGCCCTGCGCAGCTGGGCAGCCACCATCCCAGGCTTGCCTACACCTTGGGCCTGCCCTGGGTGGCTGGGGGGCTGAGGGGACTGGGTGCTGCCATCTTGTGGCTGTGGGCGCCGCCATCTTTGAGGGCATGACAGTCAATTAGCATATTCCTTTCTTATTGGCTGTGGGTGCTGCCATCTTTGAGGGCGGGGTAGTAAAATACTATATTCCCTTCTTATTGGCTGTGGGTGCCGCCATCTTTGCAATGGTATGAGGATCAATTAGCATTTTCTCTCTTTATTATTAGATAGGATGTTTTAGGAGAAAATTAAACAAAAAGTCTCAGAGTTCAGGTTCTGACTTCTATCATAGAAATAATTTATTACATTAAAAACCATCAATTTATCAAAGGGCTTTTAGAAAGAACCTGAAATATGATTGCTTGCATTTCTTTTTTTAAAATATATTTTATTGATTTTTTACAGAGAGGAAGGGAGAGGGATAGAGAGTTAGAAACATCAATGAGAGAGAAACATCAATCAGCTGCCTCTTGCACACTCTCTACTGGGTATGTGCCCACAACCAAGGTACATGCCCTAGATCGGAATAAAACCTGGGACCCTTGAGTCCACAGGCTGACGCTCTATCCAGTGAGCCAAACCAGTTAGGGCTGATTGCATTTCTTTTTATTCTGGTAACAGAATATGGTAAGTCTTTAACACAGGAAAGGAGATTATAGGATGTAGATTGGTATAATTCTTACTTTTATCTATCAACTAGAGGCCTGGTGCATGAAAACTCATGCATTGGAGGTTGGGGGTGTCCCTCAGCCTGGCCTGCCCCCCCTCACAGTCTGGGAGCCCTCAGGAGATGTCCTACTGATGGCTTCCCTCTGTGGGAGGGAAGCTGCAGTATGGCCTCCCGCTGTGGGAGGCAACCGGGCTGATCAGGGGAAGGCGCCACCCCCATCACCCCACTGCTGCTGCCACTGCCAGCCACAGCAGCTGTGAAGCCTGAGCCCTGGCCTCATAGCCACCGGGGCTCACAGCTACTTGAGCCCACAGCTGCCTGAGCCTCGGGCCTCACAGCCACTGTGGCTTTGTCTGGATGGTTGTCTGGATGGACGTCTGGATGGACATCCGGAGGACTTCTGCCCTAATTAGCATCTTACCCCTTTATAAGTATAGATGTATACTTATACATGATCTGCAATTTATCTGAACACATAACCAGTGATTGGAAATAAGCTGATAATATATTTTAAGGTGTACATGCCCAATGTTTTAGCCTCTTTGCCAATTTCTTTAATGTGCTTCAGCTGGGTTATAACAGTAGAAGGAGTGAAACAATTAAACTGAGTTTACATTTATTTAGTTACTAAGTTGTTCTCAATCACTGATTGAATTTGCATGTTGAATTGGTTTAAATTGCAGGACCATCTTTCAGATACAAAAGTATGTCCAGCTATTAATTATGTGTTGCTCTTTTGATTTGAATGATGTAGGTAGTTGAAGCTAGAGCAGAAGATTAAATTAATCTCTGCCTTTGCCTTACCTCATCTTTTCTCTATGTGTAATGTGTCTGTGAGATTTGTCCTCATTCCAAGAGAAAATGAGGAAAACTTATCAGAATGAATGACCAGTCCTCATTAAACTGATGTTTCTCAGAGAGATTTCCTTTGATTCCATGCAGTGAAACATTACCTTCCGGAACAATGAGTTTATCAGTAAGAAATCCATAACCAAATGTACACCAACCAAATCAATCAATTCATCCTATTTCAAGGGCAATGAGGAGAAAAATAGAGTATCTTCCAGCTTCTGACAAAGAATCAACGTGTATGCACGGCATATTTGGCCCCATGTGTGAGGAACACCTATTTCTAATAGGTGCTCTGCATTCTCAAATTCACATGAGCTGCACATGGATGACTTTGTTTTAGAGGCTAGAAGAAATAGGCTGGTTCACACTTTATAAATTAAAAAACCCAATCCTATGCAAATGCCCTTTAAGACCAGACCATAAGATCCTCTCAAAGTTTCTCCAGAAAGTAAAGTTTCAGTTGCAAAACAACCCTAATCCTTAAAGCTTTTATGAAAACTTAGCTGGAAGGAAGGACAAATAAACCTTTCAAACAAGCACCAGGGGAATATATGGAGCCCACATCCGTCATTCTCAGTGTATCTCTTGTTACACACAAATTAGTCAGAGAGGGAGAGAGGGACAGCTCATATTGATTTTCTTCATCTGTCTGGGGACGGAACGCCACATGGGTCAATTAGAGTATTTCCTTGTTGCTTCCTGTGCAGACAATAGTTGTCCTGAGTAGTAGGCAGAAGTATGTTTTATTTCACGAATGTTTCTATTTCTGGTTGTATTAAATAAAAATTAGAAGTATTTGCTTCCATTGCATTATATTTTAGGAAAAAATACTTTTTTATATTGTATTTTGTGATTACAAATATAACATATGCATATTCTAGAGAATTTGAAAAAATATTGAAGTAAACAAAGTAAAAATATCTCTTATAGCCCCATTACCCAGAAATAACTACTACTCATTTTTAACTATATTTTCTTCCAGTCTTTTTTTATACTTTTGCATTATTTTGTTAATATATATAATACCTAATACATACTAGGCATTACACTGTCATTTGGAGATATGATGGTGAATGAAAGAGATATTGCTTTTGCATTTGCAGAATGTATCATTTAGTCAGAGACAAGCTAATGCAAAAATGTACTTTGTGCTGTAATAGAATGAGTCAGACTATAATAGTCACACATGAGAGGAAAAGCAGCCCAACCAGGAAAAAAGAGAAGGCTTTATAGGAAAACTACAATCTAAGCTTAGGCCTAAGACTGGAGAGCATTCAGCCGGATAAAGAGGGAGGCAGACAGTGGCAAAGAATTGACCATGAGAAAGGGTTCAGGTAAAAAGCTGGTGGATGTTCTAGGAAATGAATAGCAGATGAATACAGCTTCAGAGGGTGAAGAGGAGATTTGAAATAAGTGGAACCAGGATGGTGGCAGAGCAATACTCTAGCAATCTATGGACATGATATATATTAATTAGGCTACAAATAAAGAAACCCTGAAAAGAGACCTCATATACAGAACCTCAGATAAGATGGAAGCTTTTTCTCTCTCATGTAATCATACAAAGAAAGGTGAGTGTTCTAGTGTGGTTAGGCAGCTCCGTTCTCCCAGATCATATGGAGACCCAAGTTCCTTCCTTCTCATTCCCTAAGGTAAGAGTACAAGTTAGCTCACCTGTACATGTCTAGCTTCCCCACATATCTAGACAACACACAAGTTCCTTTCAAAGAACTGGCATGAAATTGTATATGTTCCATTGTTGAGAACTTGGCCATGTGAGCTCCTTGGAAAATGTTATCTCCAGTTGGGAGGGCCAAATGCTGGCAAATTTAAATTTTGGATAGCAGATTCTGTATGAAAAAGAAAAACAGTAACATATTTCCCTATTATATAAAGGCTCAGTTGTATTTTAGAAATAATGGAAGGAAATTTAAATTTTTATACAAGAGGATATTATTTTCAGACTAGAGGCCCAGTGCACAACATTCATGCACTGGGGGGTGGGGTCCCCTCAGCCCGGTCTGTGCCCTTTAGTAGTCCAGGAGCCCTCGGGGGATGTCCAACTGACATGGAGGCAGAAGAGGCTCCTGCCATCGCCGCTGTGCTTGCCAGCCTTTAGCTCCACTTGTGGCTGAGCGGTGTTCCCACTGTGGGATCGCACTGACCACCATGGTGCAGCTCCTGAATTGAGTGTCTGTCCCCTGGTGGTCAGTGCGCATCATAGTGACTGGTTTTTCTGCAGTTCAGTTGATTTGCATATTACCCTTTTATTATATAGGATAGGAATAGTAGAACACACCCTTGGCAAAGAGTAGAATAGCAATTGTCAACCTATTTCCTGCAAGAATTTTTAATATCTGACTATTTAGTCAGGGGCACTGACCTCTTTTCCCTTAGCTTCTCAAGTTTTTAAAAATGACAGCCAACACAACAATAGACATCCAGAGTGAATAAATCAAAATTATACCTTTTTTTTTCCCACAGATCACTAAATATATATTTTTCGTGTGGCTCAGAATTTTAGTGATTAATTTATGTGTGCCATGAGATGAAAAAGATTGAAATACCTGGAGTAGGAGATGAATTGGACACTAACAGGGATGGAGAGAGGCTTTCAGATGAGAGGTTGTGTGACAAAAAAATTGAGGCAAGGGGTAAGAGTGTCATGAGCTAGGATAGAGGCAGAGGAATTATGCAGAAAGGAGCAAGACATTTATGAGTCAGAATGAGTCATATATGAGGTAGAATTACAGGGCTGGATGCATAGATAAATGGACAAGGTAATGATGAGGGAAAGTGAGGGGTCAAGATGTCTGACTTGGCAACTGGTTGAATGGTGCCATTCATGGATTATATTTGTAGAATGTACACTATTTCAGAGATCACTACAGCATCTACTGGCTTAAAATAACAGCTCTTCTATTAACTCATGATTGTGTGGGTCAATTGGGCATGGCTCAGCTAAGCCATATTCTGCACATCTCAGCTGGAATCAGGCATTTTATGCTATCTTTGGGTCAGCTAGGATTCCAGGGGTGACTCTAACAAGGGCATATTTGGCCTCACTTTCTTTACCAGCCAGCAGATTAGCTTAAACTCCAAGTATACAAAATGAAAATGCCCCTTGGCACAAGCACTTTTAAAAAAATATATTTTATTGATTTTTAAAAAAATATATTTTATTGATTTTTTACAGAGAGGAAGGGAGAGGGATAGAAAGTTAGAAACATCGATGAGAGAGGAACATCGATCAGCTACCTCCTGCACACCTCCTACTGGGAATGTGCCAGCAACCAAGGTACATGCCCTTGACCAGAATCAAACCCAGGACCCTTCAATCTGCAGGTCGACACTATCCACTGAGCCAAACTGGTTAGGCTGCACAAGCACTTTTTTTTTAAAAAAAGAGCACATTTTTTAAAATAGAAATGTTTAAAAAAAAGACTTTGCTGAATGAAGAGGACAAACAAAAAAAAATACACCACACATTTGCCCTGAAAATTTGAATTAAAAAATTTTTCACCTGTTTCTGAGAAAATATTATAGCAAAATAATTTTCTTGAAATAAATTACTTTAAGGTACATGCATTTGGCCATTCTAAAATTATAATTTTCCCATTTTTTCCCCACAGTTAGTTTCTTCTTATGCGGGGTAATATGTGTTTTAGTCACTCTGCACATCATTATCAGGAGTTGTTATTCTACATTTATAAAATAACCCTTTCGAAGTTTCTGTGTCCTGTATGCATTGGACTCATTCAGCAATGCAAGGTACTTGTTCAAACCCAGTGTGTGAAGGAGCCATGAAAATCTCAACAACTATTATTTCAAGAATCAGTTGACCTGATATAGGAAACTATGTGCACAGTGTAGTGGAAAAAATTCACTGAACTTGAATGTTGTGGATAGGGAGTGTGGAACTTTCTTCCTGGGAATCAATTCTATGTAATTCTGAGCGTCACTTCTCTTCCTGGGACTTAATTTTCTGCATCCCGAGAGACCGGCCTTCGTTAACTCCAATGTCCTTTTCCTCGCTAAGATACATGAAACTAACTGACTAGTATTTTGTTTCTGGTAGTGTAAACAGAAGGCCATTTCGAAACTTGGACTGTCAGATCTGCTTTCCTTCAAACAGAGGAGAAAATGAGAACAATTGGAGTAACTCATATCTTTATTCTGTTTGTTTTTTCTTTTATATTGATCTATGATTCCACAATTTGGCATTGATTGTCCAATTGTGATATCCCACATTGTCTTATGTTAATGTTTATTTGCTTATATAAATTAGTGTGTCAGCACTAGTCAGAATATAAATGATCTTATTCTGTATTTTATTTTTAAAAATCACCATATTAAAAACAGTTTTGAATGTTTCTTACTGTTCATCACAAACTGGGGAAATATATCAAAGATAATTACTTTCTAGGTTATATTTCTTACCTGTTTAGTAACTTGAACTATAAATACTTAACTAGATAACTTGGTTTGTCTAAAGTTAGCATTTTAATCCCTTCCTAATTATGATGTCAGCTACTCTGGATACACATATGGTGTCACTACTCAACTTACACTGTATACCACAGGTCAAGGAACTATTTAAAATCTTATGATGTGGATGTGGAGCTAGTATAAATAATGTCAATCACTCATTTTATAGGAGAACCATAACCCTCAGAAAATGTAAGCATTTTGGTGATGTTATATGGTGAGAAGACCATACAAATTATAATTTACACCCAAGTTTAACTTCATTAAAAAAATCAGCCTGGACTAGGGTCTGATTGTGTCCCAATGAATAATAGATTAATTATCTATAATAGGCAAGATGTTATATAAATACTTTCTGCCAAGGCTATTGTAAATAGACTGCAGATACTGTGGTGTGGTGGAAGTTGCCTTATTATTACAGATCTGCCTGCTACTAACTATTAGGATAAGTTTTTTACTCTCTTTGACATGCCTGATATTGAACGTAGGCCAAGATAGTTCCTCCAAATAATATTCATTCTTTCCATTCCTCTTGTGTGTACATCAGCTTTCTGATTCCTTTGGAATGGTCTTGGGTTGATTATTGTTTTGTAGAGGATACATATAAATTTATACAATTTTGTTATAGCCTATATAATAACACCCTAATATGCAAATTGACCAAATGGCAGAACAACTGGTTGCTATGACATGCACTGACCACCAGGGGGCAGAAGCTCAATGCAGGAGCTGCCCCCGGTGGTCAGTGCACTCCCACAATGGGAGCGCTGATCAGTCAGAAGCCAGGCTGAAGGCTGGCAAGTGCAGCGGCGGTGCAGGAGCCTCTCCCACATCCAAGGCAGTGCTAATGACCCCTTGGGGGATATCTGCCGCCCGCTTAGGCCCCCGAGGGATCCTGGACTTCAAGAGGGCACAGGCCAGGCTAAGGGAACCCCCCGCCCCCAGTGTACGAATGCCATGCACTGGGTCTCTAGTATTTTATTAAAAAGGCTTTAAGTTCCTAATTTGATAATTTTCTGAGTGAACCCATATAACATTTCCAGATGCTATATGTACCTTCTGGGAAAATTAAACCTAAACTATTGAACTGGATCAGGAAATATAGCTTCTATTCAATTTTTTCATGAGTAAACTCTATAATCCGGAGTCTCAGTTTTCTCCTCTAAAATGAGAATGAGATATATATGCCTGGCCCAATTTAGAGGGTAGTTCTAAGGGTAAAATAAAACATTTTTAAAACAACAAATACCAAATGCTCTACCAAAATATGAACCTGTTATTAAAACATCTAGAATAAATATTTTTCAGACTTAGCATTCTGTAATTGCCAACTTTTATTACACTGGCAAATAGAGACAAAAGGGGCTTAGTATAATAAACACACAGTGAAATCCAGGTTGCCAGTGGGGTCCTGGGAAGGAACCCCTTCAGTACAAATATGAAAAGAGAACACCAAGCCCTATTGCTGTTCAGTATTTTCTTCTGAAATGGGTATCCAAAGTTTCATCGAATGACTAAGTTCTGTGGGCACTGAAACTCCATCATCTATTGTTTAGTTAACTGAGTTTCTCCTTCAGCCTCAGTTGTCTTCCTCATAGTTCCATGTTTTCTTCAGACCTTCTTCTCTTGGAAGGCCATAGAGATATAACTATTTATTTCCAAAGACATGGATATTATATATATATAATATACAAACCAATTGAGATATATATATATATATATATATATATATATATATATATATATATATATATATATATATATACAAACCAAAGCAGATACCAAATCCAACAAGAAACACCTCTTCATACACAATGGCTGTAGTTCCTTATGATTTATCAGATTGTAGCTTTACACATGCAGTCCTCATAGACTAAAGATATTTTACACCCTCTTCGTTACATTTTGCTTTCCCTTCCTGCCAGAAAACGTGCATGTGCATCCGGCTATAGAGAATACAACACGACGTGTGCGATATTCCCCAGCGAGAAGCAATGGCGTTCTGTCTTGCTTTAGATTTGATGAGCTACCGATTTGTGATAGTTTCATTTTTATTTCATTACTGGGCAACCAGAATGAATTGACAGAGAAAGCAATCAGCACATGATTCACCCACTGGAACCTCTAATACGAAATGTTGGCTGCTTCTGTCAACACAGCCAATTACCAAAGCTACTCAAAGGGTAAGTGATAGCCAAAATACGCCACATGGTTCCGTGGCCCACATCCTGCATGCCTGTTAGTGAATATAGAGTAGACACACGATGACAGACTGCTTTGCCAATATAACATTTCAGGTAAGTGCTCTGTCTGTACTGTGTTCTCCAAGCAAACACAGATGTTTGCGGTAAGATAAGAGCTTATTCTGTGTGTGAGTGTGAGAGAGAGAGAGGGAGAGTGAGGGAGAGGAGACATAGAAAAAGATTGACTGCATATTGAAGCCAGGAAACAAGAAATGCTTCAGGAAAAACAATTTTTGAAAAGTAAATAAATCTAATCCTTCTTACCATGTGGATTGTTTTCTGTGCTAGAATATCAGCCTGGAAGAGAAAATACAAACTCAGACTTCTGGGAGTTCATTGATTCTTACCTTGCAAAGAGGCAATGATCAGTCATTCATTCAACAAGTATTTATTGAGGATTTGTTATGTGCTGGCACTTTATACTAAGTACAGAGACATAAATTTTAAAATCAATCCTCCCCTTTGCAACACCATGGATGGACCTGAGCACATTATGCTAAGAGATAGTCAGACAGAGAAATACAGGGACAAAATAATATCAATTATATGTGGAATATAAAACAGTTAAATCTATAAAAAACAGAGTAAAATGGTGACGACCAGGGGATGGCAGGGTGGAGGTTGGGGGGGTGATGAGATTGATGGCAGTTAAGGGTACAAACTTGTAATGAGTAGTAAATAAACACAGAGATAATGCACAGTATAATAAATATAGACAATAAAATTATCCTATAATTATGTAATGTGATAAATGTTACTACATTGACAATCATATAAATAGTAGAGGCCTGGTGCCAGAGGGAAACCAATGTCAATAGCCAGGGGAAGGAAGGCCTACTCTTGCACTAAGTTCATGCATTGGGCCTCTAGTATAGGATATAAATGTGTCAATGCAATGTGCTGTACACCTTACATTTACACAATGTAACAAGTCATATTTATTCAATAAAAAACCGACATCATACTTCACCTCCTGAAATTTGTAGTTTGGTTAGGGAAAAAGAAAATTAAGAAATCTGAGCCACTTCAGTGTAGGGCAGACAGATGGGACTCTATCAGAGCTCCTAATCCAGATTTTGATATCAGTAAAGATTTTAGAAGAAAGTGAACCCAAACTAAGACCTGGGAGTTAGCCAGAGCAACTGGGAAAGCTATGATTACTCTAAGCAGTTAAAGCTACATCAGTGAAAGGTAATGCCAAGAAGTCATCAAACATTTTAACAAGATACAAAGATTCAGAATTTATGCAGGTTCTTTAGTGTTGGAATCAAGGAAGAGTGACATAGATGGAACTGCAGAATTAGGCAGGGAACACATCCCAAGTGGAAGTGGTATTTGCTTTTTATCCAGAGAGGAGTGAGGAGATATTAAAGGATTTTCCCTGTGAAATGGCATGGTCAGATACACTGTAGTATAAATCTCAAAATTGCTCTGAGTAGCTACACACACACACACACACACACACACACACACACACACACAGGCAGGACTTTAAATACAATTTTAAAATAATTCTTGGAACACAAAGATGGAAGGAAACAAGTATTCAGACAATCTGTCAAATAGTTATAGAAAATAAAACTTTTATTCTAACTTGAGTCTTGGAGTCTTGGCACGAGATCCTGTTGCAACCTATGCTGCAGCGGCAATCCCGTGATGGGAAACCTCTGCTCACACCTGGGGTTCTTGGTGTGGGTTCATCTGTCAGGTACTCTTCTCGGTCCAAGGACATTGACAGGTAATCAGAAAATCACACTTTCCCCATCGAGGTGCTTCTTCTCAACCTGTTGAGGAAGAGATACCAGTACTTTTTCTTTTCTCTATAAAAATGAGGGAAAATTAGATACAGTGCATCTGCAGATTTTCTCCAACTATTGAAATTTTCCTTGGAATGCACTTACATAGTTTTTGGGGGGATTCCCAGCACTAGTCTTACTTCCATCCTTTGTAACCACATTTTTTTGAAAGTCTGAAATATCTTCCATATATCATATCAGTGTGCTGTGTATTTGTTAAAGTCCCCTACTATGACTGTATTGCTGTTTATCTCTGCCTTAAAGTCCTCTAGAAATATATAAATATACTAGAGGCCAGGTGCACAAAAATTTGTGCACTCGGGGGAAGGGGGGTTCCCTCAGCCCGGCCTGTGCCCTCTCGCAGTCTGGGACCCCTCGGGAGATAATGACCTGCTGGCTTAGGCCTGCTCCCGGGTGGCAGAGGGCAGGCCCAATCCCTAGGTGCAGCCCCTGGTCGGGCTCAGAGCAGGGCCGATTGGGGAGTTGGGGTGCCTTCCCCTGTCATGCACAGAGCAGGGCAGATTGGAAGGTTGCGATGCCACCCTCAGTCATGCTCAGGGTAGGGCCGATTGGGGGGTTGGGGCACCATCCCCTGTCACACTCAAGGCAGGGTCGATGGGGAGGTTGCAGCGCCACCCCCTGTCATGCACAGAGCAGGGCCCATCAGGGGGGTTGGGGCTCCATACCCTGTCACGCACAGAGCAGGGTCAATCAGGGAGTTGGGGAGCTCCCCCCTGTCACTCACAGAGTAGGGCCGATAGGGGAGTTGGGGCACCGCCCCCTGTCACACTCAGGGCAGGGCAGATCAGGGGGTTGGGGCGCCGCCCTCTATCACCCACAGAGCAGGGCTGATCAGGGGGGTTGGGGCGCTGCCACTCTCACACTCAGGGCAGGGCAGATGGGGAGGTTATGGCTCTACCCTGTCACACACAGAGCAGGGCCCTTGGGGGGCGGGGGGTTGGGGCGCCTTCCCCTGTCACGAACAGAGCAGGGTGGGTAGGGAGGTTGTGGCTCCACTCCCTGTCACACACAGAGCTGCAGGGCAATCAGGGGGTTTGGGCGCTGTCCCCTGTCACACTGATCCCAGTGCCAGGAGGCCTCGTAGATCCGCTGATCCCGGTGCTGGGAGGCATATTACCCTTTTACTATATAGAATAGAGGCCTGGTGCATGGGTGGGGGCTGGCTGGTTTGCCCTGAAGCGTGTCCTGGATCAGGGTGGGGGTCCCCACTGGGGTGCCTGGCCAGTCTGGGTGAGGGGATGATGGCTGTTTGCAGCCGGTCACACACCCTTAGGGTGGGGGGTCCCCACTGGGGTGCCTGGCCAGTCTGGCTGAGGGGCTGAGGGCTGTTTTCAGGCTGGGACTGAAGCTCCCAATCGCTCCTTTTTTCCTTTGTTTTTTTTTTTTATTCTGGGCCAGCTTTAGCTCTGAGGCCTCGGCTGCTGAAAACAGGTTTCTGGCCTTTGTTTACTGTCTGTATTTGATACAATGTTGGGGTCCGGCTGGCTGAAGCTCCGCTGAGTAAAGCAGGTTTCTTGGTTTTTTTAGCTTCTTTATTCGCAACATAGTTGCTTAGAGTTGCAGCTGAGAGACCGGCAAGTCAGACGGGGAACGTTGGAGTTCTCCGTCACTGAAGCAAGCAAGCCTCCCTGTTCGCATCAGCTGCCTGGCTGCTGGCCGCCATCTTGGCTGCCAGTTAATTTGCATATCTCGGCCCTACTCTGTGAGTGACAGGGGGATTAGCCAATGGGAAGTGTAGCGGTCGTATGCCAATTGCCATGTTTCTCTTTTATTAGTGTAGATGCTCTCATATTGGGTGCATATATATTTACCATGGTTATATCCTTGTGTTGTATTGATCCCTTTAGTATTATGTAGTGACCTTTGTTGTCTATTGTGATGGCTTTCATTTTGAAGTCTATTTTGTTGGATATGAGTATTGCTACTCCAGGTTATTTTTTCCTTTCCATTTGCATGGAAAATTTTTTTTCATCCCTTCACTCTCATCCTGTGTGTGTCTTTTGGTCTGAGGTAGGTCTCTTGTAGACAACATATAGTTGGGTCATGCTTTCATATCATTTCAGCTATCCTATGCCTTTTTGTGAAGCATTTAATCCATTTACATTCAAGGTTATTATTTTTTTATATATATTTTTTTATTGATTTTTTACAGAGAGGAAGGGAGAGAGACAGAGAGTTAGAAACATTGATGAGAGAGAAACCTCGATCAGCTGCCTCCTGCACATCTCCTACTGGGGATGTGCCTGCAACCCAGGTACATGCCCTTGACCGGAATCGAACCTGGGACCTTTCAGTCCACAGGCCGATGCTCTATCCACTGAGCCAAACCAGTTTCGGCCAAGGTTATTATTGATAGGTACTTATTTATTGCCATTTTAATTCTGTATGGCTAGGTTTCTCTATTTCTTCTTCTGATTGCAGCAGTCCCTTTAACATTTCTTGTAATGCTGGCTTGGTGGTGATGTACTCTGTTAGGCTTTTTATGAATGCTAGCCTTGCTGGATATAGTAATCTTGGTTTCAAATCCTTTCTTTCCATTACCTTGAGTACTTCATGCCATTCCCTTCTGGCCTGTAGAGTTTCTGATGAGAAATGTGGTGTTAGCTTTATGAGAGTTCCTTTGTAGGTAACAGTTTGCTTTTCTCTTGCTGCCTTCAAGATTCTCTCTTTGTCTTTAATTTTTGGCATTTTAATTGTGATGTTTCTGTGTGTGGGCCTGTTTGGGTTCTTCTTGCTTGGGGTTCTCTGTGCTCCCTGGACTTGTGTGACTTTTTTTCCTTTCCCAGATTAAGGAAGTTTCCTGCCATTATTTCTTCAAACACTTTATCTCTTTCTCCCTTTCTGCCTCTTCTGGCATGCCTGCTATTCTAATATTATTCTGTTTCACATTGTCCCACACCTCCCTAAGGCTGTCCTCCTGTTTTTTAATTGTTTTTTTTTCCTTTTTAGTTCTCTGATTGAGTGATATTTTCAACTCTGTCTTCTAATTCACTGATTTTATCTTCAGCCTCCTCTAATTTTCTGTTTATTCATTCCAGTGTGTTCTCTATCATTCTTTATTTCTGTTTTCATAGTTACTATATATTTTTTCATACTGTTGAGCATCTTTTCCATCATTATCCTGAACGCTGTATCAGATAAATTTATCTCCATCTCAGTCATCTATTCTTCTGGAGAATTCTTTTGTTCTTTCATTTGGGGTTATTTCTTTGACTCCTTATTTTGGCTGCCTCTTTGGGTTTGTGACTATGTATTAGGTCAGTGATGGTGAACCTTTTGAGCTCGGCGTGTCAGCATTTTGAAAAACCCTAACTTAACTCTGGTGCCGTGTCACATATAGAAATTTTTTGATATTTGCAACCATAGTAAAACAAAGATGTATATTTTTGATATTTATTTTATATATTTAAATGCCATTTAACAAAGAAAAATCAACCAAAAGAATGAGTTCGCGTGTCACCTCTGACATGGGTGTCATAGGTTCGCCATCACTGTATTAGGTAGATCTGATGCGCCTCTCAACCTCTAGTCCAGGACAGTGTTAAACACTGTTTCTGACTAGTTAGATCAGGCAAAGATTCAAAGCCTCCAGAGACCACCTCTGTCTACAGCAGTGGTTCTCAACCTTCCTAATGCCATGACCCTTTAATACAGTTCCTCATGTTGTGGTGACCCCCAATCTCATTTTTACAAATTGAACATAATTAAAGCATAGTGATTAATCACAAAAACAATATGTAATTATATATGTTTTCCAATGGTCTTAGGCGAACCCTGTGAAAGGGTCGTTTGACCCCCAAAAGGGTCGCGACCCACAGGTTGAGAACCGCTTGTCTACAGACTGATAGGATTTTGTCTTGAATTTCCCGCAGGCAATTGTCCACAGGTGTGACAAGAGTTGTTTTCAACAGAGTGGGGCTATTGCTATTGCTTCTGCCTGGAGGCTAATTGTTATTCTCAATCTCTTAATGAGCTTGAGCAACTCCACACCTGTGGGGTGTTTTCCAATAGAGTGGATCAGCTGTCTTCCCCCAGGCAAAGCTGCCTTTTTAGCTAATGCCTGCATGAGGAAGATGGCCTCTGCAGCATGAGGGAATGTCTCAGCACAGGAAACTGGGGTGTCTGCCTTCTGAGTTCTAACCCAAGAGCTTCTGATCCTGGCTTCTGTTCACTCAGCCTTGTCCACTCTGCCCTCGCTCTGCCAAAGCACAAGGTGAGTGGCTCGACAGGGAATTTTGTGCATTGGCCCAGTAAGAGGGAGCCTGAATTCCCCGTTTTCTCTCCCTGGCGGACAGCAACTCTGCTGCTTTTCACAGCCAGATGTTATGTGAGTACCCTTCTCAGCTCTGGTGATCTCTGCTGGGGAGGCCCAGCTTGGAGGTTGGACTCTGGAGTTCTCAGTGGAAACCCCTCACAGCTGAGATATCTCTCTGGAACTTCAGTTCCTTTCTGTCAGAGTCTGGCCCTCCCTTTCGTTCCTTGCCCCTCCTACCAGTCTCTCAGTGGTCTCCATTTTTAGTCTCCACTCAGGGTTCTCTTCAGTGAGTCCAGTGTGCTGTGTATTTGAAGTGATTTCATACCCTTTCATGTGTTTCCTCGTAGTATCATAGACCAAGGTTTGTGATGGTTTCATTTCAATTCCATTACTAGTGAAAAATTGATTGACAGAGATAGCCAGTAGCATACGGTATTACCATTGTAATTTCTAATGTAAATTGTTGGTTGTTTCTGTTAATCCCCCTGACTTCCTGGTGACTGTTCTCTGAATGCCCTCTAACCTAGTGTATGGTTTTAATTCAGAAACCCCATTTTTTTGGCTGTAATTCCATGGAAATAATGTCAGTAAGGGAAATACATTCTTTAACCAATATATTAATTGGAGGGCTAATTGTAAGACTAAATATTCAGAAGCTACTATTATGTATGCAGTGAATTTGCTTAGAAGTTGATGTTTTATAGATCAGTGACATAGTTACAACCATTAATGACAAAGATGATGACGTTGTTGATTTGTTGAGATGACTAGTGAACCACTTTTAATCCCCCTTATTTTTATTATACTATTTGTGCATTAAATTTGATTTTAATAGTGTGGGATCTAGGAACAAGTACTCAGGTGCTTGCTAACTCCCTTCACCTGAGTCTTGACCTGCATATTTAGGCTTGGGTAAGCCATCTGGAGCGGGTCCTTGGCTTGTCTGTGATGTTTTCTCTCTCACAAAGGTCTAGTGAGCATTTACATAAAACAACAACAAAGTTTTATTGAACCCTTAGTACTTACGATATCAGGCACTTGAGTACAATGGTGACACAAGCAAGCATAGTTTCTGAACTCATGGAGCCTATATTCTAACTGGTGAAATAGATAATATACAAATAAATAAAATCACTATTTTAGCTTATGATATGTACTATAAATATAATGAAAATGGGAATTAATAGGTTGGCTTATATTCTTCTGAATGCTTTCTCATGCATCATATTAGTTTTCCTTATACACAATTGTACTATACTCGTTATATTGCTAACCCATCTTTTTATCTCCACCTACCAAGATATCACATATGTCTTTGTAAGGAAAAAAAATAAGCTTCTACAGCATCATTATAATCAATCAACGGTCTATAATTGCATTAAGGCACCACAATTACTAAAAATATGTAACCTATTTTGAAATTCAGGCTCTTTCAATTTCTCCATATTATAAACAGCTTTTCAATAATTAATCTATATATACATCTTAATTATTGCATCTTAATTATTTGCATTATATTTTCCAAAAGAAAAATTAGTGTCATAAGTGATCTCTTGATACAATTGTTTTAAAAAAATGTCTTCTAGAAAAATTAAATTATTTTCCACCAGAAATATATAGAAATGCTTATATCCTGCCCATATTGGTATTTAAATTTTATCCTTAATTTTAATTCTTAAAAATTATTTGTCTTGTCTGACATTTCAGGCTATTATCCATTCATCAACCAGGCCACTTGCTTCTCATTCTCAGCTTCTCGTTCGCTGGTCTGGCCACACACAATTGTACTTCATTCTGTATAGGGTCAGGAATTATCCCCAGCTCTGTGTCCTCATGAATAAAATTTTCCTGTCAGAAACATGAATTCTACCCACCCTCTACTTTACTTCCTGACCCTCCAACTTGTCCACAGTTGTGCAAAAAAAAAAAAAAATAAAATAAAGGGGGGGGAGTTGTTTGCAAAGGATGTTTTATTTAAAATTTTGTTTAAAAATCATAAGGAGATAATGACATTGATCCAGAAGGTCCTTTAACTCAGAGCTGTAAATTTCATTAGTGTCTAAGTTCTTTTCAAAAGTTTTGTGTTTTATTTTCATGTTATAACAGAGCTTTTTTTACTTCACTTTTGCTTAACTTCAAAATTGATGTCTAGGATCACTGCCAGTAATATTATTCCGTTGCATATGTTTTGCTTAATTACACTATTTTCTGAATTCATATTTTGAAGTGAAATCTTTTCTCCACCTCATCATCCAAACATTATGAACAAACACTCTCTGCCACATAGAGATTAGAAGATAAAACCTCTTTTAAAATTACATCTATTTAAAATGTTTCTAGAGTATGGTTAGGGGATGATAAATCATCCTGATCATTTAATTTGTTTTATAAATCACAGGGTATCAGAATCTTATTGTACATGGGATTGAGTTAATCTAACTAGTAAGCCCAATAAAGTCCTAGCAAGGTTTAGATGTCATCCACATTTGAAGTATCTTTTCAATTTACAGTATGGTAAAGCGCAGGTTAATTTCCCCCCAATATATTTGTGTTGATTCATGTATCAATATAAGAAAAACATCTGCATCTTATTAATACTTGTATTATACAGAACACTAAGATGCATTATAACTCAAATAGAAGGCCCTATAGGGAACCTTATATTTCTTTTTCTTTCTTTCTTTCTTTCTTTCTTTCTTTCTTTCTTTCTTTCTTTCTTTCTTTCTTTCTTTCTTTCTTTCTTTCTTTCTTTCTTTCTTTCTTCTTTCTTTTTACATCTTCAACAAACCATAAATGACCTTAAGGTCACTGGAATGTGTTTGCATACAGATTCTTAAAATTATGTACCAAAGGCAAGTAAAAGATTAACTGTAAGATTATGGGACACATTTTTTTCCCCTTTAGTTTATCTTATTTCTTTTTACCACTTAAAAGAAAAACATAAGCACCTAGTAAATATCACCAAGCTGTAATATGAAAAATAGATGTCCAGTTTTGCTAATGTGTTTCTCCGTTAGTCTATACTTTCGCGAATATTGTGGCATAAATCTGTACTTTCGTCTTTGTAAAATTTCTCTAATTCCTCTCCCTCGCTGCCCCTTATGTATCGTAAGCTCTTTTAATTTGAGTAATTAATAGAATCCTTCTGCAGGGATAACAGTAGTTGCAGAGCCATGAACAAATCTTTATTTTAAATATAAAAGGAGAAGGGTCATTATGTATGAGAGGAGCAGAAGTATTACAGTTCTTTAGAAATAAAGGGTATGCTAAAGAGAATAAGGAAGGAAATTATGAATGTGAGTATGCTCAATGAAATCATTCAGAGATTTCAAAACTAAAGCCCTTGAGTGTATTAATCAACAGCAAGAAGAAAAAAATCAGAGCAGAAGAAGGAACGAATCTTGTGCTGTAGGATGAGAAACCCCTACATGGACTGTGATGTGCTTCAGGACAACCCAGTAGACAATGCGTGAACAAAGGCTGCTTCCATCTGAACATGAGACATTCCTGGGCCTATCTGAGGTCAAGTGGGAAGAATGTCTGTGCATAGGTCCCAGAAAGCTGTGTTTGAGTAAGCATAGCAGAGAATTCTTAAGCAATTGAAAACTTCAAACAAATAGATTGGAATCCAATTTTTAGAAAACATATCCTCAGAATACTTAAGTGCTATCTCCAAGGTAATGCACCTACGTGACCTGTTGAAACCCCTGAACGGGTCTTTGATCCCCTATCCACTGCTCATACTAGGATGTTCATCTGGATATATGTTAAGATTGTATTGGCTTTGATGTTGAATTCCAATTCTTACCCTCTATGCCAGCAGTTCTCAACCTGTGGGTCGTGACCCCTTTGGCGGTCAAATGACCCTTTCACAGGGGTCGCCTAAGACCATCCTGGATATCAGATATTTACATTACAATTCATAATAGTAGCAACATTACAGTTATGGAGTAGCAGCGAAAATAATTTTATGGTTGGGTCACAACATGAGGAACTGTATTTAAAGGGCCAGAAGGTTGAGAACCACTGCTCTATGCCATCTAGTTAGAAAAGGTGATCTATGTGAAAGAATGTATCTGGCACAGGACCTGGTAGCAAGAACATTTTATGAAGCTGCCAGAAGAAACTGAGTATCTGAGCAGTTTTCTGAAGTATAAGATGTCACAAAATAGGGGCCAAGGGTTACACTCTCAGTTCATGTTGGTAATTTCAAATAAGCAAGGGCAAAGGATAATCACCAAATACCTATGCCGAGGAAGCTGTCTTAGAGTATAAGGTATTGTAATTAAATAAAAGAATTCCCTGACTATATGGATTTTGACCTTAAAAAATATCAGTGATGAAGAATATGAGGTTGTTTTCTTAAAAGATAATAGTGAATTTTGTCCATTTTTACCATGTTATTCTAGATCTCCAAAAAATTGATTCAAACACACATGCATACTAAATCACTTAAGGTCAAGAGTTGGATAATTGATAAAGGCTTAACCCTTTGCGGTCGTTTGTCTACTCTCAGCCACCAAAGCTTTTTTACCGTTCCGGTTGTATGTCTGCTCTCAGCCACCACAGCAAGGAACCGTACGAATCTTAACTCTATTAATTCATGTATCAGTTCATAATTTCTCTGAAAGCTCTTCAGTGTCTAAGCAACCTTGTCAGGAACCAAAACATTGCCCCGACAAATCGGAGATATCGAAACTCAATATAAACAAACGCGGTCGTTCCACACTCGCCATGCAAAACATCGTGGCGAGTCAGTCGCCTTTTGAGAGTGAAGAAATCGACAAGCTTCGGAGATACTTCGCAGAATTTCAAATAAAGCTTTACAAATTACGTTTAACTGTAATTAGGCATTCTCGCTTGTTAAGATATTTCAAAATAATCCTCCAAAATGGCAAAAAGAAAGTTACTGGAAGAAGTGTACTGCGAATCTGAAAGTAACGATGAAGAGTTTTATTTTGGCACCTTGAATACTGACTCTGACGGAGAAAGTGATAACGTTTGTAGTGATTCTACTAGTAGTGACGTAGTTCCAAAAAAGAATTAATAAATCTTGTTTATCCTTCATCATCTTGCATGTTATGTATCACCGCTCTTTCAATGGAAATTAATTCCGACCAGTACGACACCCATGTCCAAATTTAATACGACCGCAAAGGGTTAAAGTTACCACTGAGGCCATCAAGATTGATGGGAGATAAAGAGGAAGAAGAATAAGAATGAGGAGGAGGAGGAGGAGGAGGAGGAGGAGGAGGAGGAGGAGGAGAAGAAGAAGAAAGATAGATATAAAATATAAAATCACATTTTTCAAAATCATAGTTTTTTCATACAGTGCATACTCCTCCAACTTTGGGTAATAGTAAAACCCCTTTGAGAACATAAAAGATTGCCAAATTCTAATAAACTGTCGCTTCCCTCTACATTTCCACTCCTTCCTCCTCTGTCTCTTCTTTCTCTGTGTCTCTTTGTATTGCCTGGTCACAAAGTCAAGAGAGTAAGCCATGACCCACAGAGTATCTTTTGGGTTGTTTGAGGTGGCAGAATGGATCAAGAGGGTCACCTTGTGGGTTGGTCCAGTAGGTTATTTTATCTGAGAATATCAGAAAAAGACTGAATAGGTACTAAAGTCAGCTGTTCACAAACTGTTTACAAAGCATTGATGATGGAGAAAAACCATCACAAAGTCTCAGAAGGAGATTTATCTCCTACTTCACCAGCTCTTCAGCTCCTAGCAATCTCTCCACATTACTCATTTATCCTAGCCCTGGAAGATAACTCTTAACTGAAGGTCAGTGGCCTACCCTGTTCCCTTAAGGTAGGAAAAAAAGGTTATTCTGCCAGGAAGATTCATTATTTGTATATAAACAAGAGCTGGGTTCTTCCTCTAGCAGACTGGGTCGTGACTGGGAAAAGAATGACTTAGTTTTCTAACATTTTTATCTTCCAGGTCTTTATGTCCACAAAACTTTCAGGAGCCTGAAGCAATGGGATACTGATCCACCTCATTGCAGTCATTCCATACATTCTCTACATACTCCCAGCCCTACCTACATAAGGATATTTTTTCCACTTCCATTTTTATCTCCTCTGTCTCTCCATTTTACCCCACCTTGACTCCCTACCTAGACTTCATAGTCTTGCCATTTGCAGGACAATTTAAAATACAAATCTACATTAGGTCTCTGATCTACACCTTCCTCAGACTCACATGTGAACCTGGGTCCTGCTGTCATGTATCTGTACAGAATTAACATGCCACATTATTTTCCTTGTAATTTGCCCACAGAATCCCTATTCAAATCCCATGAAGTCCCTTGTTCAGGAAGCTTTGGTTTGGGGACAGAAGGCCTAGCCCTGAGTCCATGTAATTCCAATCCTTTGTGACAGGTACAGTGCAGAATTAATTAAAGGGCCATCGCATCCTGTCATAATAACCAGCATCGCAATTCTCTTTTCACTAGGTTGTGATGTTATTCTTTGGGTCTTGTTTGTTATTGCTGGAGGTCCAGAGTCAGTGCTCACATCTTTTGAAGTTAAATACTCTGCTATTCTTTACCATTGCTCTCTTCTTTTTCTCCAAAGAATTATCACAGTTTTTTTTTTTTTCTTCCTGGCTTTGATTTTGCCTGTTAAATTGTTCATTCAACAAAAGAATATCAGAGCTGGAAGATTTACAGTTGAATCACAGCAAAGTGTGTTCTTAATGTCTCAACATTCATTTCAGTTTTCTCATAAATCTTCAATGTCTCTTAAGACAGTCTATTCTTCTAATTTGTATATTTTAAAGCTAAGTATTATTGAATTAATGTTATGCCCAGATTTCAGGATCCCCAAGAAACCACACCAAGGAGCCAGCCGTGTCCGATGCAAAAGCATAAGAGTCTTTATTCAAGCCCGGGCTTGGCTCCCCTACCCTCCTTACTGACTCATCAGCAAGTGGCAGAAAGAGAGACCTCTGTGTGGAGAGAGGTTTTATAGGGGGTTGGAGTAAGGGGAGGAAAAAGGACTGTGGGCCCTGCCGATTGGCCAGGTGCAAGTCGGTGTCATGCCACACAGGATGTGGTCACATCTATGGTGCGCACTTACCTTGATTGCCATTGGTCAGTTTAAAGAAGTCCTGGGTGTGGCTAGCAGAGGCTTGGGCCTCCGGGAAGAAGCTCCTTGCCGAGCACATGGCTGCCCAAAAATGGAGGATCCAGGGTAAGATTAAGGGCGTAGCCCTTACCCTGGGGCAAGATGGAGGGCGTAGCCCTTACCCTGGGGATGGAGGGCGTAGTCCTCGCCCTTTCATTTAACACATCGTATGCGGGAAATGTATTTATACGTTCTACCAGTGTAGTAGAGTGCGGGACACGTATTAATACGTTTTTTATATG
Organism: Myotis daubentonii; assembly: GCF_963259705.1. NCBI lineage: Eukaryota > Metazoa > Chordata > Mammalia > Chiroptera > Vespertilionidae > Myotis > Myotis daubentonii. The sequence continues at coordinate 73,710,631 of NC_081848.1, forward strand.
CTAGCGATAGGATAGAAAGCGGGTAACGTATAAATACGTAAACTAAAGTTATTGTAATTTTACTGAACGTTGCCATTTGCGCAAAAAATTAGCAAAAATGGCCCGTGCCACCTGTTAGCGCGCGATAAAAACTACCCGCAAACAATGTGTTAACTACCTCAATCTAAAATTATTTATAATGAAAGGTTTTGGTTCAAGACCAGCATTATAAATAGAATATTGTATGGACGGTGGTAAAATATCCTTATTATTTATACATTTTAAGTTTTCATTTATCTCTGGAATATTCCCACCCTATTAAACTAATTATGCATAAGAATTATGAAGGTTGCTATAGTCTGACACTGGATTCGTCCCTCCTTTTGCATTATTTTCGTTTCTTGTTGCAGAAGACCAGAGGAAAAGCCAAGCCAAAAAAACGCTTTAGAGAAAGGGAGTTACACAGTTTATTACACCACTGGCAGACTCAGCGGGATAATTTCCCAAGTCTGAGTAGAGTAACACGCAGGGAGCTTCTCTTTTATATCTTTCTGGTGTTTTTGTCCCTCAGATATGGATTATGCTTCTGGTCCTTTTGTGGGCTTTGCAAAAAAGGCCCCAGGTGTTGGGGGTCTTGAGATCATATCTAAATGGTCTGGCCAGGTGCCAGCGCTAGTAACCGCCGCCCCCGCCCCCCCAACCCCTCCGGGGGCTGTGCACTGTTCATAGTTATGGCCTTTGTATTTAGGTAACAGGTCTTAAAAGACCAGTTTCTGGAAATGAGGCAGGGACTTAATTATAGGTTATCAAGAATGTACACTGGGCTTGTTGGCACAGATTGCTAGCCACCCCCACCCCCCACCCCCCCCCAAATATCAGGGTTACATTGGAGTTAGCCTTTTTAGTCTTCTCATCTTGACTTTCTTTTATCTCCCTAGCAAGGTTCCATGTTCTCTGAGGGCTTTGTTCTCTGTTGTGACAGCCCTTTATACATGCCTTTATTTTAATCAAATGCCTCCAGGCTGTGGTGGGTTACTTGTTGATATCTCCTTTGCATTCCTGATGGCTATGCTCTGCAGGTCCAAGAGTAAGTCTGTTCTAGCCTAGCCTGGGGCACTCAGCTACAGACATTTTGGGAGCACTCAGCAAGTTGTTTTCACCCTGAAATCCTGTTGAAGACACAGTAATTTCTTTTTATCCCCCAGTAGAGCATGGTACATAGTAGGTCCTCAACAAATACCTCCTATGGTCAATGTCATAATAAATGGATCAATTATCACAGAACAAGTGCTTTAAAATGTTAGCTATTGTTATTAATCAGTGTATATACAGCAAGTAGTTTAGATAGATTTTAGGTTGTGAGAAACAACTGATGTTTCCTGTTTCCTATTCACAGGGCTCCTAGCCTTAAGGAGATAATTACAAGTTTAGGATATTCCAAACAACTTGTGCGCTGGGGATCAACAGATCAGAAATCTATTTTAGATTCAGTTAATTTAGTTTAACACTCAAGATTTAGCTGAATCCCTCATTTTATTTAAAGAGACATGCTGGATGCTTCTCTAACTGTCTTTACAGCTAAACACTGACAGAAGTGTGATGCCTAAATTAATATCAGCCATACCAATCAAAGGTGATTTTCGTTACTGTTTAAACAGATTATTTATGGCAAGAGCTGATGTGTTTTGATTTTTCAACATGTCAGCTATAAGATCAGATTGGATATTTTAGCCTTGTGATAGCTCCCTATAAATAGAGGCATAAATTATAAATACTCATTGATGCAATTATAAGTTGCCATTTGGTATTCTTTGATTCCAGCAAAATATAATGACCCTGAGTTAGAACATTGTACTAGGGGTGACCTCTGTCTCCAAAACTCTATAAGCCAGTAATTCTTGCTGCAAAGATCCTTTTTTTCCCTCTCGTCCTATTGTAAAATTGTAACCATACAATCAATGGGTCCATGCTGCCTGTCACTACTTGAGCCAATTAAGCAGAGACAGGCTTGAATCATATATGAGCATTTATTCCAATACTGCCAGCAGTATGGGAGAGCAGCAGGTCATCCGCAAAAATCTGCTCTGCCCCTCCCCCCCCCACCCCCCGCCCACCACCATAAACCAGCTGCTTACATTGGGTAGAAAGACAAAGATCACATGGGAAGTAGGCAAAAAGGTATGACAAATGGGCAGTTTATAGGTAATGCAGGCTGGAGATTTGCAAAGGCCTGCAGGTATGCAAAGGCTGGGGGTCTTCAAAGGGCTGGCAGCCCTGGTCTCTGCAACAAGGTTGTTAATCTTTCCATGATAATAGATAGCTCCTGGATGGAGAGGGTGGGCCACATTTCCAGGTGAGCTCCCAGGTTCCTCATGCAACTCCCAGCCAGGTTAGAATGTGCTTTCTTTAGTCAGAACAAAACAATCACGGTCAACAGAGCATGATTAATATTTCTTACAATGATAGCGGGTCCCCAATATTCTATACCTGCCCCTATCAAAATCAACAAACAGACAATCCCTCACCTGCATGTTTGGAGATTAATTCTTCTTCTTCCTAAATGGGTACCTGTCCCAGCCACATATAACAAGGTTCTGCTGAGGGGCGAAGAAGTGGGTATGAGTCAAGTACAGAGCCTGGCAGTGTGGCTGGACCTATAGGTTTTCTCAGATGAGCCTACACCCTGGCAGGCTATGTTCTGGGTATTAGGAAGGAAGGAAGAGTGCTGATTGTCGCCATTCTTGGGCCTAGGATAAGATAGTGCTCCACCTGGGTTAAAATCCCATCTGTGTTGCCAACAAGGTGAAAGCTTGGACAGTAAATTAACCTAGTTTCTACGTATTTAAAATGAGGAAAACAGGGATACAAAATGGAAGGCTTTTTTTTTCTCTTTCTTTTATGAGACATGCATGAGATAATTTATAGACTTTTGGTACACAGGAAAAGAAAAAAAAAATTCCCCTACTAATTCCCTCCTGAGTTCTTGATGACTAACCCACCCCCAGGCTTCAAAGCAAATTAGAGAGATGCAAAGGTTGGGCGTGTGTGGGATCCATGACAGCACTGCTCTGCTCTGGGTTTCATAGAGTGCTCCCCTCTAGGCCCTAAAATGTCTCTATCGCTTCACTTTTTGGTGGTCCCAGTAACTTCTCCCATGTTTAACGTGCCTGCTGGGATCTCTGATTTATCTCCCTTTTCAAAAATCCTTCTGCAGCTCCGAATTCTCCACTGTATACCTTCGGCTTACTAAATAATAAATGGCCCATTCTTTTTTTCTCCTTTCATTCCCACCCAGAAGTTAGCACTCAAAGTATAGCTCAAGGAAGAGAAAAAATACAACTGCAGCTCTCCTCTTCTCTCAATCATAAGCTAAGAAATTGAAAAGCAGTGCCGGAATGAATGTGAAACAAGTGAACATATAAGTAACAATGCAAAATAAACATATTGAAGAACTCTGGGTCCCTCAAGAAATGGGAAGAGGCTCAAATCAGTACCTCATCCTTGGACTTCAGAATATGTCTGAGTACAGACACAATTGACCCAAAGCCAAACAAATAAATGAGACTCGGTGGCACAAGTAACAGTCTCAAGCTGATTCAATGTGCACATTAAATTTATGGGGACAATTTGCAGAATTATCTAGGATCAATTCTGGTTGCCTCCCATCCGGCCCAGTTCACATATTGTTTTTAGTATGATAATAATGTTATGTAAATGATATATTAATGTAGGTATTGGGATTTGGTACATGGGCATTCCTTGACTAGCCCCTCACACAAACAGGGATATCACTCAGCCATAAAATTGCCAGGAATGGCATCAGATTCCATGTGAATACTTTCTACCACATGGTGTTTAGCCTCTCCTGTGATTCTGCATGAAATATTGGAGGTTTGGGAAGGGCGATCAGGAAAAGGGTCTTCAAAGCTTTCATCCCTCCAAGCATAACCTGAATGTCCAGCTTCTTGGCCCAGGTAATAGCTTTTGTAGTGGACCCATCAGCCCATAACACTTTTATAGTGTACTTATAGGTGCCATGAGCTCAATAAAACCAGGGCACTTGAACTTGACATAATTTCTTCTTTCATAGAGGTGTCACGTTTTGAAAGGCCCCAAGGAACTACCCGTGGATCAAGAGACAGATAGGCTGAGCCTCTTCACCAATTTTTATAGATGAAAAATGTGTCTAATTGGGAAAAACAGCCTCTCTCATCAAATGAAGGTTAAGTAAGTCAGCAACACTCAGGTAGAATCAGATCATTTGTAGGCCACTTTTCTCAATGTGAATTTTACTATATCTATAAAACCAGATCAAGGTTGAGGAAGTTTATTAGGGGATAAAAAATACCTTTACGAGCTACCATCTTTAATCCTTGAATCAATCATGCTGTAATGAGCACCAAGTACTGGAGGCAAAGTGAGATGGGGCTTAAGGCAAAAGTAAATCTCCGTGGAAATTAACATGGCCTCCAAAGAGTCTTGAGAAAAAAATGTTGCCAACAGCAAACCAGTCCAACTGAAGATTTGTCCATCCAAAATGGACAACAAGTACAATTATTATAACTACCATTTACAAAGTTACTTTGAAAAAAGAGAGAATGTATATGCAACCTTGGCTTATCAGACAATACTCTACCCAACTGAACTACTCAGCCAGGTATGGAAATTGGGGTATTTTATTTTAATTTTTTTTTAATCCTCACCTGAGGATATTTTTCCATTGATTTTTTAGAGAGAGTAGAAGAGAGAGGGAAATACAGAGAGAAATATCCATGTGAGAGAAACACATTGATTGGTTGCCTCCTACATGAGCCCAGACCAGGGCCCTGCCCAGGGAGGAGCCTGCAACCAAAATAGATGCCCTTGACTGGAATTCAACCTGGGACCCTTCTGTCTGCAGGCTGATGCTCTATCCACTGAGTCAAACTGGCTAGGGCAAATTGGGGTATTTTATTAGAAGAAATGACTCATTCAAACTCGGACTAGAAACAAACCTCCATCATTTTAGTATTATTAGGTTGTTTTATTGTATATGCATTGTACATCTATATATATAAACTAATATAAAAATAAAAGTTGGGAAAGCTGGGAGAGATAATAAGAATGGAAAAAGGCCAATTTGATATGCTTTTGTTTTTCCAACTCTCCATTTTATGTAGAACTAGGGGCCCAGTACACCTTGAAAGGAACTGTGGCCCACAAGGCTGCAGTGGGCACAGGGGCAGGTCTCAACAGCCCCGCTGCCACCACTGCTCCAAGCACTGATAGTACCAGCCCGCTCACACCTGCGGAGTGATTGGGGCTGTTGGCAGCAGCGGGTGCGAGTGGCGGCTCTGGTGCCAGCAGCGGGTGCGAGCAGGGCCACACCAGTAGCAGGTGCAAGCACTGGGTGGGACCGCGGCACATGGGAGCAAAGAATTTTCAGTAACCACCAGAGTCTTGCCCCAATGACAACAAAGAGCGCCCTGCCTTCGTCTGGTGCCCCCACTCACCTGCTCCACCATCCCACCACAGCCAATACCCACTATGTTCCACACGCTCCCCCTGGTGGTCAGCACACATCATAGCAAGTGGTTGTTCAGATGTTCTGTAGTTCGGTTTATTTGCGTATTAGGGATATATATATATATATTATATTTTGAAACACAGACTATGCAAATAATGATCTACAAGATACCGCAGATATTGCTGGGTAATAAAGTGCATTTTTTCTTAATTGAAAATTGAATCTGTGAATCACTAGAAACAGATATATATGGCATGATAATATAGAAGAGTTTAATTAACCCAGATGGAACTTAAGGGCTTTCCAGAATGAATAACCCAAGGAAACACCCACATTAGAATTATATATGTGGGCTTTCCAATTTAACGAGTAGCTCATAAGTCCCCTCTGCTAAAAAATCACTTTGGTATTATTACCACATATTTGTTTATTACAATTAGATAATATTTTATTTCAAAGAGCCTAAAGTATTATACTGAGACTTTGCCACATCTGATGTCATAAAAATAAAAGTGAGGAAAGCTAGGAGAGAATGAGAATTTAAAAAAAGAAAGAAAGAAATGATAGAAGGGATAATAGTAGCAAGTAATTGCTAATTCAAATTGCCTTTGGAGTGCCTATCATACCTGCAGCCTCCCAGAAGTACTAGTAGGAAAATGGATGAGTAATTGTATAGTCATATCATTTAACTTTTACAATGCTCCTATAAGGTGAGTATTCTTGCCTCAACATTATAGATAAAGAGCCAGTTCTGTGAGGACAGATATCTTCAAAGAAGATTCCTAAGAGAAAAAATCTGTATTTCTAGAAAATGAAGTGAAAGCTGTACTGAAAGTTTGGGTAGAAAGAGCCGCCACAGGTAGATGGGAGACTGACAGGATTATTTCAAACCACCTCGGGCCCATCGTGCGAAGGCAGGTTCTTTGGAAAAGACAACACTGCTGGAAAACTAGAAGGCAGCAGGAAACGAGAAAGACCAGATATGAGATGGATTCACTCTATGAAAGAAGCCAGAGGTATGCATCTACTGGAGAGGAGCAGGGCTGTTGAGAACAGGACATGTGGACATCGCTCATTCATCGGGTTGCTAGGAGTCAGAGCCAATGCAAAGCATCTAACACATGTTGAGTTAATGAAATCAATCAAAGTCTAATGCTGCTCAGTGGAAGTGCTGGAATTTCCTCAGGTTGGTCTGATTCTGAAGCTCAAGAAACTCCAATTACATCCTCCTTGCTCTGGTTGGATTTTTCAAGATTGTCAAATGCCAGATCTAAATGCTGAAAACATCTTAGGGACTATGTATTTGAATAACCTTATTTGCTGCCACTTGACATAATTCACTCCTGTAGTTTTTCAATTTTCTAAATGTCCCTGAATCTTAATCCTGTTGACATATGTTCAGAGTGACTTGAGTTAGATAGATAGGGCTTGAAAGCTCTAATGGAAACTCCCTAAACAGATGAAAAAAGTTTTCTCTGTTTTAATCAGTGTTTGGTTATTAATGTCGTTCTCCTTGAGATGACAATTTTTCCCCCCAAGTAAAAATAATCAATCAGTGTTCTCTTAGATTTCCATCTCAGATTAAGAAGAAAAAATTTTCAGGCATCAACATAAAATGACAGAAATACACATCTGTTGCCATGTGAGCATGTTAGAAACCCATGTCTGTGAAAACCTACCTCTGCTTCTGAGAATAACTTGGAGCACAGTGCTGAAAGTGTTTATACTGAAGTATTATGGGGCAGATGGTATAATTAAACATGTTTATTTATATATATTATGCTGCCAATTTTTAGAAACACACCTAATTAATGAACAAAATTATACACAAATACACAAAAGTGTGTGGTAATAGTGTGTGTGTGTGTGTGTGTGTGTGTGTGTGTGTGTGTGTGTAAGATTCAATTAATTTGGGGGAATTTACCACTTGTAGTTTACTTTTGCCTAGAAATTTCCAGAGTTTATTAAAAGATGCCCAATGGAAATCTAGCAGGTAATGAATTATCCAGGGTCATATTATTTATAGAAAAATATCATAAACCTGTCAGGAGTGGATTTCTAATTTGATTAAAACAATCCCTTGTGACAAATATTTTTAAAAAATAAAAAAATGAGAAAGGTTGATGCTATACCAATTGAGATTGTATGACTCTAGAGACATCAAAATGTGAGAGCTGAAAGAAAAGACCAAGCACAGAAAGTCTATTTCCTCAATGGGTGGAGATATCTAATTTTAGGACACACTTAGTATTCCTGCCAGATGGTTTTCTGATAGAATAGTACTGATATACTGAGAAAAATTTGAGTGTTGGATCCACCAGTCATGAGCTTGAATCTGACTCTGCTATATTACCTCATCTGTATAAATTCATTTCTTAAGTTATACAGCAAGGATAATAATAGCACATATGTCACAGGACAAGATCAAATAGATAGCAGCAGATATAATTTCCAGTGATTACCAATACATTTTAGCTATTATTATATGTAATACTATAGGCCTGGTGCACGAAATTCATGCATGGGATTGGGGGAGGGGGGCATCCCTCAACATGGCCTGCACCCTCTCGCAATCCAGGATCCCTTGGGGGATGTCCGACTGCCATTTTAGGCCCGATCTACAGCAGGTGGGGCCTAAACCGGCAGTTGGACATCCCTCCGGCAATCCAGGACCACTGACTCCTAACTGCTTGCCTGCCTGATCACCCCTAACTGCCTCTGCCTCCTCCCCTGCTACCGCGGCTTCATCCAGAAGGACATCCGGAATGACATACAGAAGGTCATTCGGCTGTCTGATCTAATTAGCATATTATGCTTTTATTATTGTAGATTTTTATAAGCAAGAAGAATTCAATGTAGTTTTGGTTCACACTCTTTCCCTTAACCTAATTTTGATCCTAAGATTTTCTGTAGCCATCATCTCTATATTCCCATCCATAGTATAGAGGAAAGATTTTCCTAGAAAATTCCCTGTTATTAACATAACAAGTCTAAGAACACACAATAGCTGAGATCCATTCTGTCTAAATGTTATGGTAGCTTATTTGGAGCTTTCAGGAATTTGTTATCTAAAATTATAGCATAACAATCAAGAGCTGGTCATTTGCATAGTGAATGATTTCTAATTATATGTTTTTCAAGCCAGTGGTACCTTCATCCAGCGTCCTAATGCCCAATGGCTGAATTTCTGAAGAGCAACTAGATTCAATATTATGCTTGGCCAATGATATCACAGTAGCATCAGCACCAAGAAAGAGTCATCAGTGGCACAGAGATGGCTTTATCATCAGCAAATGGGGACAGACTCAAATTTCCAAGCTCAGAGAGCAGCCTTCCCCACACAGAGCATCATTCTATGAGTTCTAGAGATCAGGTTTATGCCCGAAGACTGAGACCTGCTTACTCCCTTTATCTTCTCTCATGAAATACTTGTTATGACATGAAATTACCCAGGCAATTTTTAAAACTAGAGACAATATTTATTTGACAGTGATAAGAAATGCTAAAAGTTGATAGCAGATTTCAACATGCTAAATCTCTCTATACTTGTGATAAACATACCGATGCACTAAATTTCACCTGGGCTACAGTTTTTCTAGAGCAGGATTATGAAATAGAATTTAAAGGAAGACAGAGTGGCTAGGGAAAAATTTATGGTTGTATTTGCCAAATCAATTATCAACCTTAGATTGGCTCCATTGTTACTTTCTACTCTCTTAATTTATTTTTCCATTTTAAAATCAGCTTCAACTATCGCAGCACATTATTGAGTGGTTAATGCTTTCCCCAGCAGAGACTAATTCTCTCCCTAGTCAAATTAATCCATTGATTTTGGCTTGTGGATGGATGCTCATTCTTTTAACCATAGGATGAATGTGCATTGTACAATCATTCATAGCCATGAGATACTTAGACAATGCTTAAGCGATTGTCAGGGAACCAAAATGAATATTCAATCTGTTGAATATTCAGCTACACACACACACACACACACACACACACACACACACACACATACAATTGATGTCAATCATTTTGTAAGATGTGCATCAGGTAAAGAGAATACATTTTTTTCTCTCTGAGGGCATTGCTAATTATGTGTGTGGGTGTAAGTATGTGCATGTGTATGTGTGTATGTGAACACAGATTTCATTTGCATTAAATTCTCTGCATGCTTTCTGTTCACAGTGATAATATTTTGCTTTAATGGTATTTTTCAATATACAGTGCATTGATTCTAATAAATATTCCATAAAATATATAGCAGATAGGATTATTAAATATATTTGTTCTGATATAATCTCAGCAGTGAACCTTACAGATTAAAAGAGACAGGAAGGGTGGCAGATACATTACCATACATGTGTTTTCTCAATCATCCCAACAGGCAACAGCCCTCTGATGTTCCAGATCCTGGTATATGATGTGACGTGATATGTTTTACAATTGGTTGTCTAGATTTAAAGTCTGGTGTCCTGCCAAGTGAATCCAGAGGAGAATGCTCAAAAAACATAACAGGCCCAGATCAGCAAAAACTCCATTTATTGCTATTTACTGGGTTTATTATAGGTCAAAGGGACTCTAAACTACTCCATCAGGTTTTCTTAACTTTGTATGACAGCCAATTTTCTCAACCGCAGTAGTATTGGCATTCTCTACTGGATCATCCTTTGGGGATCTGTTTTATGCATGTACCATGTTTGGTAGCATCACGAGCCTCTACCCACAAGATGCCAGTAGCACTTTCCCAGTTGTAACAACTGAGAATGTTTCCAAACATTGATAGTTTTGCCCTGAGGGGACAAAATTGTTCTGGTTGAGAATTACCATTTTAAAGAATGGCATGTCCTCTTGTTTTCTTTTCTTCTCAAAAAGCTTCCAGATTCTTTTTTGCAATTTACACCCCCCTCCCCAGAACCATTAGGATGTTTATATAAGAATTTCTCTCAGAAGAAAAAAATAGTATTTCAGTTCATAGGCTATTTCAATACAAGAGAGAGAGAGAGAGAGAGAGAGAGAGAGAGAGAGATGAAAGTTAGATTTAAATCACCAAAGTATGAACTAGGACTATGAAATTAATAAAACTTTTAGTATACTTCCTTATTCCCCATCCTCCCCCAAAATGTAACAAAATTTAATCTGATGACACAGTTTAAGAGAAATGTTACATGCATGGCCAACAGAGAAATGTACACCAACATTAAGAAGCAAGCAAGTAACCCAAAGATAGGGGAAAATTTGGTTGATGGAATAATTTTACAAAACACTCAGAAAGTGCCTTTAATGGATTTCTATCCCAATATACAAAAACCCTGGGTCCGTCACATCCACAAGGACTGGAGACTGGACCTAACTCCCAGCCTGCATGCGCAGCAGGCTCTGGTGGGTGGGGACTTGCCGGGGTCCAACCCCAGCAGGTCCAGGGGTCCCCAAAGGTGTGGACGGAGTCGGCGAAGACTAAATGACACGGATGCTGAGTTCAGTTGATCATCATAGCCGGGTTCTCTTGTCAGGGTCTGGTCAGGATCTCTAGAGAGGTTCTGCTCTGGATCTCCAGCCAGGTTCAGTCTAGGCTCTCCAGTCAGGTTCAGTGTCCAGGTTCCAGTCAGGTTCTCCTGCCAATCTCTGTAGTCAGGTTCAGTCCAGGATCCCTTGCCATGTTCTCTCGCTAGGTTCTGTCTCTAGGTTCTGAGGCCAGTTTCTGTCCAGGATCTTTTGCCATGCTCTCTCCAGCGAAGCTCCCCCGTCTCTAGGCGCTGTCTTCTGAATTCTGTCTCATGAGTTCTGTGTTCTAAGTTCTGGGTGTTTCTGTCTTGCTACAACTGTATTTATACCAGTTGATTCAATCCTATCAATCTCTATTACAAAGGTTAGGGCGTTTCTTATCTCCATTCCAGGGAGAAAAGATTATGTAGTTTAAGCATGATTGTTCGTAGTTAAAGGGATTAATTACCCGCCTGGCACTTAGTTGAGGGGTTTTATTCCCTCCCTAACTTCAGGGGAAAATCCCTACCTGGGGATTCAACCTTTCTCGGAGAGGTGACTTTGGTTAAAACACAGCGCCAAGAAGGTGAGCAAACATATTAAGAACCGTATGCCATATATGCCAGGTCCCTTGAAACAGCAAGGATGGACCGGCTCCCGGCAGGGACTTGTGGCAGCAGAGACGGGGATGGGGGAGGCAGGGTGGCACTCGCACTCACTCACAACTGCATACATGCACAGACACACACAGCGCCCACCAGCTCACAGTCTTTTCTCCCTGTCTTTCCCCCCTCCCAGCTCACTCTCAGAGCCTCTCTCAGAATGAGGAAGCAAAACAGACTGGGCCTGAAGAGGCCTGGATGGAAGGGAGAGCTGGCAGAGGGTGGAGCGGCCCCCAGTGGCCCCACCCCTCCCACCCAGGAAAGAGGAAGAGAGACACAAGGAGGCAGGGAGGCCTGGAGGACTGCTGAGAAAAACAAAGAGAGACAGAGTCTGGGCGAGATCAGGCCAGCAGGGGAGGGCAGTTAGGGGTGGTCAGACAGGCAGAGGCAGTTGGGGGAGATCAGGCAGGCAGGTAGAGGGATTAGGGGCAATCAGGCAGAGGCAGTTAGGTGTGATCAGGCAGGTGAGTGTTTAGGAGCCAGCAATCCCAGATTGTGAGAGTGATGTCCAACTGCCACAGGGAACGGGCCTAAACTGGCAGTCGGACATCCCCCAAGGGGCACCTGATTGGAGAGGGTGCAGCCTGGGCTGAGAGAACCCCACCCCTGTGCACAAATTTCATGCACCGGGCCACTAGTAATAATGATAATGAGCTGCATGTATGGCACTTTCAACTGTGCAATTGGTGACATGGAGAGATACCTAACAAGAATAAGAGCCTCTGTGAAACAATCATTGTGTGCCATTAGACTCTGCTCAGAATTTCCAAATTCAGGCTACATGAATAGCCTCGAAGGCCATCAACTCTAACCCAAAGTCATGATTTGAACAACCCCTTCTGTCTTCCTTCCTCGTGTCTTCTCATTGGCTTATATTCTCATTGGTTTCTCTCACACTACTTCATTTATGAAACATTAAACGAATGGTGAGTGCTTGTCAGTGTTACTTGGGAAATAAGATGTGCTAATAAATATAATGTGAAGCATAGCCAGTGGTCATAGGCACTTGTATTTTAGAGGGGAAAATCATGAGCAGGCCAACATGATACGTGATTGGGAACACTGACTGTTCTAGCATGTACTGTATTTGTTCTGTTCCTCAGTGAATCTCCTGATTTTCTCCTGCAGGTCCTTCTTAAATATAAGTTTGTATTGCCGATTAGCCTGTGCAGGCAAAAGATCCATTTAACTACCCCCACTCCTGCCCCAAACACACACACACACACACACACACGCACGCACGCACGCACGCACACACACACACAGACACTGAAATGCTCTCACTGTCCTTGTTTTTGTGTCTGGGTGCTAAGGAACATTTGCAAACTCCCCTGCTCACTTAGAAGTTTGTCCCTGCATCCCAAGCAAGGAGCTACAGCATGTGATTACAAAGCTGTTTAATGTCTCTGGGATCTTATTGGGTCAAACCCATGACTAACAATCATATAAAAATATGGCAAAACCAGATGTGTATACACTCCTATAGATTTTGGAAGCTGGAGTACATTTGTCCCACTTCTCACGTTTTCTCACACTCCAAAGAAATTCGAACAGATTTCTTCTCTCTTCTGCTCTATTCCTTTCTGTGTTTCCATATAAAAGGCACCAGGGACTCAGATCTATATGATATGTACTCAGTTTCTTGACCTGGAAAACTTCTAAAAAGTTACAGTGCTCAAGGCTGTTGACTACAGCTCCATTTCAGCCTCAAAAAGGCCGACAAGAGGGGTTCCCATGATTAGATATTATTTTAATCTTTTTTTAAGTTTTATTAACCATGATTCCAAAGAAAAAGCATATTTGTGAAAATAAAAATGGAAGTAAATATAACATAACTCACCGTTAATTAATGTATTATGTTACTAGTAATTACTTGCTTCACATCTCTCTTTCCCATGTAAGAGTATTTGTTGATAATAACAGTTATACTCCTCAAACTTTCTCAACTGTCTTAGAAACATTAAGTTAAATCATTCAACTGTAATGGCACCCAGATAATTACTTGTATTCTCCCCATTTTTAAAATATATTTTTATTGATCTCAGAGAGGAAGAGAGAGGGAGAAAGAGATAGAAACATCAGTGATGAGAGAATCATTGATTGGCTGCCCCCTGCATGCTCCCTACTGGGGAACGAGACTGCAATCCGAGCATGTGCTCTTGAGTGGAATCAAACCTGGGGCCCTTCAGTCTGTAGGCGGATGCTCTATCCACTGAGCCAAACCAGCTAGGACTATTCTCCCCATTTTATTTTTTTTATTTTTTTTTATTTTTTAATATATTTTATTGATTTTTCACAGAGAGGAAGGGAGATAGTTAGAAACATCGATGAGAGAGAAACATCGATCAACCGCCTCCTGCACATCTCCCACTGGGGATGTGCCCGCAACCCAGGTACATGCCCTTGACCAGAATCGAACCTGGTACCTTCCAGTCCGCAGGCCGACGCTCTATCCACTGAGCCAAACCAGTTTTGGCATATTCTCCCCATTTTAAAGGTACCTGAGGCACCGAGAGATTAAGTGACTTGAGTAATGTTCATAGCTAGGAAATGAAGACTGGGATTTGAAACCAGGCTTCCTAGCTATATATTGTTTATTCAACCCCATTCCTATTCTGCCTATCTACTCCCAATAACTCATCAGTTTAGTGAGGATGGGAACTGTCTGTCTTTATGTGTACATGTGGGTCTGTCTATCTGTGTTGTTATGCATGGTGAAGTGAGAGATCAAATTTATTCGAGAAACATTACAGAATTGCAGAGTGGTCACAATAAAATATTTAGTTTTAAAATACTTAAACTTCTCCCTAGCCTCTTTGGCTCAGTGGACAGAGCATCACCCTGCAGACTGAAGGGTCCCGGGTTTGATTTAGGTCAAGGGCACATGCCTCGGTTGTGGGTTCAATTCCCAGTAGGGGCCATACAGAAGACAGCCAATTAATGATTCTCTCTCATCATTGATGTTTCTATCTCTCTCTCCTTCTCCCTTCCTCTCTGAAATAAATACAAATATATTTCAAAAAATAAAAATAAAATATTTAAACTTCATGAGAAGACACATATTTCAAGCCTTGCCTTTTCATATCCACCTGTCTCTAGACTAGTTGTATGCTACAGAAAGCCATACCTTGGGGAAAAAAAATGAATACATTTTAAGAATGTAGATCTGGTACTTCTTACAAGAAAAACACCAACTAAGGTATTAGGCTAACTTGGTGGACTATACTTATGTCATCCCAATACTGTACAGTATCAGGGAGGTTTGCTGACTTGTACTTAGTCATTATTCCTTCCCAGCTGTTAAATAAAAGGTTCATTTTCCACCGTGGTTATATCCTCAAACTACCTAAGACCTTACCTATTTGGAATGTGCTACCTCTATTTCTTTTATAGAGAGCCCTTTATTATAATGACTGCTGTTGAGGAAGAGATATTGGAATCTGTTTTCCTGTGTTATTTTCCCTCTTCTAAGATGGCATATTGGTAATAAACTAAAAAGTGTGTAGCGATGTATGACTACAGAGCCTTACTAGTAAATTTAATATTTAATAACTCAGTCAGCTATATGACCTAGAAACCAATCTGTTACCTGATTCTATTACCAGAAAATTCTGTTCCACTAGAAAATGCCTTAGGAATCTCAGGGGATCCATACATATAATTCCTGTAATTTTTCAAAAATTAAGATAATAGGAGTCTGAAGAGTTTTCACATAGTTGCTTGCCAGCTCTGTGACTTTTGACCTTTTACTCAGTCTCCTCAAGGAGATTGAAGAAAGGATCACAAAGTATTTGAGGTTTTATTTTCCCCCATCAATAAATTTCAAAAGATGTGAAAATGTACTGCCTGATGATAAATGAGGCACTTAGAGAGGGTAATATTGTCCCCTGATTAATAACACAGTAGCATTTTGTACAGGCTGGAGAGAAATCTTGGAGAGATTTAGCAAATTTCCCCCTTTCTGATTTTCTTTCTTTCTGCTGGGCTTGCTGGGTATGAAGTGAACTCCTAAAAGAGGCTGCCTGGAATTTCAAAGTAAAATACGATAAGAATGTGAAAGCACCTGTTAAAAATTCTTAAACCTTTATGCTTCTCCAGAATCTGTGTTTTTGCTAATATCTCCTTTGTTTTCAGGGTACAATATTAAGTATTCAAAAATGTATAGACATTGAATATTTTTGATAAGAATTCATATGGGGAAACTTGATTTTAAAAAAAGAAACTAATGATTAATCTCATTAAACAATAAGCAATTTGAGCCCAGGAACTAACACTATTTCCATCATTCTTTGTATCTTCTGAGTCCAACATGTGGCATAGGGTAGAAAAGGAATTAATGAATATTGAGTGAATGAATAAGACCCCAAACTGAGAAAGACAAATATCACATGGTCTCACTTATCTGTGGAATCTAATGAACAAAATGAATCGACCTGAATCAGGGAGGCAGGGAACAGACTGACATACCTCGATGTGGGGTTGGGGGGACGAGAAAAGATAAACCAAAGAACTTACATACTTATATACATAGCCCAAGGACACAGGCAGTCAGGTAGTAAAGACCTCGGGGATAGGTACCTGGGAGGAGGGAGAGAGGGGAGGAAAACGGGAGATATCTGTAATACTATCAACAATAAAAAATACATTTAAAAATGAAAAAGAAAAAACCCTGAACTAGTGCGGTAATCAGAGTGGGCACTAACTCAATTCACATTGCCAATATGCAATGATAGAGCTGGCACTGACATTAAAAATCTAGTCTATCTACCCACCATATTTTAGAACTAACAATACTGACAAATGTAAATAGGCTTGCATAATATGAGAGACCTGGGTAGTAGCAGTGTTTGAACTTGAAATGAGAACACCTGGGTGCTCTTTATCTGATAGTATCCCATTGTGTGTGTCTTTCTCTTTCTACTCCTCATTAAAATGTCTTAGTTGAGTAATGTGTGTGGATGTACACAATTTAAACACACACAAACTCTCTCTCTCTCGATTTAAGTAACCTATACCTATTGCAATATTCCACTTATATGCATAACATGGGTAAATATTATTCTTTTAAAATTTTTCTCTGTTGTTTTATCTTCTCCGGATAGACATCCTCAGAATACCCTCAGTTTATTATCATTCATCCTACAAATTCCATCCTGAATCTCAAGTTCTTTACAAAGCTAGTCCTGCAATCCTGGCTGAGGGTATTTACCTAGACATTTAGGCCTATTCTAATTGTTTCAAGTTGCACAGAACTTAGTAAACATGCAGTAAATTAATTATGAATTAAATATGGATACAGTTTATTACCCAATCAGACATCATTTTCTCACAGGTAGGAAGCATATCATACTGGTTTATTTTCTCCACAGTTTCTGGTATAGTTGTGACTACATAGACACACATAAGACTTTGTAACTGGAAACAACCTTAAGAATAATCTAATTTAGTCTCCACATTTTATGGAAGACAAAGAAATTTTTATAAAAAATAAGGCTTTTTCTAAAGTAATGAAACTAATTGTTTGTGTTGAGATTAAAATTTTGGTCTCATACACAAATGTTCTGATACACAATATTGAATTTCTCAATTGATATTCAATGAATATTTGTTGAAATAAACTTAATGTTATAGTGTGTGCATTAGTGTATATATAATATGTAGTCCTATTGAGATGAATTTAAAATATTATCAATAATATGTTTCCGGCCTGGCCTGCATGGCTCAGTGGTTGAGCATCGACCTATGAACCAGAGGGTCACAGTTCAGTTCATTTCCAGGTCAGGGCACATGCCCGGGTTGCAGGCTTGATCCCCAGTGTGGGACATGCAAGAGGCAGCCAATCAATGATTCCCTCTCATCATTAATTGTTTCTATCTCTCTCTCCTCCCTTCCTCTCTAAAATCAATAAAAACATATTTTTTAAAAATAGTATGTATCTGCTTACAAATAATAACTAAATGGAGTTAAGTCTATAACTCTTAAAACCCACTCAAGCACTTTAAATAGAATAAATATTTGAAAAAAATCATGGTGACAGTGAAGTTAATTGTTCTCAACATGTCAAGATTGGCATTTTTGTTCTGTGTCATGAATATCTGACAATCATCAGCCTGAGTCACCACCCTGACATTTTCTTCTACTCTTAACATACTATTGTAAAAAAAAAAATAAAAAAAAGTGCCCTCCTCCTTTCTTTGATTAATGCCTCACCCTGCTTTAACAAATCCCACTGAAACTCACCGAGCATGGCTTCAGTTTTCCGTTAGAATCCATGTAACAAGAAGTTGCCAAGAAAAGACATTAGGGAGGCTGTCCATAGGGTAAGAGAGCCTTGGGATTTAATAAAGTCCAAATTTAGCATGAGAAATGGAGACACCGAGTGAAGAAGCAACTCCTCTAAGATTACATAGTTGGATGTAAAACTGGGAGAAGACCTCAGGCCCCTAATTTCAAGATTTTAAATATAACACTTCCTCATGAAAATGAAGTCAGAAAAAAAAATAGGATATATATTAGACACATCACAATGTTTTAAAGAGCTAATTAAATTTAAAATTTTCTTATACACCAGGTGGGGCAAAAAGTAGGTTTATAGTTGTTCACATGAAAAATAATGCGATAATTAATAAAGAATAATAAAGAATATGCTTTGTGTTTCCTGTACTCACGACTATAAGCCTACTTTTGCCATGCTTTGTATTTACCATTCCCTATATAGTTCTTTCCTGTGTGTAGACCAGATTTCCATTTATAATAAAAGCATAATATGCTAATTAGACCAGATATTCTTCTGGATGACCTTCTGGATGAAGCCGGGGCTGCGAGGGAAGCCCAAATCCTGGGTGCCAGAGGGAAGCCTGTGCTGGCAGCTGGGGGAAGGAAGGCCTACTCTTGCACAATTTTCATGCATCGGACCTCTAGTCTGGCATGATTTTCCTTCTGTCTAAAGCATTTCCCTTAACATTTATTGGTGTGCCTGTCTGATACTCTTTGATTTTGTATTCCTGAAGATGATGCTATTTTACCTTCATTTTTGGAAATATGTTTTTGCTGGATATAGGTTTCTAGTTTACCAGTTGTTTTCTTTTTTTCCAGCAGTACTTCAAAGTTGTTGCTCCACTTTCTTCTGACACATTTTTTTTTCCAATAAAAAGTCTCTCTTTTACCTTATTTTGTAAATAATTTATTCCTCTGTGGTAATGTTTTTCTTTACTTTGGTGTTTTTTTTAATCACTAGTTCTAAATAATATGATTATGATGGAATGTTTAGCTATTTGTTTTATATTTCTCCTGGTTTATTGAGCTAATGGGTTTATAGTTCTTAATGAATTTGGACATTTTTTGGTAATTATTTCTACATATTTTGTACATGGTTTCTGATTCTGAGACATTGGTACCTATATAGTAGGCTCTTTAAGTTGTCTCATAGCTAACTGATACTTTTTTTGTAGTTTGTTAAAATTGGGATTTTATTCTCGATAGATTCAATGATTATGTTTTCAAGTTATGCTTGCATCTGCAGTGTCTAGACTGTTTTTAGTCCTATCCAATATATTTGTCATCTGATACTTTTTCTATCTTTATAAGTTCAATTTGGGTCATTTTTATATTTTCAATGTCTCTTAACATGTCGGTGCTTTTAATCTATCTTGAACATATGGAGTATATTTATAATAGCATTTTAAACATCTTTGCCTATCAATTCTTTCATCTATGTCAAGTTGTCTGGTCAGGGTCTGTTCCTATTAACTGATGTTTCTTTTCAGTGTGAGTCATTTGTTTCTGTTTCTTTGAATGCCTGGTCGTTCCTCTCTCTCTCTCTCTCTCTCTCTCTCTCTCTCTCTCTCTCTCTCTCTCACTCTCTCTCTTTCTCTCTCCCTCTAATGTCAAACATTGCAAATTTTATGTCAGTGGTTGTGGGATTTTTTTATTATTGTTCCTTCTGATATTGTTGATTATTATCTTTGTGTACAAAACATGGAAATATTTAACTTCTTTTGGAGCTTTCTTTTAAGTTTCCGTTAGTCATTGTAGAGCAGCCACTGGTCTGTAGCTCATTGGACCTCACTGCAACACTCTCTGTCGTCCCTGTGCAGTGACCTGTTTGCAGGGAAGTCCTTCCACTCATATGGTGGGACCACAAATGCTTCCTCTTCCTGTGTGAGCAACGGGGACTTGCCCAGCTGTTCCTTTCTGCTGACTCTTTTTCCAGACTTGGTAGTTTCCTGACACTCCAGTACTGACCAGTACATATCTAATGACTTGCACAGAAACCTCAGCGGGACTCTGACGCAATCTAGGCTACTCTCCTCTTTGGTATTCTGCCTGTCAGGTTTTAGACATTTTTGCCTCCCAGACTTTAAAACTGTCTTCAGCTCGGGAAGAACAGGAGACTCTGTTTGGATTTCTTCTCCCTGCACTGTGGCCTGGAATCTCTCTCCAAGTGGTCAGTTGGGTTAGTCCTAGGGATCAACTCATTATTTATCTTCTTTCAGAGATCACTGTCCGTCCGACATTGTCTGTGGTTCTGTGTCTGTAAACCATTGTGTCTCAGTCAGTTTAGGCTGACCTGAAGTGCCGTTGACTAGGCACTTTACAAACAACAGAAATTTATTTCACACATTTCTGTAGGCTGAAAATTTAGATCAAGTGGCAGTGTACTCAGGTTCTTGTGAGAGCCCTCTTTTGGGTTAGAGATGGCCAACTTCTTATATTCTCACATGGCAGAAATAGGGTAGACCCCTGGCAAGAGCACTAATTCATCATGGGGACTTCACTGCCTATGACCTCATCCAAATCTAATTATCTTCCCATATCTAAATACTATTGTGTTGGGAATCTGGCTTTAACATGAAAACTTGGACTAGTGATGAAAGGGGTAGCGGAAACATAAACATTCAGTACACAACACTCTATTTCATATATTTTCTTCATTTTTTTTAATTTGTAAATTCCTTTAATTTTTAAAGATACATATAAGGTTTAATATTGAATCATGTTTTTGTCCTAGCTGGTTTGTCTCAGTGGATAGAGCGCTGGCCTGCAGACTAAAGGTTCCTGGGTTCACTTCTGGTCAAGGGTATATGCCCACATTGTGGGCTTGATCCCCAGTAGGAAGGAGGCATGTAAGAGGCACTCAATGAATGATTCACTCTCATCATTGATGTTTCTATCTCTCTCTCCCTCTCCCTTCCTCTCTGAAATATATGTAAATGAATAACATTTTAAATTTTTTTCATTTTGCTTTTATTTTTCTCATATCAACCATTGTATCAGATTGGGAGAGATTAGTCTAAGGCTACTAGTCAGAATTTTTTTTAATCCTGACCCTGATTTTCAACTAGACACATTTCAGATGGCATAAGGCATTCATGAAAACAAAGTAGAGGAGAAAAGGCTGGTCAAGAGGTTGATTCAGATTGTTTGCAGCCTTTACTGCTTTGATAGAGAACTTGGATTATATCCTGTAGTGAGTGGGAAACCAAGAGATTTTGAAGCAGGAAGATCTTCTCATCACAAAGGATAAGGGGATTAATCTGGCTGTAAAATAAATTGATAGAGGGAGATTGGAGGCAAGGATGCTTAAGAGAGTATAGCTTATTGTAGGCATAGGATAAGGACCAGGATTAATGCTGTGATGTTTTGTAGACATCCCAATTAAATTAAGGGATTAGCTTAATTGACAGGCAGTGAAATTAACACTGAGTCCCCATTGCAAATAATGGATGGCTTTGGGGGGTGGGGGGTAGAAAGTTATCTTTATGGAGGAAGCTGAATACCTAGTACAGAGAAGTTCAAAATGAAGTGACAGCTTATTTCCCAAGCAACCAGGACGTGACATGTACTCCTACCACCTGGATCTGTTCCCGAGAGCAGAGGCGTGCTTTGTCTCTGGCACAGAAGACGTGATGTTTGGCTTGTACAATGGGCCAGCTTGTGATTCTAACAAAGGCCACTTAGTGATGCTGAGCTTTTGAGATGCGCGTGCATATCTAAGCCATTTGTCAATGATGAATTACTTCTTTTGTATCCCTGGCCAACACCTTTCCTTTAAACTATCTGGCACATCACCTAGGGGAAAAACACCAGCTTTACTATTTCTCCTGAGCATTTCATTAGAGAGACCTTTGTTGTTGTTGTTGTTGTTAAACAGAAGGAGATTAATTAAACTAGCTTTTAAGCTGATGAAAATCATTAGCATGAGGCAAGTAAAATATTGATGGTGTGTGGGAAGAAGCATGAACAAGAGAATTAGTAGGAACTCAAACCAGCCACCAGCTCATATTTGGGTGCTTTTGATTAAACAAACAAACAAACAAACAAAGAAAACAACACAAAAACGAAATTGCTTCTTTGGGGCCTTCCCAAGGCCAGGTCTCAACAGATGATCACTATTTAAAAAAAAAAAAAAAGGACTCTAGAGAATTTTCTAAAAGGTAAGGAAAACAAAGTTATATGAAACAGAAAGAGGCCCAGTGATTCTTTATAGGTGCACAAGCAATTTAGAAATAATCCTATATAATAAAAGGCCAATATGCAAATTGTCCCCTTGGGAGTTGGACCAACCAGGAGTTCGACTGCTCCCTTAACGTGCGCTGACCACCAGGGGGTGGCGGAATGAAGGAAGGCCCTGGCCGCCCTGGCTAGCAGCTGGCAGCTGGGGGGAGGAAGGCCCCAATCGGCCCCGATCGCCGGCCAGGCCTAGGGATCCTACCCGTGTACAAATTTCATGCACTGGCCCTCTAGTTGGATGATAAGCATGCAAGGAAACTTGTCTGTGGGACCATATCAGTAGTCTATACTAAGGAGGCACCGTCGTAGAGGACAGAGCAGACTATATTTAGAGTTGTGAGAGGGGGACTTGATTTAAGTTCCTACATTTTGATCACCTGAATGATCCTGGGCTAATCACCCCACCTCTCAAGCCTCACTTGTCCTATCTTTAAAATGAAAGGACTTAATTTGAGCTGAGGTCCCTTTTACTTCTAATTTGTTGTGATTCCTTGTTTCATGCCATGGGCACTTAGTCCTTAACCTGCAAAAAAAGGGGACAGCTTTGTGGGCCTTGGAGAATGCAGTGGGCAGGTTGCTGAGGGTGGATATACTATGAATGTGTTTCTATGACTCTGTGCATATCAGAGAGAAAGAGACAGGCTTTCCATTTTGGGTAAGAGATACATTTGTTAAGAAAGTCTTTTCTCTTTTTTTTGGCTAATGGAGTTTTGCAGAAGGAAATAAATGATTTGTGTCTATTAGAGGAGCAGGAGCAACAGCCGCGCATTTTTGAGAGCTCCATTAAATGTGTTCTGTTTCTTGCGCTGTCTCTGTTCATTTGGGTGAGAACTGAAGTGCACATTAAAAGGCTGAATTAAGTGAAGGGCTAAATGAACCAATTAATTCTTTTTTTCTCCAATACAATGAAGGTGCCAAGCGGAATGCAGAGCAGCCTGCAGTTGACCCTTACATATCTCCCATTGTGACTTTCTCTGAAAGGCCCAGAATTCATGTGCCTGCTCCCCTCCAGGGTCACATATTCAAAACAAAGCAAAGGGACTTTGACAAGGAAATACAATGATATGTTTAATGAAGTACAGTCACTCTGAATACATTACTTTCTTCCAGACCCCTGTTTCGGGCCAAATCTGACCTTTAATATTTTCAACCCTAAAACGGTGTGTTGTAAACCTTAAAGTTTTTGATATCATTTTTATCTCTAAAGCATATCAATGTATTCCTAAACATCTTGACAGATGTTTATGAATAGAAGAGAAAGCAGGAAAGTGTATGGTTTGAGGTAGATCCAAAGAATTTGGATTCCAGCAGAGCTGGTGTTTAATAGCAGCTTTGTGACCATGAACCAGTTACTTAGCATCCCTGAGCTCCAGTATCCTCATCTGGAGAATGGTACAGGAACAGTCCTTCCTCAGAGGGTTGCTGTGATTATTACATACAATGATTCATTTCCAGTAATTAACAAAATGTCAAGCACAGAGTAAACACTCAGGAAATGGAAGTTGTCATTATTTTCTGCCCCATTTTGGGGAATACATAATAGCATGGTTTCCTCATTGTATAGAGTTTTCAATCATTCATCTCAAAGGCAATAGAAATAGTTCTCAGACCCATGGACCTATGCAGCTAATATTGGCATTTCACTGTGTGTTGTTTTACCAGGATTCTCTATTATTCTTTCACCCTGTGCTCATAAACACTCAAATTCTTATAGAGGCACAATGGGACATGATTCCTTGATGATCCGGGCAAGAGAATGATGTGGTGCAATGCATGCATCATAATGTCTGTAGATAATCAAAAATTAATAAAAGATCTATAATAATAAAAGCATAATATGCTAATTAGACTGGACAGCTAAACAACCTTCTGGACATCATTCCGGATGTCCTTCCAGATGAAGCCACGGCAGCAGGGGTCGAGGCAGAGGCAGTTAGGGGCAATCAGGCAGGCAGGCGAGCAGTTAGGGGAGATCAGACAGGTAGGCAAGTGGTTAGGGACAATCAGGAAGGCAGGCAGAGTGGTTAGGAACAATCAGACAGGCAGGCAGGTGAGCCATTAGGAGCCAGCGGTCCCAGATTGGGAGAGGGATGTCCGACTACCAGTTGAGGCCTGAACCCACAGACATCCCCCAAGGGGTCCTGGATTGTGATAGGGTGCAGGCTGTGCTGAAGGACCCCCTTCCTGTGCACAAATTTCATGCACCAGGCCTCTAGTTATATATAAAATAGGTAATCAACATTTTTAGATTTCCAATTCTCTTTATTCATCTCCATCCAAATTTACCTCCCTTTTTACACACATACCTTCTTCACCACAAGTATTAGAAGAGAGCAGTTTTCAACAACTAGTTATATGATTACATCCTCACTCAAGTTTGTTCTTTTTCTATGTTTTTTTCTGTTTCCTATAGTAATATAATACAAACAATATTAACAAATATTTGAATGCTCTACTGGTCCAAAAGTGAACATTTCATATTTCTGCCCATGGGAACAAAAGAGAAATCAGAATTCCACATGCATAGTTTATTTTACCTATTAGTTTATAGTTGGAAAATAGTATATAGGATAGAAATAAGCATGCACCTGGACAGGATGGGAAAGGGGATGAAGTGATAAGTTATTTAGAAAATATGGAATATACTAGAGCAGTAATTTTCAACCTTTTTCATCTCATGGCACACATAAACCAATTACTAAAATTCTGTGACTCACCAAAAATCTATTTTTTGCCAATATGACAAAAATAGGTATAGTTTTGATTACTAGAGGCCCGGTGCACAAAATGTGTGCACTCAGGGGGGTCGCTCAGCCTGGCCTGCGCCCTCTCGCAGTCTGGGAGCCCTCGGGGGATGTCCGACTGATGGCCATCAGTTGGACATCCTTAGTGCTGCCATGGAGGCAGAAGAGGCTCCCATCACCACCGCTAGGCTTGCCAGCCATGAGCCCGGGTTCTGGCTGAGTGGTGCTGCCCCTGTGGAAGCACACTGACCACCAGGAGGCAGGCTCCTGCATTGAGCATCTGCCCCCTGGTGGTCAGTTTGCATCATAGTGACCAGTTGTTTGGTCGATTTGCATATTAGCCTTTTATTATATAGGATTACCTATCTGTTTTGATCCAAAGTGACTTTTAAAAAATTAGGTGCCTATAGCCCTAGCTGGTTTGGCTTAGTGGATAGAGCATCAGCCTATGGACTGAAGGGTCCCAGGTTCAACTCCAGCCAAGGGCACATTCCTGGGTTGTGGGCTCAATCCCCAGCAGGGGGCATGCAGGAGGCAGCGATCAATGATTTCCTCTCATCATTGGTGTTTTTATCTCTCTTTCCCCCTCCCTTCCTCTCTGAAATCAATAAAAATATTTTTTTTAAAACAAAATTAGGTGCCTATACTTGTATATAAAGATTTCTGCTACCAAGAATTAACCACTCAGAGCAGAGGGAAGGTAGGGGAGGGTGGGGCTAAGGGGGAGAGATCAACCAAAGGACTTGTATGTATGCCTATAAGCCTAACAAATGGACACAGACACCAGGGGGGTGAGTGCATGAATGGGGGGGGGGGGGGCAAAGGGAGGATAAGGACACATATGTAATACCTTAATCAATAAAGAAAAAAATCATTAAAAGAAGAATTAACCAATCAGATGTATTATGTTACATGACCAATAACATGCAAGATGGAGCATTCACACACAGATGTCTATGTAGTATTGGCTGCTTAAAAATTGTTATACTAGAACAATAGAAAATATAAACAATTTTAAGGAAAGTGTTTCTCTACTAAAATGTCCAGTTATTCATTTTAAAGCCCCATAGGGAGGAGTGACAAAAGTCATACACACTTGCAATCTTTAGATTTTTACTCTATTGGAACCATACATGTCATATTTCCACATTAATTTTAATTTTCTTTTAGATGAAATTATTGAAATCATCTTTAAATTAACTGTGCAAAATCATAAAGTTACTCTTCCCTATTATTCTTAGAGAAATTCCACAATAAAGAGGAGAAACATTAATAGAATTACAATTGATAAGTTCTATTCAATTGTCCAGCTGGCCATCTAATAAGTTTCCAATACTGCAACGAGTTCTTTATGGAAAATACAAAGTTTTTGACAAAACCATACTGTGTCACTGGTGATCTTGTTTATTTGGGGAATGTAATGTAAGAAAAAAGCTTCAGTATACTCAATGTGTTTAATCAGTACAATTAAAAATATATTGGGGCCCTATTTTATGTAAGATGCTGCTCTAGGCACCTTGGAGTGAGACAGAGAACAATATGGTCAAGGTACATGCCCTTCCACACTTATATTCTAAACTAGAGGCCCAGTGCATGAAATTCATGCAGTGGAGGGGGATGTCCCTCAGCCCAGCCTGCACCCTCTCCAATCTGAAACCCCTCGGGGGATGTCTCACTGCCGGTTTAGGCCCAATCCTGCAGGGACATCCCTCTCACAATCCAAGACTGCTGGCTCCTAATCACTCGCCTGCTTGCCTGCCTGATTCCCCCTAACCGCTTTTGCCTGCCAGCCTGATCAGTCCCTAACCGCTCCCCTGACAGCCTGATTGACACCTAACTGCTCCCCTGACAGCCCAATCACCTCCAAATGCCCTCCCCTGCAGGTCTGGTTGCCCCCAGCTGCCCTCCCATGCTGGTCATCTTGTGACAACTTAAGGGCGGCCATCTCGTGGCGGCATGGGGGTGGCCATCATATGACAACATGTGGGTGGCCATCTGTGACAACGTGGGGCAGCCATCTTGTGATGACAGGGGTGGCCATCTTGTGATGACGTGGGGTGGCCATCTCATGACGATGTGAGAGCGGTCATCTTGTGACAATGTGGGGGCAGCCTTCTTGTGATGACATGGGGGCGGCCATCTTGTGATGCGAGGGTGTGAGGGTCAATTTGCATATTATCTTTTTATGATATAGGATATTACAAACTTTAAATCACATTAATTCACATGATATCCCAATGAAAAAATCAGGCTGAGTTTTTGTTGTCATTAGTTTTAAAGATTAAAAAATAGGCCCATGCATAATAAGCACTTTTTTTGGAGTTGAAGGTAGGTTTTATTCTAAAAGACATGCTATTTTCATTATATTGTGGAAAGATAAGGTGGGAAAACCACTATAGACTGTCTGAAGGAAATATAGCATACCTGACACAAACTTTTCTGGCATAAAGAAATTGCTGATGGCAAAGTGGTTCTATCAGTCCTGAACCAATCTAAAGTCTTCGACTCCTATGGAGTTAGATAATATGTTCCTGAGAGGACTCCAGTGTGCGAAAGCACTACCTGTTACACTGGGGCTGTGAAGTCTACCTTAATAAAGAGCAGGAAAAGGTGTGAAAACACCCTCTGGTTCTTTGTAACTGGTTACTCATCTCGAAACAGGAAAATAAAAAGGCTGAACACAAGCATCCAGCAAACAGCATTCATCCACGGCTTTCTGGAGGCCCCTAAGTAAAAGGATGTGTCGCAGCTCTGGCTATATGGCAAACATGTAACATCAGGATCCTCTTTCTATCTTTATAATCCAGTGGTCAGCGATAATAGCAAGCTTTTTTCTAGAAGATTCCCCCCAAATTTATTTTCAATGAAGATAATCTGGAGAAAGTTTAGGTGATATTAATTACTTTCCTAGAGTCATTTTCATTTAAAAAATTATTCCCCAAATGGTTTCATCATGAGAATATTATGAAGAGAAGATCTTTGAAGAATATGATCAGTGTGGGGGTATAAGTGGAGAGTGGAGTGGTAGTTCATATGTCCATTTCAGTTATGATTTTGGTCAAGTTGGTTGCTTCTATTGAATTATTTCAGATTACATTTTTTTAAACTATTGTGTTATAGAAGTGAGTAGCATGTAGTAGTATTTAGTTCTATAAGTTGTTCTATATAAGTAAAAATAAGGAGAGGAAGAATTTCTATAGTCAATTAAGTTTGATAAATACTCCACATCCCTCACCTCATGGAGAATCATAATGCATGAAATCATGTTAAATGCTCTGAACTGCCCTATAAAAATGGGATCTGATTCACTTATTTTCCTTCAATGAACCCAAAATATACTTGATTTGAGAATATTTTACATCAAAATATTTATTCCATTTAGAGTATGTTCCTTAGAGACGTGGACTAAATTATTATGGCAGAAAGAAGTTAAGCTAAGTTTCCAAATAGCCACATTTTTGTATTTTCCATATAGTTCCACAGAGTCAATAATTAAATTACACTAGCTCTGTTTAAAAATAATTTTTGAAAGCGTTTTTAAAAGTATCAGTTGCAGAAATGTAGAATGAATGTGATAAGGCTTAAGGGTAGAAAATATGAAACAAGACTTCTATCATTTGATGAATTATACAACATTCCGATGTCCAGCTTTAAGGAGGTTTGAATTGTGGATCACATGTGGATGATGATGTTTAATTCTGGCTGAATTTAAGGAAAATGGTGTCAAACTCAAGTGCTACTGGGGGAAGAGTGAATGACCTATAATTTTGTGTAGATTGGACAAAAAAAAGTAAGAATCAAAAACATTGCTTTGAGGTTGTCATTTTGTTGTTTTCAAAACTACTTTAATAACTTCATCACTTATATTCTCAGCTTTCATTCTTTCCCTAACCCAACCTCTACACAAGAACTAAAATGATTATTTTTAAATGTTAGTTACATTGTCTCATCTCCCTACTGAAAATCTTCCAATAAAATCCATAATCCTTACTATGATCTATGAAACCCTAGTTTGTCACTGGTTGCCTCTGAACTCAAATACCACCCAATTCCAGCTCACATTGGTTTTCAAAAGAAATTTTGAAAACTATAAGCACATTTCTATATCAGTCTTTGCTCTTGTGATTCCCTGTGTCTGCAGTGATCTTTCAATGGCTGTGCATATGTCTTTCCACTTCAGTTACACAAGTCTTGCTTTAGGGGTCCCCTTCTAAATGAGGACTTCCCTGATCAGTCTTCTCTAATCTGCAACCTTTTCCTGCTTCTCTTTTCTACCAAGCACTTCTGCATTTGCTGATAAGATGTTATATATTTTCTAGAGGCCTAGTGCATGAAATTAGTTCACTCGGAGGGTCCCTCAGCCAAGCCTGCACCTTCTCGCAGTCCGGGAGCCCTTGGGGGATGTCCGACTGTTGCCAAAGCTGTTGTTCTCACCAGCTGTGATCCTGGGTTCTGCTAGAGTGGCGCTCCCCCTGTGAGAGCGCACTGACTAAGAGGGCAGCTCCTTCATTGAGCGTCTGCCCCCTGGTGGTCAGTGCGCATCATAGCGACCAGTCATTCTGACATTCTGTTGATTTGCATATTAGCCTTTTATTATATAGGATTTGTTTACATTGTAATAGAAGTAATGCTAAATGCTACAAGACATAAGTCTTGTAATTTTAGCAGCATAATACAGTAGAAGATAGATTCCCTATTTATACAAAGTTCAAATGTCAGTGGCAGCAGGGAGATTGAACAGGGGTCTGAGTGACATCATTGACCTGTGGCTTTAAGGCTCACCCTGGCACCTTGTTAGAGCCAGCAGGCAATACAGAGTCAATAGAGGGCATTTGGGAAATATATGAGCCATATGTGAAAAAGGAACACATCACTTCCTCTCACAATACTTCTGCTACAACTCAGTCCTGTGGACGACCATCACTGTTGGAAGATTTAGATATGTAATTCAGCTGTCTGACAAGAAGGAAGAGTAGCCATAGCCAGTGTGGCTCAGTTGGTTGGAGAGTCATCCTATGCACTGAAGAATGGAGGGTTCAATTTCCGGTCAGGGCACATACCCAGGTTGTGGGTTCAATCCCTGTCAATCCCTGGTTGGAGCATGTGCAAAAGGCAACCAATCACATTGATGTCTCTCTCTCTCTCTCCCTCTCATTTTCTCTCTCTCCAAAATCAATAAAAAGCATATTTTAGAGTGAGGATTTCAAATAAATAAAGTTCACATTTTAAAAAAAGAGTAGATCTCATCACAAAAAATAATTGTAAAGATGCTGTGGTGGATGTTAACTAGACTTATTGTGGTGATTTTACAATGGGTACATCTGTTGAATCATGTTGTACACTTGAAACTAATATAATGTTAGATGTCAGTTATTTATAAAATGAATAAATATTGAGGAAGAAGGGAGAATAAAAAGGTTTGGTGCAAAACCACTTAAGTTCTGTCACATCACTCAAATTAAAAGGTAAATTTCATAAGGCAGGGATTTTGGTTTTATCAACTTATATCCCTATCACCTAGAAAAGTGCCTGGTACATAGTAAATGCTCTACTAGATATAAGTAATACAAAAGCATCATATTTATATGAGGCTTATACGTGTCAGGCATGGGTCTCAACACCTTACATAAAACACTATGAAATGACCTTATATGGTAGGTGTTCTTACTGTCACATTTCACAGGTGAAGTTAGTGAGGCACAGAGATGATGGAAAATTCTCTTGGGATCATAGAGGTTGTAAAAGTCAGAGTAGAGATGTGAATTCAGTTTGTCTGGATCCAGAAATTATGTTTCTTCAAACAATGCCTCTCAATATGTATGAAATGAATAACTATACAAGTGGGAATTTTCAAGTTTAGCAAGTCAATTCTATTTGCAAATGACCCCTTCATCAAAAGTAAGTTCTTCCATATTTTCCACTATAAGGGGAGTGAAAAATAGTTACCTGTCCTGGGTAAGCACCTGAGCTAGGCACATCCAATAGTTTTCCTAACTACAATTCTAAGATATCCTGCTTCCCCATCCTGGTCAGATAATACATTTTTCCTCTTGTAACAAAATAAATAAAATTAAAATTTATTCAATTTTTATTCAGTCCTAATCCTTTTTTTTATTTTTAAAGTTGATTTTAGAGAGAAGAAGGAAGGGAGAGGGAGAGAGAGAGAAACATCAATTGGTTGCCTCCGTAAGCACCTTGAGCAGGGATTGAACCCTAAACCTAGGTATGTGCCCTGACTGGGAATGGTGTACAGGATGATGCTCTAACCAACTGAGCCACACCAGCCAGGACTTAATACTCTGTTTTCTAATGGTTTGGCTATTTTATTGGGAATGATGTTTGGAAATCCTTTAATAAAAAGTTCACCTTCTGTCTCTCATCCTAATAAAGACAGGACTTAAGTGTAAAGTTTACAGACCGCAAGAGAAATGTTAAGCCTAAATTCTAATT
Organism: Myotis daubentonii; assembly: GCF_963259705.1. Lineage (NCBI taxonomy): Eukaryota > Metazoa > Chordata > Mammalia > Chiroptera > Vespertilionidae > Myotis > Myotis daubentonii. The sequence continues at coordinate 73,741,968 of NC_081848.1, forward strand.
CTGAAATCTATTATTGTGATCTGCCTTTAAATGTCATCCTCAAAATCCTGCATCCTTCTTGACTTAATATAAATACATGTAAAGTAAGCCTTCTAGCCCAGACATAGCTCACATCCTGACTCCTGAGTTCAGGGTAATGGCTTCGGAACCTAAGAAAGGTGGAGCATAGGAAATAAGAACAATCAATCATGAAGCACTATATGAAACCTTTCCATTTAGAAAGGCTCTGAATTTCTTGTTTGTAGATTTTTAAGTTAGTATAAATTATGGTATTTATGAATGAAACATCTACAGCTGTGTCATTATTTTAAAAGTTATAAGTACCTAGGATTTTGTGGCTCAACTAGATACTGGTTACCTAACAGTTCTTAAAGAATATGGAAAACTAGAGGCCCGGTGCACAAAATTTGTGCACCGGACCTCTAGTTTCCCTCAGCCCAACCTGTGCCCTCTTGCTGTCTGGGAGCCCTTGGGAGTGGGCCTAAGCCAGCAGTTGGACATCATTAGCAGTGCTGCGAAGGCGGGAGAGGCTCCCACCATACACGCTGTGTTCGTCAGCCATGTGCCTGGCTTTTTGCTGAGCAGCGCCCCCCCCCCCCTCCGCCCCCGCCTCCATGGGAGCACACTGACCACCAGGGGGCAACTCCTGCATTGAGCGTCTGCCCCTGGTGGTCAGCGCGCATGATAGCAACCAGTCACTTGCATATTAGCCATTTATTATATAGGATAACCAGGTGAATGATTTCAATGATTTCCAGTGGCCAAATCACGGTTATCCAGTTTGCTGCTGTTTTTTGTTGTAACTGTTATTTACCCTCTCACAATTTTGCTTGGGATATGGAATGTAGAAGGACTTTGAATCATTAAGTTATATATCACTAGTATTGAGACTTTTGAAAGTCTTGAATCTGAAAAGGGATATGATTCTTTCAAAATTGAGGAGAAGAGTAAAAGCAGGTTCTCTGGTATTTCCAAGGGATTGACTCAGCCACGTTATAATTACCATTTAGGAAAAGGGCTATAACACTGAAAGGTGAGCCCAGGATATCAGAATGTTGGACAGTGCTTTCAGATTAGGTTTTCCTGAGTAATAGTTGGTGATCTGTAGCAGAGAAGATAATGAAGTTAAAATAAATAAATAAATAAATAAATAAATAAATAAATAAATAAATAAATAAATAAAGGAATAAAAGAGAGAGGGGAGGAGGGGCATAGGGAGAGAGAAAAAAATAATGTAAAAATGTGAGATAGATAACCTCATTTATGTTTATGCTTTATTATACCTCACTCTCTGCTGACTGGCTGGCTTTCTTATATATGTGTATATGTACCTTTTTGATCCATGGATGCAAAGGGCCAACTGTATGCATTGCTCCATGCCATCTACACTAATAAAAAAGGAAAATGGTAATTGGCGTACGACGATACCCTTTTCATTGGCTAATCAGGGCTATATGCAAATTAACTGCCAACTATGATTGGCAGTTAACTGCCAACAAGATGGTGGTTAATTTGCATATGTAGGCACAATGCAGGGAGGCGAAAGGGAAAGCAGGAAGAAGCCCCCTGCCACTGACAGTGATCAGAAACCCAGGGGGGAGCTAAGAGCTGGGGGGCAGGGCAAAGGCGAACCTGCCCCCCAGCAATGATTGGAGAATCAGGCACCTTTGCCGCCCTGGCCAGTGATAGCAGGAAGTAGGGGTGGAGCCAGCGATGGGAGCTGGACATGGTCGAAGCTGGCAGTCCCGGGAGCTAGGGGCCCCTTGCCTGGGCCTAAAGCGGAGCCCACGATCGCAGGGCCGCTGCAGCTGCGGGTCCCCGCTGCCCCAGCCAGACGCCTCAGCCAGAGGCGTTAGGCCTGGGCAGGGGCGGAGTCTGCAACCGCGGGGAGCTGGGGGTCCCCTGCCCAGGCCTGACACCTCTGCCAGAGGCCTCAGGCCTGGTCAAGGGGCCGATCCGGTGATTGGTGATCGGAGGGTGATGAGGGTCAACTCCTCTGGCCGAGGCATCAGGCCTGGGCGGGGGGCTGAGCCGGGGATTGGGGGGATATGATGGTCCCCTTGCCCAGGCCTGAAGCCTGGGTCAGAGGGGTCAGGCTTGGGCGGGGGGTGGAGCAAGCGATCAGAGGTAGATGGGGGTCCCCTGCCCAGGCATGATTTCTGGGCCAGAGGCCTCAGGCCTGGGCAGGGGCTAGAGCCAGTGATCGGGTGGAGATGGGGGTCCCCTGTCCAAGCCTGACACCTCTGGCAGAGGCGTCAGGCCTGGGCAAGGGGCCGATCAGGTGATCAGAGGGTGATGGGGGTCTATGCCTCTGGCTGAGGCATCAGGCCTGGGCAAGGGGCAGATCCAGCAATCGGAGGGGGCTGGGGGCAGAACCAGTGATGGGGGGAAATGAGGGACCCTGCCCAGGCCTGACACCTCTGTCAGAGGTGTCAGGCCTGGGCAAGGGGCCGATCCTGCGATTGGAGGGTGATTGGGGTCAACGCCTGAGGGCTCCCAGTATGTGAGAGGGGGCAGGCTGGGCTGAGGGACACTCCCCCCCCACACACACCCAGTGCACGAATTTCGTGTACCGGGCCCCTAGTTTTATATAAGGAATTTGAGCATCCACAGATTTTGGTATCCCCCATGGATACAAAGGGCCAACTGAACTTAATGTAAGGCCCACCTTTTTCAAAGGTCAACTATATATATTTGGTGACTTCAGTGTTTTTCTGAATGCTTTGTTCATTATGGCACTGGATTCTTGCAAGTAACCACAAAACTATTATGAGTGCACACTCCCAATGAGATAGCATGTAGATAGCATAATAAAATATAATCACCTTCCTCCTCTACTCACACGTGGTGGTGTGTTACTGTGATATAAGCTGCTCTTAAAATGTTTTATTATGTCCTCACTGATTCTCCTGAACCCTAACCTCCTGCCCTTATGGATAACGGTACCCAGTGGCGTGCTTTTCTTGACAGTGGCTTCTGAAACCATTATTAGAGGTTTCGCTGAAATGTTTCTACTGTGTCTTTGGTAATAAGCAAGTGTTCCCAGTAGATACAAACTTAGTGTTTAGAAATCACATAACTGTCTTACCCAAAAACTTTTAAAAGCATTATAGGTGCCCCTCAATATAATATGGAGCGGGCTCCCCAGTGGCATTCTCTTCATTCAAACTCAAACAGAAGGAGCACAAACACCAGGAAGTTTTATTTCCTTAGTTTATTTTACAACTATATCTATATCTATATCTATATCTATATCTATATCTATATCTATATCTATATCTATATCTATTATCTATATCTATATCTATATTTAAAGAATATGGTATAAATGGATGCATAATGATAATCATAATAATTCTACTAAATAATCAGAATTTACCTGCTAAAAACAAATGAGTCTAAGAGTAAGGGTTCCCTTGACTATTGTTCTATTTTAGTCAAAGGAAGAGGTTACAAACAAATTGTTTTAAAGGTGGGATATTTAGGTATTCACTCTTTATATCTATTTTAATTTGATTTAATTAATTAATTTATTTTTTAACCCGCACCCAAGGATATTTTTCCATTGATTTTTAGGGAGAGTGGAAGAGAGAGGGAAAGACAGAGAGTAACATTGATGTGAGAGAAACACATCAATTGGTTGCCTCCTGCACAAACCCCAAGCCAGGCCCGGGCCAGGGAGGAGCCTGCAACCAAGGTATGTGCCCTTGACCTGAACTGAACCCCGGGACCCTTTGGTCTGCAGGCCGAGGCTCTATCCACTGAGCCAAATCAGCTAGGGCTTTATTTTAATTTTAATATCTAGAACTCCTCACACCTTTGGGTTGTCTTTGACACTAGCATGGAGCATTGTCTGCCTATTCATTCAGTCATCTCTAAATCCACTTCACTCAGTACATAGTCATAAATGATAGACAAGATCCCTGCTCTTAAGTAACCTACAGTTTCTTAAAGAAAGAAAAATGTAAACAAACACTAATGATATGGCCTCATCATTGGCCTAGTGAAAAGTATGTGGATGGAGATGTTGCCTCTTATGATCCTTTGTATTTCTGTAGTACAAGTTGCAATGTCTTCCCAGAGACTGGACTGGTCTCTTGCAGTGGCTGGAGGACTTGGAGCCAAGTGGAGGGTCTTGGATCTCTGAGGGCACAGACAGGAGTGTCTCCTGCTGGCAGACTGGCTAACTGTGGCTGTGAGGAAGCTTGATTCAGGGATAGGATCTGTTCAGGATCTCTGGTGGCACAAATGGGAGGTTCTCTTGCCTGGTCCCTGTGCCAGCTGTCCAGCTCCTGGCACTACAGCTGGGCAGGGGCTGGTGCCTAGTATACAGCCCCTTCAGGATCTCTGGGGATTCAGCCAGGAGTAGCAGGGTCCCTATGCCAGTGACAATGATCGTGAACCATAGCTGGGACAGACTGAAGCTCAATTACAGGGCCTTTTTCCAAATGACCAAATTTGGTGGGCTTACCTCCAGGTGATCCCAGACTGTGGCCAAGAGGTGTTGAAGCTGGTTTCTGGGCCACTTCAGGGTCAATGCAAAAATGGAAGTCTGTATGGGTATTATCCAATACATGAGTGGGTGTGTCTTCTTCCGGGTCTCTTGGCATATGGTGCTGGTGACAGACCCAAAGATGAAAGGAGCTATAGCAAGTCCTTAGGAGTCTGGAGCTATTCATGTTTCTGTGGCCAGGACAGTGGTCATTTGCCTGGTTGTGATCCTGGTGGGCTATTAGTGGTCTAGGACTAAACTGGGGTTTCACCATCTCCCACCAGGAAGGCAGCTTTGTCTGTGGATGGATGCCACATTTTATTTTTTAGAGGGGATGTGTGCAAGGGGCATCTCTTACTTGGCCATTTGGCTGATGTCCCTCCCAAATCTTAATTTTGACCTCCTGAACAGCTAGAGAACACATTTTTATTGTTTTAAAGCACCCCACTTGTGGGACTTTGCCACAACACTCCTAGGAAACTAACACACTGCTAAAGTGTAGTTCATTTCGAAAGGCCACTTACGTAAAGAAAGATTAACAGAAAAAAAACTGCTTCTCCTGTGTTCATCTATAGGTTATGGCACTTGGGCCAAACTCCACCACATAGGTAACTAAAACTCGTATGTATTCATGATTCAGCTGCCTCTTTTTTATTAATCCCTAAGTGGCTTAACTGGTTGGATTCAGAGAATAACACTATGCCAAGTGAGAAACTACCAAGCGGCTTTACACCCTATACTTGAATACAGAATAAACCCGCCACTTTAAAGGAAGTCTGTTGCACCCTTAAATAATTTCCATGGCTTTGGCATTTTTTTGAGCTGAGATTGCACTTCCTATCATCATCACTTTGGGTTCGTGCTCTAGGCCTTGAGGAACTCCAGTTTCAATTGCACTTTTCCAGAACAAGCCAGGAACCCTGGCCCCTGTCCTCCACCATCTGCTTCCTACAGACTCCACACCCCGCATCCTTGGAGCCTGGCTGGTGTGACATGGTTCCAGCTCACAGCACTGGTGCAGCCGCTCCCCGCCGCTTGTCTACACTAACCATGTGCACTGGCATTTCAGCTCCATGCCTGCTCGCTGCTAGGCAGTCATTACAACGTCCAGCTCTGTTCTCCCGTGACATCGCTGCATGGCTAGCTTGCCCAGGGAAAACAAAGTTTAATTAAATCTTAATGTTGCAGCAGGCTCTTACAGAACTGTTCCTTTCCCATCCTTGTACTTTTAGCAGAATACGTAATGAGAGCGTATGGGGTAACGAATCAGCCCTAATTACCAAGAGTGGCATTTTGTCACTCACTCCATCTCCTATCCTTGAGCTTACTTTATGGCTCACCACAGAGATCTCATTTTTCCTCACAGACAGATAGAAATACTGGGGTAGTGTTTGTTCTTTATAAATTATGAAGGTATCATCATAAAAATCTTAAAATAGATTGATATATCTAAATAAAAAGATGCAGTATTTTGTGCAGACTCTTTTAGGGGTTATTCCCCATCTGCTGCTTTTACCCAGTTAACTCTTTCACATTCTTGTATTGTCTAAATTAAAACTAGTCTTCTGAGCACTCCAACAGCTAAATAACCCATACAGTATTCTTTGTTTGATATCATTTCTCTCAGGTTTTTAAATCATGACAGAAATAATCATCATAGTATTATTAATCTATCGGGGAAAAAAGAAACTAAAAAGTGATATCACCCAGAAATCCCTGAAGTAGTTAATTTTTCCAACTTCCACTTATATTTTTAGAAAATGACCTGTACCTCAATTGTTAAATGTTGACCAAATAAGAGTTAATAGTTGACTATTACTGCCTGCTTTAGAGAAGTACAAGAGGAAACATGACTCTGTGGAAATATATATATATATACTAGAGGCCCAGTGCACAAAAATTTGTGCACTCGGGGGAGAGGGGGGTCCCTCAGCCCGGCCTGTGCCCTCTCGCAGTCTGGGACCCCTTGGGAGATAACGACCTGCTGGCTTAGGCCTGCTCCTGGGTGGCAGAGGGCAGGCCCAATCCCTAGGTGCAACCCCTGGTCGGGCTCAGAGCAGGGCTGATTGGGGAGTTGGGGCGCTGCCCCCTTTCATGCACAGAGCAGGGCGGATTCGGAGGTTGGGATGCGACCCTCAGTCACGCTCAGGGTAGGGCCGATTGGGGGGTTGGGGCACCACCCCCTGTCACACTCTAGGCAGAGTCTATGGGGAGGTTGTGGTGCCACCCCCTGTCACGCACAGAGCAGGGCCAATCAGGGGGTTGGGGCACTGCCCCCTGTCATTCACAGAGCAGGGTCAATCAGGGGGTTGGGAAGCTCCCCCCTGTCACGCACAGAGCAGGGCCCATCAGGGGGTTGGGGAGCTCCCCCCGTCACTCACAGAGTAGGGCCGATAGGGGAGTTGGCGCACCACCCCCTGTCACACACAGAGCAAGGCAGATCAGGGGGTTTGGGCGCCCCCACTGTCACACTCAGGGCAGGGACAATGGGGAGGTTATGGCTCCACCTCATCACACACAGAGCAGGGCCCGTGGGGGGGGGGGGGGTTGGGGCTCCGCGCTCTATCACCCACAGAGCAGGGCCGATCAGGGGATTGGGGCGCCGCCACTCTCACACTCAGGGCAGGGCAGATAGGGAGGTTGTGGCCCCGCCCCCTGTCACACACAGAGCTACAGGGCAATCAGGAGGTTTGGGCGCTGCCCCCTGTCACGCTGATCCCGGTGCCGGGTGGCCTCTTGGCTCCACTGATCCCAGTGCTGGGAGGCATATTACCCTTTTACTATATAGGATAGAGGCCTGGTGCATGGGTGGGGCTGGCTGATTTGCCCTGAAGGGTGTCCTGGATCAGGGTGGGGGTCCCCACTGGGGTGCCTGGCCAGCCTGGATGTGGAGATGATGGCTGTTTTCAGCTGGTCACACACCCTTCAGGGTGGGGGTCCCCACTGGGGTGCCTGGCCAGTCTGCGTGAGGGGCTGAGGGCTGTTTTCAGGCCGACTGAAGCTCCCAACTGCTCCTTTTTTTCTTTTTTCTTTTTTTTTATTCTGGGCCAGCTTTAGCTCTGAGGCTCCAGCTCTTAGGCCTCCACTGCTGAAAGCAGGTATCTGGTTTGTTTCGGTTCTATAATCGAAACTCTGTATCAACTCCAGCTCTGAGATCCCAGCCTCCTGAAAGCTGGTTTCTGGGGTTTTGTTGAGCGTCTATATTTGTTACAGTGTTTGAAACTGCAGGCTCAGAGGCCCGCAAGGCAGGCGGGGAACGTTGCAGTCCTCTGTCACTGAAGCAAGCAAGCCTCATGTTAGTTTCAAGCTGCCTGGCTGCCGGCCGCCATCTTGGCTGGCAGTTAATTTGCATATCTCGCTGATTAGCCAATGGGAAGGATAGTGGTCATATGCCAATTACCATGTTTCTCTTTTATTAGATAGGAGATATATATATATATATATATATATATATATATATATATATATATATATAATCTCCAACTTGTCAAATGCTTTAGGTGTCTCTAATACATACACATACTGTATATATCACAACATGTGGATTTTTTATCCTGTATCATTGATCTGATTATAATGTAAATGTATTCTTTCTGGCAATTCACCCCTTGATTCCTTAACCATTTTCAGTACAAAGGATAGTAATAATATGCCCTGTTTATTTTGTGATAAAAACCAAAGAGCCTAGAAGACATCTTGGACACCAAGCTTCTGCTTTATATGTGGAATAGAACAGTTTAAAGAGGCTGCATAGTATTAACTCCAGTTTGGATAAAAACTCTGAGGCACAGATGTTGAGAGGTCTCTTTTCAAAGCTACATAGGCCATGGAAAATAATCTAGCAAATTTGGTGTAAATGACCTCTTTTTAGTGCTCCTATGCAAGTGAAATTCTTCTAAAATGTATGTGAAAAGATTTCAGGTTAAATAGTCTATAAACTTAGCCAATTATCTATGTTACATGCCTGTTAACATGTAAATTTTATGAAATTATCTACAATAATAAAAGTGTAATATGCTAATTAGACCGGAGAGCCAAACGACCTTCCAGACGTCCTTCTGGATGTCCTTCTAGACAAAGCCGCGGTGATGGGGCTGAGGCAGAGGTGGTTAGGGGCGATCAGACAGGCAAGCAGGCCAGCAGTTAGTAGCCAGTGATCCTGGATTGCGAGAGGGTGCAGGCCGGGCTAAGGGACTGCCCACCCCTCCATGTACGAACTTCGTGTACCAGGCCTCTAGTGTATAAATAAAAGTTGGTCCCATTATTTTTTTTTTTTTAAAAGACCTTAAGTACATTCACAATTAGACATTGGAAGTATAAAATGAAAATAAAATCTGACTTTTAAGCAATGTAAAGGTTCTTAGATAAAACATAAAGATAATTGACTTTATTATTTCTTTAATCATCTATTTTTGCAATAGTCCCAGAAACAATATAGGGTGCAATGAAGTTCATTTTCTGAATTGTATTTGAGATTTGTTTTTTGGTGGTGTTTAATACTAACTATCTAGGAAATGTACAAGCAAAACAGAAGTTATATAACCCTCATCTCTGATACCTGGCCCAGTGTATGGCTAATTTACGATACATGCTTACTAAAAGAATTTCTGACTAACAAAATGACAGATGGACTGACTAACTGACTAAATCAATGACTATGAAAACATATTCATAGACTGAACTAAGAGCCAAGAATTATAGTGAAGCTCCATAGCTATTAATGAATATTATCTTTTTAATGATGGCAGATAAGGATAGAAGTCCTTTTCATGATCATTTATTTTCTACAAGAGAACCGCAAGGCTCAACAAATTTGAAATGAATCTGAGCTACTGATACTTCCCTGATACTGACATTTTGATATTCCTATTCATGCACAGGAGAATGGCCTCCCTATGTGAACAAGGCATGTCACAAGACTGCAAAGGGCATGTGCCCTCCACACAGTAGTTTCTGTTGAAAGCCCTTTGATGGGAAACAGCAGCCTTCTACATGGATCTACAGGGGAGTCCACACATTGCTAGAGGCACCACTTGGCTCATATTCCGTCTATTTTCTGCAATATGGGCAGAGCGATCATTCTTAAATCAAGCCCACTTAAATCCATCAGAATCCTAGGTAATGCTATAAGGCAAGAAAAGGAAATTAGAAGGTATACAGATTGGGAAAGAAGAAATAAACTTTTATTTGTTTGTTGGCAAATGATATGATCATCTGTGTAGAAAATCTGAAAGAATCAGCAACAACAAAGAAACCTCCTGTTGGTACTAAGCAAGTATAGCAAGGTTGCAGGATATAAGGCTCATATACAAAATACAGTCTCTTTCTGGTCGGGGCATATGCCCCAGTTTCGGGCTCGATTCCCAGTGGTGATGTGCAGGAGACAGCCGTTCAATGATTACCTCTCATCATTGATGTCTCTCTCTCTCTCTCTCCCTTCCTCTCTGAAATCAAGAAAATAATTTAAAAAATAAATAAGTAAAATAAAATAAACACAGAAAAATACATCAGAACCTCTGTATCTGTATCAGTTTAAGGATAGTGTCCAAACTCCTTGGCATGGCATATGAGATCTCTTATAAACTTGCCCCTGCCTAATGGTGCATGTTAATTTGTTATACCCAGACTTGTTTGTAAACATGTGTACACACACACACACACCCCACACCCCACCCTTCACATGCTAATCATTCAGAACTTTTTGTTTATTGAAGTACAGGTGTGCCAGGTTTTTTTATGGGCTTTCTTCACTGATGGTGAGGGCAGAAATCAAACATTATGATTAACTTTTTTGATTAACTAATGTCTACTTGTCATTCAAGCCTCCTGTCTTCAGAAAGCTGTTCTTGATTCTCCTCCATTGTTATTCAGATGCCTCTCATTACACCTTCTTTTGTCAGGGAACATGTCACATATTTCTATAATCGTTTATATATGTGACTGTATCCTTTAATGGGCTATGCGGTCCTTAATGTAGAATCTGTGTTGTTGTAGCACAGTTCTGTGTCTATAGCAGGTGCCCTAGAATTATTTGTGGGATAAGATTAATGGGGGGAGTGAGGAGAGGGAATGGAGTAAGCACTCATGCTAGAGCATTCCCAGGCCAAACAACCATCTATGGCAACCTGTCCTTCAGGGAAAATGTGTGCAGTTGCTGGAAGCATTTTACGTCTTAGGTGGATAGAGCCAACTTAATTCCCTGGTGATGTTAACACGGCAACTTTCACCAGACTGAAAATCCTCTGGCACTACAAACACATACATTCTGGAGGCTGTTTATGAGACTGAGAAGGTGAGTCAATAGACTCTGTTCCAAGTTGGCACGAAGGAACATACTCCTAAACATCTAAAGCTCTGTAATTCACAGTGAGCTTCTCATTAACTTAAATGTTAATGTAAACTTAAAACATGTCGCATCGATCTGGGACTATTTTTGCATGCACATTGCATCACTGAGCTCTCTAACAACAGAATCCAAATGGACGTCCCTTCACATCAGCTTATGATTAAGAAAAGAGTGAGACTTTCTCTTTCTTTTTGTCCTGTAAAAGTATTGGTTTGAATTAAAGGTCAAGCTGTGAGGTGCTATGAGACTCCCTCCTGCTGAGAACAATGGAATTGGATCGAATGGAGCATAAAGATCAATTTCTGAATCTATTCTCTCAGAGTATTGCACATATCATTTTGCATATGTGTAAAGATTGGTGTCCCTCCATTTTTAGTGCTGGGAAAACTGAAGTCCTCATTACCCTGCTGGTGATCTCAGTCTATTTTGTTAGTTTCAGCCAGAATCTCCTTACACTGACATTTCTATTCCTCCCTTCCTTCCTTCCTTCCTTCCTTCCTTCCTTCCTTCCTTCCTTCCTTCCTTCCTTCCTTCCTTCCTTCCTTCCTTTCTTTCTATTATTTTTTTTTAATTTATTGGGGTGACATTGGTTAATAAGAGTGCACAGGTTTTAGGTGAACAATTCTGTAATGCATCATCTGTATGTTGTATTGTGTGTTCACCACCCCAAGTCAACTCTCTTTCCATCACCATTTATCTCCCATTTACCCTCTTTTACCTCCTCTCACTCCCCTCCCCCTCCCCCTCTGGTAATCATCATGCTGTTGTCCATCTATGAGTTTTGTGGGATTTTTTGCTTAACCCTTTCACCTTTTTCACCCAGCCCTGCAAACTCTCCCCTCTGACAGTTGTCAGTCTGCTCTCTCTCTCTCTCTCTCTCTCTCTCTCTCTGTTTCTATTTTGTTAGTCAATTTTGTTCAATAGATTGAACATAGGAATGCGATCACATGCTACTTGTCTTTCTCTGACTGGCTTATTTCAGTTAGCCTAATACTCTCTAGTGCCCTCCATGCTGTCACAAAGGATACTTTTTTTTTTTTCTTTTTGGGCTGAGTAGTATTCCATTGTGTAAGAACCACAGATTTCTTATCTACCCATCCACTGATGGACACTTGGGCTGCTTCTGAATCTTGGCTATTGTAACTAACATTGCAATGAACATAGGGGTGCAGTTGGTCTTTCCAATTAGTGCTTCTGGTTTCTTCAGATATATTCCCAGAAGTGGAATCGCTGGGTCCTATGGTAGTTCCATTTTTGATTTTTTGATGAAACTCCATACTGCTCTCCACAATGGCTGTACCAACCTGCATTCCCAGTGCAAGAGGGTTCTCTTTTCTCCACATTCCTTCCAACACTTATTGTTTGTTGATTTATTGATGACAACCATTCTGAAATAGATTTATATTTTCTTATTTAAAAAGAAAACAGTTTTCAAAGGATGTCGTATTGTGTTAGGCTCACATAAAAAAAAATTCTGGTGCTGACTATAATAATGACGAGGATGATACCTGGAAAATCTTGTGTATGTTTACTCGCTCTGTGCCAGACCCTGATGCAAAGTCTTTTATAAAAAGCTCTCCCTTCATTCCTAAAGCAGCAGAGAGGAGGGGTCACTCTCATTGCCCTGTTTTACAGACTCGGGAACTGTCCCATGGAAAGAACTTTTCTAAAGTTCTCCAAGCAAGGAGTGGTGTTGCTGACCCTGGGATGCAGGATGGGCTGACTCCACGGTCTTTTTCATCACCACTGTGTTCTGTGGGTCTTTAACCACACAATGCAACCAACCTATGCAAGCCTAGAGTAGTGAATTTCTTTTTTAAGACATGCACATAAACATACAAGTGAGGATTCAACACTGCCCTTGAGAAGCTGAGTGGATGGATGAAATCCAGAAACCTGTTTCTAGTTCACGAATACGTTGCATCTTATCTCCTTCCCTTACACACTGTAAAATGTGACCAAATGGCTTAGCGAAGCCTCTTCCAGCCCCACATTCTATGAATCTGCATAATGATATGATTCACTTTGTTCCAACTGACAAACCCATTGCCTGGTTTTTCTCTTCACCACCACCCACCATGGCGCTTCTTCACACCCGTGCCTCTGACCCTGCAGCAGCCCACCTCGCTCAGTGAGTTGAAACATGTTAAATACCAGGCAACAACCCCCACAAAAAAACCAACAAAAAAACTCAGGCTGGAAGATGGGAAAAAAGCAGCATTTTGTTCCCTTGAACATACAAATAAAATACAAAAAACCCCCACATAGTATTGAAGAGAAACCAGACAAGGCCTTCATATATCAAAGGATGAATGGTAACAATGCATTCAGAAGCTCTGATAAATATAGGCCTGAGAGGACTTACTGAAATGGAATATTTACTGGCCTCGGGATGGATATGCAGCATAGTAAGAAGGGGTGTAGGCTCTGCGGTCACACCTGCTAGAGCTGCTATACATCATCTCCCTCTGCACAACTGATTCACGCCTCACTTTCCTCACCAATAAAAGGAGAATCATGCTTCAGAATTCTCATAGGGTTAGCATGGGGCTTAATAATAATATAAAGAGTTTATTCCAGTGTTATAAATATAGTACAGGCTTAAATTTGCTTCCATTATTCTGACAACAACAACAGAAAATCTCATGTGTCTTAAAATTATCTCTGTGTGTGTAAGTCGTAATTTCAGCTATCACTCTATTCTCAGTTCTAGGAGTTGTTATTCTTTTTGAAAAACAATTACACGTAGGCCGGCCAGTGTGGCTCAGTGTTTATAAATCCATGGACCTAGAGGTTACCGGTTCAATTCCCAGTCAGGGTTGTGGCTCAACTTCCAGTAGGGGGCGTGCAGGAGGCAACTGATGGATATTTCGCATCAATGTTTCTATCTCTCCCTCTCCCTTCCTCTCTCTCCAAAATCAGTAAAAGCATATTTTTAAAAAAGAAAAATAATTACAAACAAAACAACTAGATATGACTATTTCACCCAAAATGTTCCCCCCCTCCCCTTTGAAAGTATCTGAGAGGTATAAAACAGTGATGATATAATGCCAAATTCTATAGTCTCTTTTACAAATTGCCTACAATCTCTCAGTTTTTTTCAGAATTCCAATGTCTTTCCTTCTACATTAGGAGAAGAAATATAGTAGCCTAACCACCAGACATTAGTCCACAAAAGATTATAAATCCTGTGAGTTAAAAATCAAAACCTACTCAGCTTCATGAGATACACAATTGATTTTTCTTTTCAAATCAGTAGGTGAAGCTGAAATTGATTGATTGCAGTCACTTTAGTGTAATTTACCAACAAGCAACTAATTGCCTATCAGATATAGAAGCCAGTAATTGGATTCATATAATAAACTAGAGGCCTGGTGCATGAAATTCATGCACTCAGGGCGGGGGAGGGTCCCTCAGGCCGGCCCGTGCCCTCTCGCAGTCCAGGAGCCCTCAGGCGATGTCTGACTGCCAGGAGCGGGGCTAAGCCTGCAGTAGGACATTCTTAGTGGTGCCAAGGAGGCGAGAGAGGCTCCCACCACCGTCGCTGCACTCGCCAGCCATGAGTCCAGCTTCTGGCTAAGAGGTGTTCCCCCTATGGGAGCACACTGACCACAGGGGCAGTTCTTGCATTGAGTGTCTACTTCCTGGTGGTCAGTGCACATCATAACGACTGGTCATTCCCCCATTGGGCCAAAACTGGCTCTCCAACCTCTCCCAAGGGGTCCTGGATTGCGAGAGGGCACAGGCCAGGCCGAGAAACCCCACTGGTGCACTATTGGGGCCAGAGAGGGATGTGGGAGGTTGGCCAGTGAGAGAGGGACCATGGGAGGGCTCCAGGGTATGTCCAGCCCATCTCGCTCAGTCCTGATTGGCTGGACTCCAGCAGCAAGCTAACCTACCGGTCGGAGTGTCCACCCCCTGGTGGTCAGTGCATGTTATAGCAACTGGTCAGCTGGTTGACTGTCTGCCTCCTGGTGGTCAGTGCATGTCAAAGCGAGTGGTTGAGAGGCCTTAGCATATCAATAGCATATACTCTTTGACTGGTTGAATGGCCAACTGGATGACTGGACACTTAGCATATTAGGTTTTTATTATATAGGAGATCTATAAAATATTAAGCAGTATTTAAATATGTTAGTTTTGTTACCACAAATTCTTCCTGACCATTCTACTTACATCAAACCACATCCTTAGGAGGAAAATTATCACATGATATGAAAGAGGGAAGGGGCTCAGATGCAATTTGTAGAAAACCCTAAATTTTATATGTGTAGTGATTAAGACTCAATGAGGATTGGACACTTGCCAAAAGTTGCCTGGTTAATTATGGTAGAGTTATAAATTGACTCTAGTTCTGATTCTCAGTCTGATACCTATATTGATGTATTTTCTTGTTGCTATATCCAACTGAGAAATCTGGAAATTACAGTGTATGCACTCTAGTATTTTTATGTCCATTTAGAGTTGAAACAAACTGATTGTTTTGTTTATTTTTATTATTTTGAGCTCCTGATAAAGAGGTGAGGCAAAAGCAAAAAGTCTCTCCTATATATGTGCGAAAAGTGACTTGTAGATAAAGTGTTTCCCCGATGAAATACACGTGACACATTTCAATAATACTGCACAATGAACATTGACCAAAAAACTAGCAAATCTTAAAATGGATTTACTATATGTGTATATACATATATACTTATCTATATTAGAAAGATGAATATTGCAATATTGCATCATTTCAAATCACTCAGATCTACTGGTGGAGTGTGGCAGGCAGGAATGTCTAACCCCAGTTTGTTTTCATTTGTATAACATGATTTAACAGTCTGGTATTTGTGTTGTCCTACTCCAGGTGTAAAAGAACCATCCTCTTCAGAAATCCAGAAGACTTCTTTAACTTCTCCAGGTTTTCAGGAAGACCAAGACCTATCAGAGACCTTTTGATAAGGTAGGTTCTGAGTACCACTCATCTGTTTTCTTGGGGCTTCCCTTCCAGTTGCCCAAGTTCAAAACAAACAAACAAACAAACAAACAAACAAAAAAGGTTTATTAAGTCAAAACAACAGACACATGGAGAACCAGATACGACTTTTATTAATGATACAGTTACTATCTGAGGACACTCTTTCAGGCTGTGGCAAAAAATAGGCTTCTTGACATTTAACCAAAGCCTTAGGTAGATTTACCTATCTGGTCTGGGCAGCTGCAGGTTTCCCCCCCATGGCATCCTGACCTGTAAAATGTCCAGTGTGGAGCAGCAGGCTCGAATACATCTCTAAATAGCCTGCCCTCAAGATGAAGGTGAAGAGAACGGGTTAAACTACTACTGACAAAACTTTGCTCTGCTCCCACGTTCACCAATCAGATACATAACTCTAATGACCAAGGGATGGCGAGAGTGAAAGGAGCAAAAAAGGCCAGGCCAGGTAATATAATGGAGTGTCCTTCACGTGGAAAAAATAGCAATAGGGAATAAGCATTCTTTCCTAAAACCACAGAAGAATAGGAGTGGCCTGCCAACAGAAGGGGCTGCATCAGGATTCTCTTAACCTAGTAGCATGCTGAGAGGATTCCTCCTGGTGATGGAGGTGGCCACGGCGCTGGGACTTCTGCTGCTTTAGGACATAAGCTAGTTCTAGGCAGATGCCTCCTGGGTGATGGGGGCGGCCGCAGCCCTGGGACGTCTCCTGTTTTAGGATGTAAGTCAGATTCTAGACAGAATTTTTTTTTTTTTTACCAACTGCCTGTTACAAGTTATGTGTTTTTAGAGTCACAATGAACATGTTGTCTTTATTGTCATAGAGCAGATATACGGTAGACCACTAGGGTTTGTGATTATAGCTGTTTTTAGAAGCCATTAGATACAGTATTTTTCTTTTTATTAGATTTATTAGGATGGCATTGATTCATACAAGTATATAGGTTTCAGGTGTACAGTTCTATACTACGTCATCTGTATATTGTGTTGTGTTCACCACCAAAGTCAAGTCTCCTTCATTCACCATTTATTCCCCCTTTACTCTTTCTACCACCTCCCATATGGTAATTGCCATACTGTTGTTTATGTCTATGAACTTTTGCATGAATGGACATGGAGAGCATTATGCTTAGTGAAATAAGCCAGTCAGAGAAAAACAAGTACCATATGATTTCACTCATATGTGGAATCTAATGAAGAAATTAAACTAACAAGCAAAATAGAAACAGACTCAGAGACAGACAACAAACTGACAGCTGTCAGAGGGGAGGAAGGATGAGAGGCTGGGTGAAAAATGTGAAGGGATTAAGAAAAAACACACACACACAAATCATGCACCTATGGATGAGGACAGTGGGGGGGGGGATAAGGGGAGGGGGTGGGGTGGGGAATCCGGTGGAGGGGAGCTAAGGGGGGAAAAAGAGGAACTGTAATAATCTGAACAATAAAGATTTATTTTTAAAAAAAGAAAAAAAACACACATCATAGACAGAGTGATTTTTTAACTCTCAGGCATGCTATCATATTATTTTGTACAGGAAATAGTTATCTAGGTAGTAAGTGAGCTTAGCGAACTCCTCCGTGGGAATTTGTAATTGTAATTTAATAAATCATCTATGTCACTTGGATTTATTTGTTGGCAAAAATAAAACCAGGGAAAGAAAACATATTAACAGTATAGAAAAAAGAACCGTAAGCTTGAAGAAAAGTAAAATAATAGACTTGGTATGGAACTGTGTACCAAGCCAAGCATATGTGGCTGGCCTTGGGGGCGGCACCCGCTTAATACTGTCAGTTGAATGATGCCTCCAGAATAAACGAACTCAGCTCCTTTCATATCTGTGTCTCATCATCTGGGATTCAAGATCGTGCGAGAAAAAAAAAAGTGTTTTATTATTTTAGTCATTTGATGTGGGCAGATTTTGGTGATTAGCTCTCCGCTTGGTTATACTAAAGTAGCAAAGGGGAAAAAATATAATGAATTGGGAAATTTTGTCTTCTGTAATGGAAGGGAAATCATCTGGATTTACCACTCACCATGAATACATAGCATGGGGAAGAATCAATCATCAACCATGAGACAGAGCTATCATCAGAAAGGAGGGCTCTATATTTGATATTATTTAATACTCACTACCTTGTTATTTATATGATATATCACCTACTAACACCGAGTGATCCACAAAAATGTGTGGATTACAGTGCCATTTAGAGAGTTTCTTATTAGCAAAGGTCTCTTGTCTCTGTGTCAAGGTGCTGCTAAATAGATCAATTTTTAAAAAATTGACACTCAAATCTTACACTTCTGCAAGTTATTATGTTAGCTAGAAAGTACGGTTAAATCTATAAAGGTCCTGATCTCATCTTGTGTTCACTTTGAAAGAAAGGGACTATTCCTTGTCACTCAACCTCTGCCCCTGCCTGGAATGTGGACGACTTCAGGCATTCAAAATTGGAGCCTGATTTCTCCCATCTATTCTATTCAAGTATGGAATGGAAACACTTTAGACTTGAGATATATGCCTAATTACCAGTATTGTCATCTTGGTAATGAGGGCCAAAACTGTGCTTGAACTAATAAAGCCGTATAAGAGGAATGGAAAGGGAAATATAGTCACTAGGAGGTGATCTCAGGGAGGAGCATGTCAAGTGGACCAAAGACATTTCCGTGCCTAGACTAGAGATGATGTAGAAGGGTTTGGGAGTCAGGGAGTATGACCATAAATGCACAAAATGGGGACCTTGCTTGGCATGCCTACTTTTGTCTGTGAGGTATGAATTAGAGATAAATGGGGCAAATGTGTGATCTGTTTTCAGCTTTAGAATTTTAAGCCATGACTTTCTTCCGCTAGGACGCCAGACTAGGTACCCAGCTACAATTAGGTCCTGGGGAAATTAACTAGTCCCCAAGGAGAAATCAACTAGTCCCCAGATGAAAAATATTATACTGAAAGAGAGAAGAAAATAAAAAGTAAGGAAAGAGTAAGGAAATAAAAAGACTGGGACTTCCTTGGGGAACCAAACCTAATAATCTTTCATAAAACAAAGACTTTTCAAGCAGGATAATGTGGTCTTAGGTCAATCAACCAAAGATGTGCTCATTGTTGCTATTTAGTTAACATTAGTTGCTTACATGATTGGATAACTAATTAAATTAATTATGAATATACTAGAGGCCCGGTGCACAAAAATTTGTGCACTTGGGGGGGGGGGTGAGAGGGGGTCCCTCAGCCCGGCCTGTGCCCTCTCCCAGTCTGGGACCCCTCGGGAGATAATGACCTGATGGCTTAGGCCTGCTCCCGGGTGGCAGAGGGAAGGGCCAATCCCTAGGTGCAGCCCCTAGTCGGGCTCAGAGCAGGGCCGATTGGGGAGTTGGGGCGCTGCACCCTGTCATGCACAGAGCAGGGCGGATTGGGAGGTTGCAATGCCACCCTCAGTCACGCTCAGGGTAGGGCTGATTGGGGGGTTGGGGCACTGCCCCCTGTCACACTCAAGGCAGGGTCGATAGGGAAGTTGCGGCACCACCCCCTGTCACGCACAGAGCAGGGAGGATCAGGGGGTTGGGGTGCTGCCCCCTGTCATGCACAGAGCAGGGCCCATCAGGGGGGTTGGGGCGCTGCCCCCTGTCACACACAGAGCAGGGCCAATCAGGGGGTTAGGGTGCTGCACCCTGTCACACACAGAGCCACAGGGCGATCAGGGGTTTTGGGTGCTGCCCCCTGTCACGCTGATCCCGGTGCCGGGAGGCCTTGCAGCTCCGCTGATCCCGGTGCTGGGAGGCATATTACCCTTTTACTATATAGGGTAGAGGCCTGGTGCACGGGTGGGGGCTGGCTGGTTTGCCCTGAAGGGTGTCCTGGATCAGGGTGGGTGTCCCCACTGGGGTGTCTGGCCAGTCTGGCTGAGGGGCTGAGGGCCGTTTTCAGGCTGACGGGTGACTGAAGCTCCCAACTGCTCCTTTTTTTCTTTTTTCTTTTTTATTCTGGGCCAGCTTTAGCTCTGAGGCCTCAGCTGCTGAAAACAGGTTTCTGGCCTTTGTTTACTGTCTGTATTTGATACAATGTTGCGGTCCAGCTGGCTGAAGCCCCGCTGAGTAAAGCAGGTTTCTGGGGTTTTGTTTAGCTTCTACATTTGCAACATAGTTGCTTAGAGTTGCAGCTGAGAGGCCGGCAAGTCAGGCGGGGAACGTTGGAGTCCTCCGTCACTGAAGCAAGCAAGCCTCATGTTAGTTTCAAGCTGCCTGGCTGCCGGCTGCCATCTTGGCTGGCAGTTAATTTGCATATCTCGCTGATTAGCCAATGGGAAGGGTAGCGGTCGTACGCCAATTACCATGTTTCTCTTTTATTAGATTGGATGAGCCTATCTTCCTAAACATGCATGTTTGTTTTCTATAGCAGAATGAGTTCATGATAATTTGTCTCTTTTCTCTTATACTCAAACTCTTACAACATTGTTTTTAGAATATTAGTAAACCAAAATAAAAAATAAAGAAATAACATGGGTAATACGTGTAAGCTATGTCCACCCCTAATAGATCTTTCCTAAAGAATTTTTCTCAGAATTTCCAAGCTATCTGAGTTCTGGGCATCAACAAATCACAGCAACATAAAATCAGATCATAGCGGAAAACATTCTAACTTTAATTGTGTTTGGCATGTTGTAAAGTTTCTATCATATTTAGAATCAGCTAGTAAAAGGAATGAAGAACAGGTTCTAGAGCAGCGGTTCTCAACCTGTGGGTCGCGACCTCTTTGGGGGTCGAAAGACCCTTTCACAGGGGTCACCTAAGACCATTGGAAAACACATATATAATTACATATTGTTTTTGTGATTAATCACTATGCTTTAATTATGTTCAATTTGTAACAATGAAATTGTGGGTCACCACAACATGAGGAACTATATTAAAGGGTCACAGCATTAGGAAGGCTGAGAAACACTGTTCTAGAGGAATGTTTGCATATCCAGAGAAATTTTCCAAGAACCTTTAGCAAAAATGTATTAACATCTTAGGAGAGATCAGAATCGCAACCCTCCTTTGATGAACTATCACAGCTCTTCCCCTTCTGTTGTGTGTAAGCCATGTGGGATTTTTGTCCCATTTAGAATTGTTATCCTAATATGAATTGACTCTATCAGTACTTAAGTTTATTTCTGACTTCTAGCTAAAGGGACTGAGAATTATTGCCTTGTAAGGGGTGATTAAATGAACAGAGAAGCAGAATGGAACATGTAAGGTTCCAAATTGCCTTATGAGTTGGGTCTAGTACTCTAGTTCGTATATAAAAGGCAGACCTCTACATGGTTAAATTGTAGTGGCTATTCCTTTATGATTGACATTTTTATTTAGGAACAGATAGAATTCCACTTGTTTCTGGAAATATATCTATAAATTAGATCCCCCAGTGTGTAAAATGAGGTAGGTAATTTCCAGTGAAACAATATTATAGCCCCAATCTAAAAAGAACTAAAGGGACAGTTGCTATTATCACATCCATGGGAATTTTTGATAAAAAATATATATAGCTTTTTCCAGTTCGGGTTGTCTCAGAAATGTAGCTATATTGGTAGTGACTGAAATAGTTATTAGATCTGATTCATAGAGTTCTTGGTAATAGAAAAAAACATGCCACATTCCCATGACTCAGGCCCTGGTTAACAATCCTCTGTACCATAAATCTGATGTGGCTCTAGTCAGGGACATCTCCAGCCCTATGGGATGCTTCCTCCTCTCTCTTTAAATTAAAAATTGAATTAAAACACCCAGTAGTCGCAAGCATATAAAGAAAGAGCATTTTTTAAAACTGCCTTTGAGTGAGTATAACATGGTGTAACCCTTTTGGAAAGCAATGTGCTATCAAAAAATCTTTTGAATGTGTCTTTCCCCTGACTTAACATTTCCTTTTCTAAGATTTATCTTGAAGAAATCATTAGACAAAGGAATGGAGATATATGTTTATGGCTAATCGTGGGAGCATTGTAAACAGTTACAACATATGGAAAAACTTAAATACCTGAAAATAAAGGACATGCTTTAACATGGCCTATTGGTGTAATAAAACACTATGCAGTCGTTCGTAATGATGCTGTTGCTCTGTTTGTACACACGTGGAAGTATATTTACAAGATGCTATTAATTTAAAGACCTGGTTGTAGAAAATTAGGTACATGTGATAGCAATAATTTATATATTACATACTAGAGGCCCAATATACAAAATTCGTGCAAAAGTAGGCCTTCCTTTTTCCCGGCTGCCGGCACCGATTCCCTCTGGCACCCAGGACCCAGGCTTTCCTCGAAGCCCTGGCTTCATCTGGAAGATCATCTGGAAGGACGTCTGGTCTAATTAGCATATTACATTTTTATTATTATAGAGAGTATGCACTTGCTTGTGTAGAAAATATATGAGTCATGGAATTATGGCTTATTCTTTGTATATATTCTATTTAAAAAAGAAATAGATATGTAAGTCTATAAATTGAGAAAATAAAATAAATCATAAACTAACAGTTCTTCAAAGGACAGTAGATGATGTGCTGCACCAGCAGGGCCAAGGGTGAACGTGAGGAGGGGTGGTGAAGGATTGAAGAAAAGACAGACAAGAGAATACAGCTGGGGCTTGGTAGATCTCCTTGTGCCTGGATGAGACCACAAAAGACCCAGCCTGCAAGCAGATGCTTTATTTTATAGTCTGATTAAAACAAGGGTAGATTAACATGTATACAAATGTTCTTGTTTTGGCAACACTTGTTGCACCTCCCACAACCCATTAACTACTTAGGAAGGAATTAAGGAGGGGCTACAAGGTCAGGCTTAATTATGCTGGGAGAGCTCTGCCCTCCAGGCTGGGACTTGTTTGTGGCCCTGCCACAGGTCAGCCTGAGGCTTGACCCTAGAGCCACTCCCTACAAGATGACCCTCTAACTTCCTTAAAAGCCACACCCAATACTACCTCTTTATTATCCATGCTGTTTTCACTCCAGAAGCAGGCCTTGAAGGAGGTAGATTGTGGACTGGTGATGTTTTTCTGGGAAGGGGAATGAGCTATGACTCCTATTGTCCTAGTTTATAACAGTTATAATATCTTCTGCCTGCTATTAAAAGTCATAGAACTGAAGGGCCAGAACTTCTAAATAATATGGTAAAAAGTATGGAGGGGAGGGGCTCAACACTAATACAAATTAAACCAGTTGATCGTTATTTTAATCCTCACTTTAAGGTATTTTTCCATTGATTTTTAAAGAGAGTGTAGGAGAAAGACAAAGACAGAGAGAAACATCAATGTGAGAGAAACACATTCATTGGTTACCTCCTGCATGAACCCCGACCAGGGCCTGGCCTGGGGAGGAGCCTGCAACCAAGGTACCCTTGATCAGAATCAAACCCAGGATTCTTGGGACCATAGGCCAACGCTCTATTCACTGAGCCAAACCAGAGAGGGCCAGTTGATCATTTTTAAATAGGACTAAACAAGAAGAATGGGAGATACAATTTTCAATCCCAGGGCAAGGGATTGAAAAGAAACATTGAAGATAGTTGTAAAGGAAAGACAATAATATATGTGCTTCTCAGCAACAAACTAAAGCCAGAATTACTTCTGGTGTGGTAGGTGCTTGAGGCTCACAGTGACGACAGTGACAGTCTCACAAGTCTGCTATCCTATAATATGCAAAAGAAAGGGCGTAAGGAAGGGGCCAGGATATTACTTGGGAGACCTTGAGCCATTGTACAGCTATTATCAGGACTTAAGAAGCAACTAAATCCTTAAGTCAATGCCCATCAGGCTAAGACCCCTACCCTTTCACCCAGACTTTTTCTAAGTCTGTTAGAGACTTTATTTTTCATGTATTTATTTTTCAGTTACAGTTGACATTCAATATTATATTAGTTGCAGGTGTACAGCACAGTGGTTAGACATTTATATAACTTATGAATTGGTCCCCCATAAGATCTGCCCCCACCTAAGACCATATATAGTTATTACAGTATTATTGACTATATTCCCCATGCTGTACGTCACATCCCTGTGGCCAATCTGTAACTATAAATGTGTACTTCTTATTCCCTTTACCTTTGTCCTCCAGCCCCCAACCCCTCTCCCATCTGACAAACATCAGTTTGTTCTCTGCTGTATCTGTGAGTTTGTTTCTGCTTTTTTCTGTTCTTTTTTTTTTTTTTTTTTTTTTGGTTCCAGGTTATTGACTTCACCCCTTGTCCTAGAATATTGGGACTCTCCCATACTGCACCCATGGAACAGTTCATGTCCCCGTGGTAAAGAATGGGTCCTTGATACTTAAAGCTAGGACGGGAGCAACCCTGTAGCTCTAGGTTCCCTGTTAATTGCTTTTCACTTAGCATTCTTAGATGTATCCATGATCATGCCATGAAAACTTAGGAATGTCTCTTTTTTAAGAGGTTTGGAAGCAGTCTGTTTGTGGAGGAGTCTACTTATTTCAGTCTATTTGTTATTACTATTATCATAAAAATAATGGCAGGTAACAGTAACGGAGGAAGAACTTCCTATGCATATAATTGGAGCTAAGCTTTTTCTCAGTGAATTATCTCAGTAAATCCTCACAGCATCCTTTCTACCTCACGTGAAAGATAAAGGCACTGAAAGGGAAGAAGCTAAGTAATCTGTTTGAGGTCATTCTAATAGAAAGGAGGTGAGCATGGCATTAAAATCTACACAGCGTGATTGAAATATTCTTAAGCATTGGTAGTGCTTCTGACTCTGTGTGAAACAGAATACATTATAATGTTTATTTATAATGATTTGTTTAAAGTAACAATGATCATTTTTAAAGACTGACATCAAATATAGTCAAACAAGATGCTCACAGGACTCAGAATTTCAACTTTTCAGGTTTTTTGGAATAAAAAAAAAAGGAAGTGAATGAGGATTCCCACTGTTCATCTTTAGATTTCTCCATTTGCCCTAACCAAGGGACGCATCTATCTATACTAATAAAAGGGTAATATGCTAATTAGACTGGGAGACCTTCTGGGAGACCTTCTGGACAAAGTCATGGT
This sequence comes from Myotis daubentonii, assembly GCF_963259705.1. Classification (NCBI taxonomy): domain Eukaryota; kingdom Metazoa; phylum Chordata; class Mammalia; order Chiroptera; family Vespertilionidae; genus Myotis; species Myotis daubentonii. The sequence continues at coordinate 73,766,814 of NC_081848.1, forward strand.
GGCGGGGCTGAGGCAGAGGAGATTAGGGGTGATCAAGCCAGGAGGGGAGGGCAGTTGGGGGTGATCAGGCTGGCAGGGGGCCAGTTGGGGGCGAGCAGGCCAGCAGTGGGGGGGGGGGGGCAATTGGGAGTGAGCAGGCTGGCAGGAGGTGCAGTTGGGGATGAGCAGGCCAGCGGGGGTGGGGAGCAATTGGGGGTGAGCAGGCCAGCAGGTGGAATGGTTAGGGGACATCAGGCAGGCAGGCAGGTGAGCGGTTAGGAGCCAGCCACCCCAGATTGTGAAAGGGATGTCCGACTGCCGGTTTAGGCTCAATCCCACAGGTATCGGGCCTAAACCAGCAGTTGGACATCCCCTGAGGGGTTCCAGATTGGAGAGGGTGCAGGCCGGGCTGAGGGAAACCCCCCTGTGCACGAATTCCATGCACTGGGCCACTAGTGGTAAATAACAAGATATGAATGAACTCCACAGTTTTAAAAGGGAAAGACACCCATAAGAATATAGCACATGGTCATAGTATTGTATCTGAATGGGGAAAGGCATGCTCTAAGTATGTTTCACATGCTTTCCAAATGTGTGCCAAATACTAGTATGTTGTATTTGGCACACATTTGGAAAGTGGGTGAAATGAAAATTACCTGCTAAGTCTCAGCTATGCCACAGTGATTTTAGCTGAGAATGCTTAAGAATAAAAAAAACAGGCTATTTGCAGTTCTGTTTGTACATGATCTTGTTTTCTCTCTATGCAAGATATTCCTTCAGGAATGTCACTGTCATCATTGAGTACTCGCTCATTCATTCAATAAATGTTTATGAACATGTACACATGCCACAGAGCTAGGCATTGGGGTTACACAGGTGAACAAATGTCTTCTTCATTGGAGGAAAGCAGGGACACACCCTAAGAGCTTAATATCTTAATAGTATATGGTAGCAATGAGAGGAACAGATGCACATTAACATGAAGATCTATACACTTGCCCACGTATACGCATATGCTTTTTTGCCACGCTGCAGGAGGGAAATATCAATCACACTGAAGATATTAACAGAATGTCTGGGTGGCTTCCGCCTTGATGGCAGAAGATTTCATGGATAAGTAGTTTTGAAAAGTTTGGTTAAAAAAAATGACAGAATAAAATATGGTGGCACAGAATATGGAGACGTTTCCTATTTTGACACAAACTGAGGAGATCTCAGTTTCCTTAAGGATTATAATTTGAATTAGGAAACAGGTTAGTTGAACCCTTTATTGGAGGATTCCATATCAGAATTGATGTGAATGATTTTCAGCATATTTCTGAGTCTAAATGAAGCAAAACAAAATGCCCTCTCCAGATACTTTCTTTGGAGTCTGCAGTCCTTTATATTATACTAGAGTCTCAGTGCATGAAATTCTGCACTCAGGGGTGTCCCTGAGCCCGGCCTGTGCCCTCTCCCAGTCTTGGAGCCCTCGGGGAATGTCTGACTGACAGCTTAGGCCCACTCTTCATGGGCCTAAGCTGTCAGTCGGACATCCTTAGCGCTGCCATGGAGGCAGGAGAGGCTCCCGCCACCACTGCTGTGCTTGCCAGCCATGAGCCTGGCTTCTGGCTGAGCATTGCTCCCCCTGTGAGAGCACAGTAACCACCAGGGGGCAGCTCATGCATTAAGCATCTGCCCCCCTGGTGGTCAGTGCGCATTATAGCAACTGGTAGTTCCACCGTTGGGCCAAAACAGACTCTCCGACATCCCCCGAGGGGTCCCAGATTGCGAGAGGGTGCAGACCAGGCCGAGGGAACCCATGATCAAGGCCAGGGAGGGACATGGGAGGTTGGCCAGCTGGGGAGGGACCACAGGAGGGTACCAAGGCATGTCCAGCCCATCTCTCTCAGTCCCGATTGGCCAGACCCCAGAAACAAGCTAACCTACCAGTCGGAGCATCTGCCCCCTGGTGGTCAGTGCATGCCATAGTGACTGGGCAACCAGTCGACTGTCTGCCCCCTGGTGGTTGGTGCACATCATAGTAAGCAGTTGAGTGGCCTTAGCATATCATTAGCATATTACACTTTGGCCAACTGGATGATCAGACACTTAGCATATTAGGCTTTTATTATATAGGATGGCATGTAATTATTGTACTTAATTCTAATAAATAAAAGTAAACCCAAATCCTTTTGAATGCTTTGGCTTTAGATTAAACTGGGTAAAGGCCCCAGTTTTGTTTAATAATTTTAAACTTTAGAAAAGTTACTTCTCTCATCTTTAGGTCCTTTATCAAAGGAGGGTTACTGAGTCAATGCATGTGAAAAACTAACACACTTCCAAAATGTAATACACACTCATTAAATGTAAGCTAGGTTCTTATCAATAAATCCTCTTTACTGTTTCACTGAGAAGAAGATAACATGAGAATCATACACACACCGATTGACACGCTGTAATATGCTAACTGGGTTTTTGCTTCAGCAAAATGAGTTTATTGAGATACTACCCTTGCCTAGAATTGGAGCAAGCGATGTGGAGCAGTGATAAACATTGGAGAGTCCTACTGCCAGGCTGTCAGCATCTGTGAGGGACCATTTTCAACTCCCCAACATGGCTAGCTGGGGGTCCTGACTTTCTTTATTTCTCTTTCAATTCCTAAGAAAACCAGCGATTGCTAACGCATTCTTTGGTCAACAGGAAATATTTCAAAATGCCTCTGGCACAATGTACTATTGAAGCAATTCTGCACTTCAAAATATAGTCCTGTTATTAAAATATGTTTACCTTCATGAGCATCTGCTCCTCGCAATGGGCCTGTGAGGTAAGCCTAGGGCTATAAAGAGGGAATGGGGAGCTGTTGGGAGGAAACTGGCATTTCAAGGGATTTAATGACTTGCTCGTGCGTACAGGGCTGGTGAGAAAGCAGGGATTTCTTCTGCATTAGTTTCCCTCCATATAGAATGAATGAGTCAACTGTTTACCTTGAACCCAGGCAGGGCCAGCTTGGAAAGAATATGAGTAAAATTTTCAGCTTCTTTCAAGCCACCTTTCCCCTTCTCTAGTCAAATATAATTTCCTGCCTCTTCTGGGTTGCTGGACAGCCATTAAGATCATACCTCTGCCCCTTCCTTCTCCTTTATTTACAGACAAAAATAGTCTATCCCACAGTGATAATGACTGGAGTAAAATGTGGTCTATCCACACAATGGAATATTATTTGGTGATAAAAAGGAATGAAATACTGGTATGTCCTATGACATACATGAACCTTGAAAACATTATGCTCAGTAAAAGAAATAAGACCCAGAAGATCACAGATGGTATGATTTTATTTATAGGAAATGTTGAACATGAAAATCATATGGTTATAGTTCTATATCAATTTGAATACAGATAGTGAATCTGTAGAAACAGAAAGTAGATTAGCAGTGGCCTAAAGCAGGGTGAGGAAGATGAGGAATGACTAATATGGCTAGGGTATTTCTTTTTGAGGTGGCAGAATATTCTAAAACAAGATTGTGGTATTGTTGCACAAATGTGACTATACTAAAAATCATGGATTTTCTACACTTAAATGAGTGAATTGCATGGCATGTGAATTGTATCTCAATAAAACTGTTAACAATTATAGGAATGGCAAAAACTGCATTTGCATGTAACCGATATTTTGCATATATTAATTTTGCATATCCATTTAACCTTGAAAACTACCTTCTGAGGCTGATACCATTGTTATTCTTTTTGGAAAAAAAATAGATTTTATTGATTTTAGAGAGAGGAAGGGAGAAGGGAGAAAGAGATAGAAATATCATTTATGAGAGAATCATTGTTCGGCTGCCTCCTGTACACCCCTCACTGGGGATTGAAGCCACAACCTGGGCATGTGCCTGACCAAGATTGGAACTGTGACCTCCTGGTTCATAGGTCAAAGCTCAACCACTGAGCCACACCAGCCCAGAGATAATATTTTTATTCTAATTTCTTATATGAGAATACTGAGAGAAAAAAGTCAATATTCTTTTTGTTCCTCTTATAAGGATCAGTGTCATTACACTGGGCCCACCTAGATAATCCGGATAATCTCTCCGTTACAAAATCTTGACTCATTCACACCTGCAAGGTCTCATTTGCCACAGAAAGTGACAAAGTGACATATCCACAGGCTCTGGGGATTAGGATGTGGACATCTCCGAGGGGCCATTATTCAGCCTAACATAATCACAGTGGTATTAAGTGGTAATGTAGAGTCTTCAATCCACGTTTCCCAAGAGGACATCCAACTCCTTTCTACTTTATCACGACTGTGTCATGTAACAGTGGCTGTGTATAAGCCTGTCTAGATTTCAAGCCCTTAGAGGGCAGGAAGTTTTACCTACTCTAGCAAATAAGTTTGTGTCAGGGGAGTGGGGAGAGGCTTTTTCTAAGAGGACAGGTAGAGTAGGGAAATTCAGTTTCACTTGTAATTTGCATCATTTCTCACTGGCAGTTGCCTCCTTGACCCTCCCTCTTGGTTAAGAAAGCAATGATGTAGATTTGCTTGGATCTGTTTTATTTGATAAATTCTGTTTCTAGCAGAAAAATACTGATCCCATCAATAGGCAAATCATTTAATAGTTTTCAAATGACAACTATAATTCTCAGCTGTTCCTACATGTGCAAAGACAAGCAGAGAACTAAGGCAGTAGCATGAATAATTTAAGCAATAAACCTCTATTGGCTCAATTATCTGATTATTTCAACAAGCATCTGGATAGAATTTTAATTTATTATTCTCTAACTTTTTATTAGGTTACTTTAACATTCATAGGCATTGCCTTTTTAATGGCATCTATTTCTTTTGTGTCCTAAATTCAATTTAACAAACATTTAATGGGCTACTAATATATGCCAGAAACTGTGCTCACTTCTACAGTAGCTAAAAAGATAGAGCATCAAATAATCTCATTCTCATGGAACTTTTGGTCCCAACATGAGACATGAAACAATTACACCAATAACTACACAAGACGGCAGAATGTAAAGGCAATGATTGAAGTACGAGAATTATGGTAGGTAGAGGGAGAAATATTAGTCAGCTGGAAAGAATTGCTGGAAACTTCTGGTAGGAGAAGTATGGGAAGCATTCTGGAGGATGGGTAAGAGTGGGAAAGGCAGGAGGGTGGGGGACCTGGGATGAAATGAAACCTGGGAGCCACAAGGCCTCTGGTTACACTGGGGAGCAGGGAACATACGGATGGTCCCAATAATTGAGGGACTGTTTACACCCAGCATGTAAAAATCTCTAATTCATTCATCCCAGCACTCTATCTAGTAGTCTTCTACATGATTGTGGTGAGGGGATAATTAAGCAATGTCCAGAGATACTCCCATCTTCAAAATGGGGGTGGGAGAGATGCAGGGGGTGGGACATGGGAGAAGGGATACTGCCATCTAGTGGGGAGAAGCCAGGGATGCTGCTAAACATTCTACAACACATAGACCATCCCCCCTCCCTCCCCATAAGAAAGAATTTTATCTGACCCATCTAACCCAAAACGCCAACAGTGCTACAGTTAAGAAACCTTGCAATAGCATTATGAGGTTGTACTGTTATTTTTTTATGTTAATTATAAGGAAATTTAGGTCTTTTGAGATTGCAAGTCTCACTTGACATCAATCATTAAATAGTAAATGGTAGAGTGAGGTTAGGGCCACATTATGGAGAGTGAGGGATGTGGATATAATCAAGTAGCTAATGATATTCTCTGTGACTAAATGATAATGCATGTCAGGAGCTTGGTACAGTGCCTGACACATAGTAAGCTCTCGGTAGATGGCCCTGGCTGCTTTGAATGACAGCTGGTGTTTCCAGCGATGCACCAGCTGTGAGTGGAGAGGGAGAGATCAGGGCTAAGAGATGGTCGGGGACAAGGGCAGAGTGTTCAGAGCCGAACTGGTGTGACAGCATGTGGAGTGTACAGAAAGGGACACACACACGAAATGTTACACACAGAGGAACCACGGAGCTGACAAGTGGATGAAGGTGTGGGCGTGCGTCAGGGAGAGTTCTGAAGATGGCTCTGGTGTTGAACATGAGAAACTAATTTTCACCTCACTGCCATGATGTGAATGGCTGCCATGCTGGGATTTATTATACTTCCTTAAAACAGACAGTCTGAGGCCCAGAAAGGGAAAACAGTTAGTTCAAGGTCACACCATAGTTTAATATTTCTTTAGAAACTTAGGGAGAAGAAAAGTTCGACTTAAAAAAAAAATACAATAGCTAAATATAGAAAAAGTAAGGACTAAACAATATCTTCTTTGATATGCTTCCAAAAACAGCATTAACATTCATTTTGCTATCTATTTGTATAGATGAAAGTAACTTTAATCTCTAGTCAGGCATCATGGCTGAATGAGATACCCAAGAAAATTTCCTAAAGAGTGAGGGTCTATTTTCATTGTCATCCTTGTTGCATTATTAGGGGATAGCAAAAAACAAAAACAAAAATAAAAAACAGAGCTGGCTGGCCAGCTAACAACATGTGGAAGGGCAGAGAGAAAGGATCCATGGTAACTGAAAGGTGGATATATTTATTAATAATAGAAAATAACACTAATAATTAATGGGTGCTCATCAGATGCCAGCATCTGTGTTATTTCACATGTGTTAGTTCATTTTAGTCCTTATGACTGTGTGGGATAGATATGACTAGTGATAGAAACGGTCTTTGAGGCTTAGAGAGGGTAAGTGACTTACCTAAAGTCACACAGCTAGGAGGGAGTGGAGATGATATTCAAACCTCAGATATTGGACTCAACTGCCCAAGTCTTATATAATATCTTATATTATAGATAAAAGTTAGTGTGTAAATTCTTCCCTTTGTTGTACTTGACAAAATATAAATAAGACTGGATGCATAACCCTACCTAAGGGTGACTATTGTGAGAGGAACAGCATGCCTCCTTCTCAACTCTCAACTGTGTCTTGCTCTCAGGGCTGTAGTTGGCTTGCAAATCTAACTTTTACCCCTTTGGCTCTTCTGTCAAAAATTTGAATTCAGCATCTTCTCTGGGAATTCTGAGTAGAGAACACAGCCATGACACAGGAAGGCAGCGTTCCTGCCCTCATGAACAACACATTCATGCAGAGTCAGATAATAATCTCTATATATAAAAGCCTAAGTGACCCTTACAAACATTTGACCAAACAACCAGTTGACCAGTTGCTATGACATGCACTGACCACCAGGGAACAGACACTCCATGCAGGAGCTGCCCGCTGGTGATCAGTGCGCTCCCACAGCCAACCTCCTGCAGTCCCTCCCACCCCGGCCGGCTGGCCCCGATCAGGCGATCAGGACTGGCCCTGATCGGCCCTGATCACCGGCCAGGCCAAGGAACCCCACCCATGCACAAATTTGTGCACCGGGCCTCTAGTAATAATAATAAATAATAATAATAATAATAAAAGACAATCAGATAAAAGTTGTACACAAAATTAAAATAAAGTGATATGATAAGCACTAAGCTACTTTGGCAGCTTGGAAAGTGTGGCCTGTCTTAGATCAGAAGGATCAGTGCCTGCAAAGGGAGGAAATGTACAGGCATAGGGAACAGCTGTTGCCAAGAAGCTACTGTCACACAGAAAGCAGGCCTGGATGGCTGGAGAAACTAAGGCACAGGAGCAAATGATGCACGAATAAGGTTAAAGGATGACTGGGAGGAGGCTGATGCCAGGAAAAGTAGGACTTCCTAAGTCAATATTAGGAATTTGCTTTTGTTTCTGGTACAAGGAGATGCCTTAGTTTGGATCATATCCTCTTTCTCCCAGGAGCCTACTGTTGAGATGGTTAGAGTTTGGGGTAGAGAAAAAACTCGATATCCAAAACAAAATAAAACAGAAAGTTCATAATTTTGCCTTGATTTATCAGTTAATATTTCATGTGAATATGGGAGGCTAGAGAGCTCCCAGACTCTTTCAGTAGCTTCATTTATCTCTGAAAGACACATTTCTGACACTTCAATCAATCAGTGGGTGTCATTAAACTGCATATTGTGTTGCAAGAAACTTTCTTCTTGATTTCCCTTCTCTTTTTGTTCTCAGGAAATTAATTCATGTCATTTCCATTTGAGATTCTGTGGCATTTGATGGCACAGGCACTTAGAGGCGCCTTCCTAGGACTTGAAGCGTAGCTCAGTGGTATTGCTTTTCAGCAGCACCTACCACCAGGCCGCCCAGGACCCTGAAGTTACATATGAACAGTGGCCTGACCCAGGCCCACGGACCTGGATGCAGGGTCCTCCAAACTAGGTGACTTTGGTGAGTGATGCTGGCAATTTGGTTTCTAACGTTTTATCACTGTTGTCTTTGTCTGTGAAAGGAACATTGGAGAGAATGTTTGTAAGACATCGTCAATTTCACTTTAGAATTTTGCTCTCTAAGAAAATGCTGTGCTTGGAAACCTTGGGAACTTTTTTTTTTTACAGTCATAGTCTGAGACAACTGACTTGTTTTATGAAAGGTTGAGGAATGTCAATCACACCATCCCGTTGATCATCATGAAGGCACTTCTCCAGGTAGACATATTCCGATAAAAGCGTCAAATTGAAGAGTCCAAAGGGCACCTCAAAGGCCACCAGTCCAGCAGGTCCCATATTTATCACCTTTCGTGTCATCAAAATGAAAACATATGCAGTGGCTCAACAGTGCTTCCAACTTTTGATTGTTCCAGATATATACATTGTAAAGCATTACTAAATAAAAGTAGAAAAGGAGGAATAGTTGTAAAAACACAGGAAAGAATTAATCACAAATTGAAGATTTTTACTTTTTTTCTCACTAGTTAATAGGACCACACCACTATACTGCTCATACTCATCTCATTTTGCTAAGTGAACCAATGGAAATGTAACTGGGGACGGTATCTGGGAACTCCTTACCTCATCTAAGCCTGACTCAGAGACCCAGCCATAGCCTGCAGCCTGTGCTTGAGCGACTCTAATGGGTGCTACAAAGCAGCCCCTGAGAGCTTAGTTTACAGGAAGTCCTTTGTTACGTTGATTGGAAGTTAGGTATAGACTCCACATGCTCACACACACACATGCACACACGAACATATGAACAAACAACAAACATGCAAATTAATAAGATTTTGTAGATTCTAACATGACACTTCTTACACTGATCTTCCTCTCTCCAACCGCAAAGCAGCTGCCTTGGTTTGGGTCCCATAACCTCCACAGTTTCATGGTTTCCTCATTGCTCTTGTATGTCTAGTTGTTCCTCTTATCCTCGAATCCATCTGCAAATTGCCCTTTGTAATGTCTTGTGAAAACCACAAACTTATCATGTTATGTCTTTGCTTAATATAGATTTAATGATGCTCCGTTACTTTTTGGATAAACTCTTTAAAAAAAAATTCCTGAGTCTGGCTTTATGTTTAGGTCCATTTCTTGGCATTTCACCTCCTTCTCTGCTATACACTCTCCTTAAGCTCCAGCCCTAAAGTATTTGTGGTTCTCCTAAAGTACCAACAAGGAATATATGTCAAATTCAAACTCAGGTCTATGCAATGCCAAATGGGCTGCTCTGTGTTCTGTCCTGGGATCAAGCAGATCCCCTTCTGAAAATACACTAACCCTTTCCAAAAAATGTAAGCATCGCTGAAAAATAACGAAAAGTTACTAATACTTTGCCCCGATGTAGTATACATAACTCCCTGAAATTGATACTCAATAAAAATTTGATAAATAAATAAATGAGTTGGATTAGATTGAAGTAAATTGTTTATTAGCATCTATACACATTTTTTTTTACTTAGTATTTTTCTTCCTGGAGAAGGGAAGCACCTAACATTGAGGCCTTAGGCATGTATACAGAAGAATGAAAAAAGGAAAAAATACAGAAAGGGTGGATGGGCCTCTCCAAGGATAAGCTTTGTCCCAATATCATAATGTGCCTCCCTCTAACCCTAGATGTAAAAGAAGCAGAATTGAGAATAAAAAAAGTGGTCTTTTTATGTAGTTGCCAAAATCAATATGAATAATAGCAACAGCAAAAACCATTGAGGAATCATTCATAAGAATGAAAGTAAGAAATCACATTTCAGTGTAGCATAATTCTTTTCTGCACACTTTCATTACTTTTTTACAACTTTATTAAGTCATAATTGACATATAGCATTGTGTAAGTGTAACCTTAAATTTAAAATGTGTTGGTACACATATACATTGTAAAATGATTTCCACAGTACAGTTAGTCATCACCTCCATCATCACATAATTCTGTGTGTGTGTGTGTGTGTGTGTGTGTGTGTGTGTGTTGAGAACACTTATAATACACTCTCTTGGCGACTTCCAGGTGTATCATACAGTGTTGTTAACCATAGTAACCATGTTGTTCACTGTATCCTTGAACTCATTCATCTTATAACTGTAAATGTATAGTCTTTGGCCAGCATCTCCCTATAGTATTCTCTCCCTCAGACCCTAGCAATCACCATTCTCTGTTTCTATGAGTTCTGCTTTTTTTTAGATTCCACATATAAGTCAGAAAAATATAATGTTTGTCTTTCTCTGTTTAATTTATTTCACTTAGAATAATGCCTTCAAGGTCCATCCATGTTGTCACAATTGTTTTTCATAGCTGAATTATACTCCTATATACATATGCGTTTTCCTTCTCTGTTCATTCTCTGACAGGCACTTAGATGGTTTCCACATCTTAGCTGTTGTGAATAATGCTGCAATAACCAGGGGGGTGCAGATATCTTTTTGATATTCAAATCTCATTTTCTTCATATATACCCAGAGTGGGATGGCTAGATTATATGGTCATTCTCTTTCTTATTTTTGAAAAATGTCCATTCTGGTTTCCCATCACCAGTGCACGAGGTTCCCTTTCTCCACATTCTCTCCTACACTGATCTCTTGTCTTTTTGACAATAGCCATTCTAACAGGTGTGAGATGATATCTTGTGGCGATTTTGATGTGCATTTTCCTGATGATTAGTGATGCTAAGCATCTTTTCATTGTTCCTCTTGGCTATCTGTGGAAAAACAAGTATGTAGGTCCTTTGCAATGTGGCATAATTATTATCCCACTGAAAATGTGAACTTCCATAAAAATTCTTAAATTTTTAATAAAAATCCTTTCAGGAAGATAGTCAAGTGAAAGTCATAGTAAAATGTCAAACACTCAATCACTTAACAGTCAACAGTGTTCACACTGTTCATAAGAAAGACCTCAACTCCAAGATGCACCTCAAATTCTTTATCTGTCACAGGCATATTCATTTTATATTTCATTCTCCTATAAAACCCACACAGTTGTTGATGGTTTAAAAAGATCTTTCTAGTGAAGCCAAAGATTCTCAAACTCCTCTCATTTTAAAAGTTGACTCCAATAGTATTTCTTTTTTATAAAATTCATCTTTATTGTTGAAACTATTACAGATGTCCCCTTGGGTTCTTTTTTCCCATTGACCCCCTCAACCCCACACCTGCCCTTCCCAGGCCTTTACCACACTACTATCTGTGTCCATGGGCTATGCATATATCCATATAAGTTCCCCGGTTAATCAATCTTCACCCAACTCACCACCCTCACCTTCCCTCTGAGATTGGTCAGTCTGCTCCATGCTTCTATGACTCTGGATCTATTTTGTTCAACAGTTTATTTTGTTCGTTAGATTCCACGTCTGAGTGAGATCACGTGATATTATCTTTCTCTTACTGGGTTATTTCACTTCACATAATACTCTCCAGGTTCATCCATGCTGTTGCAAAAGGTAAAAGTTCCTTTCTTTAATAGCCATATAGTATTCCATTTTGTAGATGTACCACAGTTTTTTTGTTTGTTTGTTTTGTTTTGTTTTTATCTACTCATCTATTGATGGGCATGCAGGCTATTTCCAAATTTTAGCTATTGTAAATTGCACAGCTATGAACATAGGGGTGCATATGTTCTTTCTTATTGGTGTTTCTGGCTTCTTGGAATATATTCCTAGAAGTGGGATCACTGGATAAAATGGGGGCTCCATTTTTTTAATTTTTTTGAGGCAACTCCATACTGTGTTCTACAGTGGCTGCACCAGTCTGCATTCCCACCAGCAGTGTACTAGGGTTCCCTTTTCTCCACATCCTCACCAACACTTGTCATTTGTTGATGTGTTGATGATAGCCATTCTGACAGGTGTGAGGTGATACCTCATTGTCATTTTAATTTGCATCTCTCCAATCATTTGTGACTTTGAGCAGTGTTTCATATGTCTCTTTATTGCTTGAATGAAATAATTATTTAAATATAAAAAATAAGCACGTATAAAGAAACTAGAAGCCTGGTGCATGAAATTCATGCATGGTGGCAGTCCCTAGGCCTAGCCAGCGATTGAAGGACGAGCATCTGGCATGGAAGGGCAGGTCCCAGCTGACCTCTGGGACCTGGGCAGCACCTGGACCCCAGGTCCCCGCGTGCCGTCCTCCGCCTGAGTCACGGCGCCCGAGTCCTCACACAGAGATGAGGTGAGCATGGCCAGATGCCACAGGCTGGGGCACAGTATGAACCCATAAGGAGCCAAACCAGCCCCTGCAGTCCCAGTGGCTGCAGCCCAGCTCACCAGGAAGAGGCCACATGGGTGCAGAGCAGGCTTCTCGTGGGTGCCCGACACCTGAGCATGGGGCTTCCCCAGCATGCAAGCCCTGGCATTCTTGGGAAGGGTAGCAGGGGGAGTGAGAGCAAGCTCAGCGGACACCCCACATTCTCACCGCACCTCCATCCCCATCACCCCTGCCCCCAGGTAGCCAGCGAGAGGTCTCAGCATGTCGCCAATGCTCACTGTGCTCTGTGCTGCCCCCCTGGTTGTCAGCAAACATCATAGTGAGTGGTCAAACTCCCAGTCTCCTGGCCAAACTCCTGGTCAAACGACTGCCTGAGGGGACAATTTGCATATTAGGCTTTTATTATATAGGATACTGTTGGTATCATTGTGCTTATTTTTGGTATTCAAATAATCATTTCATTCAAACAATCAAGACGATTTTATGTTCTGTGTAAAGACAATAGAATTTTTCTAGGAGAAATATGCAGCATCTCCTAGACAGTCATTCCCTTCCCTCTAAAATGCTATGTATGTTAGAAACCTGGGCACCTAAAAAGGCAGATTGTCTAACATTATTTGAATCCTGTGCTACTAAATCAGCTGGAGGCCTGAAATCACAGGTGTGTTAATGCATCTTCGATGTGAAGAGAACTGAATTTTGAGATCTATGCACTTCATTTCCTGAAGACACAATGGCAATATGGTGGGGGAAAACAAGGCTATCATTTACTGAAGATGCACTGCATGGCTAATGCTGAGATAAGGTGACATTCGTTAGGAGTTGTTTAGTATCAAGGGCTGATTTAGCTAGATAAAATGCAGCTGTCTTCCCAAATTACACAGCTGGATTCACACCATCTACTAATTCCTGGTGGAATTTTAAAGATACCTTTACAGGCAATTTTCTCCCTGGTGCAAGGAATCCTAATGTAGACAGTACAATAAACACCGCCATCTACTTTCTCTGCACAGATATCGTCTCCCATAGAAACATTTGATAAAGGAGATTGTGCTCTAGAAGTGGTTGGGTCACCATTTAAAAAAAGATTTCTAAAATGTAAGTGGCTCTAAATTGCTTCAAAATTGGGAATCAAATTGTCATATGACTGTTTCCATCCACATTCTTCTTACTACTTTAAGTCACTCCTAGAATTTGTCATGTGGGTTAGTGGGTCTGAGAAAGGAAGAATCCTCACCAAAGTGGAAGTGTTCCCCTTCACTGATGCTCTTTCTTACCAGATGTCATTTGGGATCAATAGTCTCCTAGAAAGAATATTTTAAGACAACTTTCAAAATCTGGACGCTCTTTATTTTCACATGACATCTAATAGTCCGGTCACCTCTACCATAGCTTAGTCTGTAACTTCGCTAAGCTTTACCTACCCCTGCTAATCTTTGGGCCACAAATTATATTTTCTTAAAATGTACCTTATTCTCTGTCCTCTGGCTATAAAACAAACAAACCCGCATCCATCAACTGTATACTAGCATTCATGAAGCTTTAGCACATTTAGGTTTCCTGTTGGTAAAATCCTCTGGAATTGTCCAACATAGAGGTAGCTACTTCCTCCTCTTCTTTCCCAGCTCTTTACACTTACATCTACTAAAATGCTAAGCATATTGTATCACCATTGCCTATAATTGTCGTACCTACTGTTTGCCCCCTTTCCTTCCTTAACCAAGTAGACAGTTCATTCATCCATGAATCAAATATATACATTAAGAGACCAAAGGCACTGTGCTAAAACCACGGGCACCAGTAAACATGAACAAACCCAGTTCTTTGGGAAATTGACTAGCAATGTATTTTTCCCACGCGTCTGTAATTTCATTCTTCTAATTTATTTCTAAGAAGTACTTATATATTTAGAATGAATTCTTTGTTCTATGCATCGCCACTGATTTTCCCAGTGTTGTGATTTCTTGTTATTGTACATAAGGAACATATGTTTCCATTGTTGTTTCTTCCTTTAACTTTTCTCACAGTGTTTTTTTTTTTTTCTGAAGCTAACTAGTCCTAGAGAGGAAATGGTATGGGTAAGAAGAAAGATGAGTGCCAAAGAGCCCACAGAGGAGCCTGAGAGGGGTCACAGGAAAGGAATACAGTAGAAAGAATTGGGCAGATGTGTGAGCTGTTCCTTAATCAGCCTTAACAGATGTGGTCAGGAGAGTGGGGGTAGCAGAGGAGTTGGTGATAACTTCCAAAATCCCCTGGAAAAATCATGGTAGGGTAATATCCATCTGTTGAAATAAATAAGTGGTTAATTGAATGGTCCCTCATGTTGAAACTTTTCTTTCCTGTAAAGCCCAGTAATCATTAAGGGAATTTGTTATTTGTAAGAGAAGTTGTGGTTAATTGCAAAGATCACCATTCTCCACTCTCTTTTGTCATCTAACTTCAGAGTGTCCTTCCACTGTGGGTGGAATGACCTGCCTCATTGCTTAACAATGGACTCAAACAAGCGATTTGCTTAGGCCAATGGGAAGTCAGCAGATATGATTTCCACAGAAGCTTGGAAAAGTACTCATGCCTTTCTACTTGCTCCCTTGGACTTCTCCTATTGCCAAGAAATTTGCTTGAACCAAGCTGATGAATGGAGAGAGACACATAGAACAGACCTGAGTTGCCCAGTGTCCTAGCTAAGACTGTTTTAGATCAGCTTCCAGTGAAACCAGTCAAGATCAAAAGAGCCAGTTAACCAGTCTCTGACTGACCTATAGACTCATGAGAAATAATAAGTGATTGCTGTTTTCAGCTTCCAAGGTTTTGGATTGTTTATTATACAGTAAGAGCTAACTGATATATAACTTATAATTCTCTGATGAAATTGTTTTATTTGGTGTCTTTTTAAAAATTGATTTCAGAGATGAAAGAAGAAGGAGAGAGAGAGATAGAAACATCAATGATGAGAGTGAATCATTGATCAGCTGCCTCCTGCACACTCCATACTGGGGATCGAGCCTGCAACACAGGCATGTGCCCTAACCGGGAAGTGAACCATGACCTCCTGATTCATAGATCAACGCTCAACCACTGAGCCATGCTGGCTAGGCTATTTGGTGGCATTTTTATTCATTTTTCTATTTAGTAATTGCAGTATCTCATCTAATATTTTGTGTGCCACAGTGAAAAGAATATTCAGTAAGAGACAAAAGATGCAGGTTTCCTAATGTCATAATAAACATTTATTCATTCAATTATGTGCCCAGTATTAGAAATACAACAAAATCCCCAAAACACAAACCAAACATATGCTCATGAAATCAATCATAGTTTAGTGGGAAACACAGACATGAGCAAGATATTTCCATCTGCCATTGACTAAAACATTAATACATGACTATAATGGGGAGGGGTGAGGGGGCCGGGTAGAGGGGTAGTCACTGTAGAGGAGATATTTTAAATAAACACCAAAATTTGTAAATCTACTTCCTTTTTTTAAAAAAATATATTTTATTGATTTTTTACAGAGAGGAAGGGAGAGAGATAGAGAGTTAGAAACATCGATGAGAGAGAAACATCGATCAGCTGCCTCCTGCACATCCCCCTCTGGGGATGTGCCCGCAACCCAGGCACATGCCCCTGACCGGAATCGAACCCGGGACCCTTCAGTCCGCAGGCCGACGCTCTATCCACTGAGCCAAACCGGTTCGGCTGTAAATCTACTTGACTTTAGTATCTTTGTCTATATTTCAAGGAACAAAAAATAGATTCCTATCAGGATATCTTCTATTCCTGAAATACAGCATTCTTGAATTATTACCTAGCATAAGGCATATACTGAGTTCTACTAAATACAGCGTCTTATCATTTAAGTAGTTTCCAAAGTTGTTCTAAAGAAGTTAATTTGCATCCTTCATTATGTGTGACAACAGAGGCAAGCTTGGTAAGATTATCCCACAGGGCAGTCTGGTCCTCCGTTAACAGTATTGAAAATGAAAAGAGTCTGTAACATAAAGACTCAAATCTTAGGTATGTCTTGTGCTTGAATATAGTAGCTGATGCCCTGTTCAATAAAATGACGAAACACAATAGACACATCCCTATGTTCTCTAGTTTTAAGCCAAGTTACGAAATTCATTCTTTTTTTGCTATTTTTGCATTCGTGACCACAAGATGCTGTCCTCTGCAGTTTGCTAAAGATGACACCAGGTAGAGCACAGAGTGAAGTGACATGATAGTTCTGTTTCCCCACCCAAATGCCTACTAATCAGACAGGAGAGCAAACAGAATTCTGTGCGTTCATAGCACCAACCTGCCAGGTTCACACTGCGCCCCTCTTCTCCGGAGTCATCCTGTCTCAATGGCATTTGTCCTGTTCCTTGCTTTTTGGTAATTGCATGGACTAATTGGAAGTGTGACAACGTGATCAATTCATTGCTTATTGGGCAATTATTATTTCCACCCTGTTGTTGTTGACAGTCCCTGACTTCTACGGAGTCAATATATTTATGTTGCTATTTAACAACAACGTAGCTTGCATGTGTTTTTGTATGACAGTTGGCTTGTTTACTACTTACTGCAGTTCTGTTTGAGTAAGGGCATTCGGTGACAGATGTGACAATTCCATTCCCCCACAGGGTTACAAACTCACCTCTGGGATTCAGAGCTGATAAAGGCAGCCTGCCTGCTCATGACTGTCTTACATGTATGCCCTTGTTCCTCAAAACCAGCAAAATTGGAAGAATTGGAATGGAGTAGATCTGGATTCAAAACTTATCGACGTCATTTACCAAATACTTGGCTTTAGATTCACTTGCCCTGTCTTTAAAATCTCTCGGGGGGCTGTCTTGCATTTTAGATAAAGTGATGTAAATGAGAAGTCAGCAAAAAGACCTATCCAGACGGATGCCCAGTAATCACGGATTGAGCCTGAAAATAAAAGCCGGATGACTCGTGCAAGGTCCTAGGGGGTGAATGGGTAGCTGAGGTGAGAAGACAAAGGGAAGCTGCTGAATGGGAAGGCAAACTGGAAGGGGAAGCCTTTTCTTTCTCCTTTTGGCTGAATAGCACTGCTCCTTCCCTGCTGCTCTGTGTGAGAGACTAATTCATTATGAAAGGCTTTCAAGATGTCTGGTAGGTAGCTAATCATCAGCGTTGAAAAACAAATCATTGCTCTTTCCCCTGCTGTTAAAGCCCCTAGAAAGAAACATTTCATTTCCAGTGGCTTCTAGCTGACCTCAGAACCAGAGCGTAGGTGCCTCTGAAGCTGCTAGAGCAGCTAGTGTATGCGCTTTTTCATAGTGTATTCATTTTTTAAAATATATTTTAATGATTTTTTACAGAGAGGAAGGGAGAGGGATAGAGAGTTAAAAACATCGATGAGAGAGAAATATCGATCAGCTGCCTCCTGCACACCTCCTCCTGGGGATGTGCCCGCAATCAAGGTACATGCCCTTGACCGGAATCGAACCTGGGACCCTTCAGTCCGCAGGCCAGTGCTCCATCCACTGAGCCAAACTGGTTAGGGCAATAGTGTATTCATTGATAAACTGTAATCAGCATACGTGACACAAAAGCTTCAAAAGGCAAATTAAAGTTATAGTCAACTGCCCACTAGTGTTTTAAATCAATCAATACAGCATTTGTTTTAAAACAAAAGCAAGGACATTACCCCTCAACAAATTCACATATTCATGTAATTTGTAACTACATTGAGGCTCTCCAAATAGATGGAGAAATGGCCATAAAACAGAAGCTCTGTGTCAAGAAAGGCGTTCCTCTTGCAGGTGCTAACATCTGAAATACATCTGAGCATGTGCATCATACCCAAAGAATGTGTAGATGTAATTCTCTTTCTTTTTTAAATCTGTAAGTGAGGAAACGTGCTTGTACTATAACGGGAACAGGAAAGAAGAAAAAGAACATTTGGTGTGAACTTGGATATGCCTCTGATGTTGCCTTAGGAAAATGTTCTCCTTTTTGTCGAATGCCACTCCTCATTATGATCGGTCACAGAAAGACTCAAATGTTACGTATGGTGCTTGAATAGAGTAACCTACAGCCTCTTCGAAACTGCTTTTAAACCAAGTACATATACCGATCTCTGACAACTAAAACAAAAACAAAACAAAAAGAAATTGGTCACAGAGGTCATTAATTGTACAGCTTGAAAAAGAGAAATATTTATCTGCTTTCCTCCCCAACATGCATAATATTTTATTGTTTGAATTATCATTCCCCATGTTATCCTTTTCATATCTCAAGGTTACATATCTGAATGACATAAAATGAGTAATCATAGCTTACAGAAAGGGCCTTAGGACAATTACATAGCAGAGAAAGAAACCAGCATACATACATTATTCATAATATTATTTTGCGGGCCCCTCCACCTAAGAAGACCCAGTGAAACTGAAATGTGCCCCCCCACCACCCCCATGACTTGTTGGAGAGGCCCACAGCCAGGAGCCAGGGATGCTTCCATTGAGTTGTCAAACTGCCCTGATGTCTTGTACAAGCGGGACGGGCCAATTTACTGCCAGGCTGCATGGGCTGAAGGGTCCTAGCCTGCCTTTCCAGGGCTTCCTCCGCTGAGTTATCCTGTCCAGGCTCCCTCCCTTGCAGCTTCCAGCTGCCCCTAGAGCAGTGATGGCGAACCTATGACACGCGTGTCAGAGGTGACACGCGAACTCATTTTTTTGGTTGATTTTTCTTTGTTAGATGGCATTTACATATATAAAATAAATATCAAAAATATAAATCTTTGTTTTCCTATGGTTGCAAATATCAAAAAATTTCTATATGCGACACGGCACCAGAGTTAAGTTCGGGTTTTTCAAAATGCTGACACGCCGAGCTCAAAAGGTTCGCCATCACTGCCCTAGAGTCCTCCTGACCAGCCTATCCCAGGTAATGACAGTGGGTACTGGGTTACCCTTACCTGTGACCCGCCTGCTGGGCCAGGGAGGGCAGAGGCCCCTGCCCTGCAGCCAGAGAGCAGCAGCTTTGTGTGGCGTGCTTGGTGAGAGTTTTGAATTCCGGTGGCAATTTGGTTTCATTGTCTCCCCCATAGTAGCTCCAGCTCCTGGTTTGCAGGATGAAAATAGGCAGGCTTTTAGGGGAAAAAAAAAAAAAGACAACTTCTCCCACACAGCCCCTGAGTTTCTCTGCCAATTACTAACCCGGGAGCATGGGGGTTGCTTCGAAACGCAGCAGTTCTGGCTCTGCCCTCTAGGTGGCAGCGGTGCCCCACCGCAGAGGCGCCAATGCCCTCTTCCCCGACTTGAAGTGTTAATGCAATTGACCAATCAGTGCTAAGATGATGGGAGGTAATTGGGTAATTGTATTTTACTGATCACAGAAGAGAGAGGGGAAGGAAAGGGGGTGCAGTCCGAGAGGCGATTTGGGGGAGCTGGGACCGTGAACGTGTGGACGTGGCATTGGCCGAGGGAAAGCCTAGACTCGAGCTGCTGGCGGCACCGCATTTGTTTATTTGGGGGAAAAGAGGAGAGAGAGGAGCAGGAGGGGAAAGAAGAGAGTTCCAGTCGAAGTGGATGGACGGGGACCGGGGTTTTGGCCACGCTGGGAGCCCGGAGGCGGGGCGCGGGGCGGCTGCGCCCCTCGGATCGTGTCTCCTGGCGGAGGACTAGCCGGCGTGGGGACGGTCTGCGCCCCGAGGAACCAACTTGTGGCTCCCGAATGCACCCGACGCAGCTGGGAAGGAGATGAAAGCTGCGGTTTCATTCCAGGAGGCTGCGAGGAGCCAGCAACGAGGGATTCCTTTTCCGTCGCGCTTTCCTTCCCATAGGATTCTTTCCTCTGCCTAACCCGCGTCCTTCCCCCGCTTCGCCCTCCCCGTGTGAAATTAAAGCACAGTTTGAACTCCTTTCGCCGAGGAGCCCCCAGATCCGCCGCCCGCCGATGGAGAGGAAGGGGACCCCGGGGTTAGCGGGGGCCACCGGCGAGGGAGCGCGTCACGCGTCTCCCCCATGATCCCGGCCCTGCTCCCCGAGTTCTGCGACACCTGCAGGAACCGGACGGGTGCCGGGGTGGGGGCGGGGACCGAGGCAGCCAGAGCCACCCGGAGCCTTTCAGAAAGAGAGAAAGAAAGTAGGGGGAGTGGAGGATGGATTTCTTCTTGACAGCTGATGGAGCCCTGAAATTTTCCTCCCCTACCTCCGCCCCCGCCCCCCGCCCTCCATTTAACGTGAGATTATGAAATTGCAGAGGCGGTGGAGGGAAGGAGACGGGATCTAACAGGGCATTTGGAGGGAGTGGGAAAGGTGGCTGGCCCGGTGGCTGAAATTAAAAAAAAAAAAATCCAATTGCGCACTGGGTTGTGATGAGAAATCTAATCAGATCTTTGGAGAAGGGGCCGGCCAAGAGGGTGATGAGTGGGGGGAG
Source organism: Myotis daubentonii (assembly GCF_963259705.1). Taxonomy (NCBI): domain Eukaryota; kingdom Metazoa; phylum Chordata; class Mammalia; order Chiroptera; family Vespertilionidae; genus Myotis; species Myotis daubentonii. Next base: position 73,787,706 of record NC_081848.1, read on the forward strand.
TTGATCCCCACATTCTCTGAAGGGGGTGGGGGTGGGGGGAGCTGGACAGAGGAATCGGCGATGTAAAAGGAGACTTTTTTCCCCGGCGGCGGTGGCAGTTGGGTGCCTTGCCAACATGAAGGATGCGGGACGCAGCTCCCTCTGGGAACAGAACGCGGTGGACGGTGCGGGAGAGCAGGAAGAGCCAAGCCTTCTCCCCTGAGACCTGGATCTTCACACACATGTGTCACTGGGCCCACTGGGAGCATTGAAACATGAAATAGACCAATGTCAGAGCCGCGGGAGTCGGTGTGCTCCGACATAAATAAATAATAAACCGCTGCTCCCCCCTCCCCTCCCCAAAAAGGATGATTGGAAATGGAGAACCGAGGAGCCACACAAAAAAAGTATGTTCGTTTTTTTCTACACAGGAGAAAGTAAGCCAAGGATATATATTTTTGGAATGAAAAGTTTGGGGCTTTTTTTTTTTTTAGGAAAGTAAAGACCTGATATGGTGGTGTTTTCGAGGAAATTAATAATCCATCCGCAAAGAAATTGTGGAGAAGAAAAAGTTGACCGCGGCAGAATGAGGCATTGATTGGGGGAGAGGCACCCCGCAGAGCACAGTTGGATGTGTGCCTGTGTTGACTAAAATTGATGGATAATTGCCATTGGATTTGTCATCAACCTCCTTTTTTTCCTTTTTCTTTTTTTCTTTTTGGTGTCAAGATTGTGCATTTTCGCTTGTTCTTAGCCACCTGGATTTCCAGCTGGATGTTGCTGTGATTCAGTCTGAAATACAGTGAGTGATCCTTACTTTCTTATTTATTGATGCAGAAAAAGACCCTTTAATTTAGCGTTCTTAGTCTCATTCTCCCCTCGCCTTCCGAGTGTGGTCCTTAAAGACATTCCTAGGGAGCCAGGAATAAAAGAGAGGGTGGCCCACGCATTTGCTCCAGCACCCTGTGCTCAAGCATAAGCTGGTTTGCTGCACCGATGCAGGTTGTCTGCATCCCGGGCAAATGCCTTTGCAAATGTTCATCAGGGGGGAAAACGTCTCCCCAAGAAAGCCACCGCAGTGTGGGGTGCCCGTGCTGTGTGATTGACACTCCTGGATGCATTTAAGTTGCATGGTAGCCCTGGAGTTGGATGCACACATGTCTAGCCATTGGAAATCGAAGGGGCCTCATTTAAATTTCATTATCCAACCTGACACTGCAGATCAACCGAACGTATTAGCCAAAAAATATGATCATAAACCCAGCAGATGAAGGATGGCTTTTGGCTCCTGGTGGATGGAGGGAGGAAGTGTGAGAATGGAGAGGAAGTGGTAGAGAGAGGTGGCTACACTTTCCCCAGCCTCCTTTGCTCAAATGTGGCCCAGAGTACCTCGATTCTTGCCAGGGCTAAGGATGAGGGATGGACCCACTTCTCTTCAACCCCACCTCCTTCGAACTCACCACTTCTCTGGATAACAGAGAGGCTGTACCTAGATTGTAGAAGGCTTGGGCAGTTGGCTTGGGTTTTGCCAGAAACCTTCCCAACATCACTGGGACAGGGCTCTTGAGAAAAAAAGCAGGAAATGAGTATCCTGTGTGGTAACTTAGGTAAAAGAGCTAAAGAAAAAGTCTGTGTGCTGCATAGCAGTGCTGCTCATGTGACAGGTTTGTTTGGGGGGAAAGAGGCCAAGAAAGCAAAATAAGAAGAGGTGGGACGTGCCTCGAGAGCCTGGGGGCCTGTAGGATCTCCCCTCTTTCCATCTCCTTCCTTTCTTTCATCTCTAGCAGAACTCTTCCCCTTCACCCTTCCTGATTCCTCTCTGGGGCCTTCTATCAGGATCATAGACTCATATAACTTTAGAGCTGGAAGACTCCTCAGAGATCTCATGCCAATAAAAAAAGGAAACCGAGGCGTAGAGAAGCTATAACTCTTCGGTTAATGGCCAAACCATATGGGACAGGTGACTCCCACAGGCCTCAGAACAGCACACAAATTCATTTTGGAATCCAAACTGGATAGGAATCAGCCATACACGGTGCTGCTACTTCTGTCCCCACAGCTGCCATTTTTGTCTAAAAGGGTCAAGGAAAGTATCTGTCTTGAGAGCTCAAACTGAACTCCTGCCAGGCTGAACCTCAAGGCTAGCCCACCCCCAACATGTATATCCGTTTTGAGTTTTTTTTTTTTAATGGCTGAACTCAGATAACCCTCGCTTTAATATTATTTTTAAAAATGAGAGGATCCACGTCCACAACTCAGGCATATGCTGAAGGAGATAAAAGGCAGTGTTCTCCGGGGTCCCTGCTTGGTGTCGGGCATATTTAGTCCAGTGAGTGGTGGTCCCTGGGGAGTCATTCAGGAACCATGGAGTTAGATTTATATTCGAGAGGTGATAATAGAAACCAGAAACACCCAGCTAAAAGCATCTGAGCCTGTTCTTCCACTCACATCATCTCTTCTTATCCTTTTCATTACTCCTTAACTAAACTAGCCTACAGCTGGGCACTTCTCTAATTTATTTTCCTGGGCACATGTTTTCTGTAGGGACACAGATCAGGCAATACATTCACCAACCCATGAAAATAATCATGTAGGGTTTTTCTGTGTCTCCCCCCCTGCCCCCCAAGATCTCTGTAGGCTTTTGCATATCTTATTTATGTAAGATATGCAGTTTTTTGTTTGCTTTTTTATTTGTCTGTTTTATTTGCTTGTTTGCTCTGTTTTTACATGACCTCAGTTAATTTACCACTGTGCTCATAGACTGACTCAAGTTCCTGCTCAATTGCAACTTAGCACAACTGAGAAAACAGAAAAAGAAAAAAAAAAGTGTGCTTTGACGTTTTTTACTGCGTAGTTCAGCTCTGGGCTTCACAGGAGAAGCCTGGCCTGGCCTCTGCCAATCAGGAGAGGTTTTTTCCTTTCCTTTCCTTTCCTTCCTCCTTCTTCTTCTTCTTCTTCCTCCTCCTCCTCCTCCTCCTCCCCCTCCTCCTCCTCCTCCTCCTCCTCCTCCTCCTCCTCCTCCTCCTCCTCCTCCTCTTCTTCTTCTTCTTCCTCTTCTTTTTGACATACAATTTCTTCACTGCTACACCAATGAGACCTCTAAGTGCATTACTCTCCTTAACATTGTCACCCCCCCACACCCGCCACCCCGCCCCACATTCACATACATGTGCAAGCTTTTCTGAATGAGAGGAGGAAGGGGTTGGGGGAGGGGGAGAGAGAGAAAGGGGGGGTGGTGAATGTCTTTAAAAAATTGCAGGCTGCAATGTTTTCTCCCACCCACCTCCACTTCTGTGGGTTCCTCATATCTGGAGAGGACGGAGCACCCGAGGACAGCATTTTTCATCTGGTGAATGAATCACTCATTTCCCCTGCGCTACAGTTAGGGACACGTTGCCCGGTTTGGGATTTAGCTCCTTTGGTTTGGCAGTCAGACTTGGCTCGGAGTTTTAGGCAACTTGTTCATGCGCTGATGGAAGAGTGATGGCCACGGGAGACCTGGAAACTTACCTCCTGAGCTTATTTCAGAGCTCAACTTGAAATAACGTGTCTGAGTCGGTAGCTGTGTACTGGGGTTCTGCTGAGGTCCAGGGGCCCAGCAACTGCTGGGTTTTGCAAGTTTTGAAGTTCCCTTTTTACATGATCTCCCTCCTCTAATTAATAGCTGTGTGCGTTGGGCCACACCTTTCATTTTCCTGGCCCTCTGTTTTCTCATCTGTGGGATGGGGTTGATAATATCAACAAATTAGAATTCAGCTCAATTTGAATGATTTGGTGGATTAAGAGTAATGTTATGCAAAATCTTGAGCATAATAGGCCCTCTAAAGAGGGCTGTTTGTTATGGTTGTTCTGGGATTAATTTGGATTAACTTTCTGGGCATGAATACAGGCTGGCCAGACACTTTACCAGGTCTAGTGGCTACACTTGAGGAGGAGGGAATGTGCGACTGGCCTTGCAGTGATTGCCAGATTCTCCCTTTGAGTTCTTAACAGGACAGACTGGCTGCAAGAATCATTTCAGATTGAAAAGCTGCTTCAAGCTGGGAACTGGAAATCAAGATCTTCTCCTTAAAGCGTAGAAAACATAAATCTCAGCAGAGAAAATACTTAAATGAGATTTTCAGGGGAAAATAAAGACTCTTACTGTGTTGCAATTATTTTGGTCTCAAAGTTGCATATGACAGATTTTGCACATCCAATGGATAATTTTAGCTGCATATTACATCATCGGGACCCGTATTGCACAAAATAAATGCAGATTTCTAGGCAGCACTATCATTTAAATTAGATGGTATAAAATTCCATTCCTAATATTAAGGCCTCCAAACTCACAATTTGGATTCACTGTCAGCCTTCCTCATTGTAATGAGTTCTGGGTTAAACATCTTCTTAGTTAAACTTTGTGATCTGATAAAGGCCTGCTGGTTTTTGGAATCAAGACTTCATGTAGACACAGTGTCTTACTGTTTGCATGTGCAAATCTTCCAACACCAACTCCATAATGGTTTTCTGAGGCAGCCCGTCCTGGTCTCTGCTCATCATTTCATCCTCTACAATAGCAGCTCTGTGCTTTGTCCATTCCCTCAATATGCCCCCAGAGACCTGTTCCCTCTTGAGGGAAAAAGGGTCCTGCCATTATAGTTGCTTTATTCATGATGATGGCCTCTCTGTAGGTTAGAACCATGCAGTCAGGCGGAAGAGTTGCCCATTGGAATCTTATACTGCTTCTTTTCAATTCCAAAGTCCATTTGAAATCTGTGTTCATTTTGGAAAAGTATCCTAAAGTTAACCATCTTCACTGATCTTAAGAAGACACCATCTATGGACATCCTTACCATTTGATAAATTTTACCGTTTAGTGTGCTTCAAAAATGTGGCTGAGACATTCCGTCAACTTGGACCGTGGCATGTTAAGTGAGTTCGAATGCTCATCTTTCCACTGGATCATGTGTGGTATATGCACCATTTAACCTCTCTGAGGCTGCATGCTTATCTGTAAGAGAGAGGTTGTAAAGAGCCACATGGAATTTGTCAGATTATATATGCCAGGCACAGAAGGCGTTCAATAAATTGGGCATCTCTGATTTTAATCCAGGGAATGCACAGTTTGTAAAAAAAATACAAGTCTTATCTTGTTTGACAGAAGCTGTTAATCTAAAACCACGTTGGCATAGACGAGTCACAAAGGAGAAATACATAGAGGGGATCACGGTTGTCGTAATGAAAACAGGTGCAACCCTTTTTGTAAGGTCCTGTACTTTTAAAGCACATTTGGGAGTGCTTTGGTGAATGCCCTTCCCTCAGGAAACATGGGAATATACTTTGTGAATTGTGGAAAACATACTCCGTGTCCAAGTAAAGTGTAATTAGGTTGTCAAGTATTTTCTAATACAGACATAAAAAAAGGTGATGGCTTGTCAGGGTGTTTGGAAGATTCTCCAAGAGGAATCAAGGACCTGTTGCACCTTCCTTCCAAATGACTTCTCTGGAGAAGGGTCAATTCGCCAGTTGAAACTTGGTTGGGCAGGTCTCATGGCGAAGATAGTGTGCTTGTAACACTCTCCGAGGGCAAGGATTTTATTTCTGCTCTGGTCTGTCCTCAGCTCCTCAGAGAAATGTTTGAGAGATACTGTGCCTGCGATAACTATTCCCTGATTAATTGAGCTCACTTTAAGAGACATTTCTTCCAAAAGACTCAACTGCAGGTATATACCCATGCAACTTATAGGAGTTTAATGAGAAATATCAATGAGTATATTGACACTATGTGTGTGTGTGTGTGTGTGTGTGTGTGTGTACAAATAGGACATTGCACACAGATATTAAGCACCGTGCAGTGGTTTCCTTATGTTGGGAAAGCTGAGGCCTGAATGTTAGGTGGTGCAATGTGCATGTATATTTTTTTTTTTATTCTTGATGCTGTCAGTAATAGACTGTAATACTTTATATAAGTCATCTCACCTCTCTTAGGTTGGTCTTACATTTTCTGTTAAATAAAAGTAAAATCTAAGATTTCTTTAAACACTCAGATTTTAGGATAAGATTTTGCAATTGACTACCTAGGAATTCAAGATTCCTATGAATTAAAAAACATAACATTTTTGGTCATCCTGATACTAGTTTTTTTAACTGTGGAGGGGAACAGCACAGTATTCTGAGAGAAAGGCAGAATTGGTGTTATAATGGCTGATATATAGAGTAAAAGGTGAAAGAAATCTCTAGAGGGTTTGTAGAGGAAATACAATGAGATTTGGAATAGACCAACAGCGGATTCCAACTTTGTTTAAACCTGTGAGCTGAGGGATCCTAAGTGGGCCAATGAACCTTGCTATTTTTTAGTTTCCTCCACTATAAAACTGGAGATCACTGTTCTTGACCTTGGGGGAGTATTAACATGTATAAGTGTTTGACACATGATCAGTACACAATAAATGCTAGCTCACCTTTCATTGAAACTTTTGACCCCTTTCCGCTGAAATGGGAACATTTAACTGAAAGTCTGTGAGTGTTTTATGTGTCACAGTGACTGAGTATATAAATGAAAATCTTTTGCTGATTCTGCTATTGAAGTTGGTAATAATATTTTTATGCTTTCCAATGTCAAAATCGGATTTATAATGAAGCTTAAAAAAGATGAAAAACATATATAAGATTCATAAACTTGTATTTCAACTTTGTCATAAGCTGATGACAGCTTTCTGTGCTTATGGAAGCTTTCAACTCTTATGGAGGTTATGGGTATAATTTCACAACAGTGAGAGTTACTACGATTTATTGAGCATTTAATATACACAGGTAGTATATTGAAAATATACAACATTGTTTTCTCCTTCATTCTCACTTAGAGAACTGAAAATCAAAGTGGCTAAATAACTTGTCTAAGGTTTTGTGGCAACTGGGTGGTGGAACTGGAAGTAGAAACTACATTTCTTCTGACATTAGAGATTAGATCAGAATCAGACTTGTGGACGTAAGTCTAACACATAAGCATGATAGCTCTGTGTCATCTAACCTGGTAGTCAGTGTGCATTTTTTAATTGAGATGGAGAAGGCCTCCCTTTCCCCTGTTTCCTGAAATGAAAGTGGTCACATAGACCTCTGCCAGTCTTCAGTAATATTCAAATGTGCCCATAAGTGAGGAAGGGACAACTTCTCAAAAAGATGAGAAAAATTTTCCTCAGTCAATATAAGTAATAGTCAGAAAAGTTTTGCAAAATGCTTTGAGGTCATCTGGAAACTCAGAATTGTCTGAGAAATATGGTCAATGCTAATAATAAGTGTGAAGTTTAGTTCCAATATCCTACAAACCCACCAGGTTTGATCTCAGTCCTCGTCATGTTTGATCTTTCGGTGGCACTTGGGAGCATCGCTGCTTCTGGCTTTCTGAAACTCCTCCAGGGCTCCAGGGGCTGGTTGCTTTTGCTTCCCGAGTCATTTGGCTTCATTCTCCTCCTGCTCTCTCCTTAAATGCCCAGGGCTTCCCCTTGGAATCTGTTCTAGTCCCAATGTCTCTGCATCCTTGAGAGATGTCAGCTGGGCTTGTTTTGTGAGATGACACTCAGATCCTTGGCCTCAGGCCCCTGTGTATGCTGAAGACTCCTAAATCTCCATCGCCATCAAGACCCACTTCCTTCCCTGGTCTCTGTAGGCCTTGCAAACTTAACAGGTGGAACAGAGGAGAGGCTGTATAGTTTCAGATTCAATGATGCTGTTGTCTCTTTAAGCTCCCTCAGATCCAACCACTCATCAAATCCATTCACTGTCTTAAGCACAGCTTTTCTATCTCTCAGTTCAGATTCTATCATTACTGTTCTAGACTTCTTTTTTACTTTCTTGTCTTTCAGTTGACATCAACTTTTCTTCAGTGTAGTCCATTATTCATTCTTCCCTCAAAAGGATTATCCTAAGAAATCATGCTAAAAAAAAAAAAACCCTTCTCTGTATTTTATAAATATGCTTATAGAATAAAATCCAGATTCTTTACTTGATAATATGGTCTGGCCAACCTATTCATATCATTTATTGTCTGCCTGCCATTCTGAATGTTTTATACCTCTGGAGATATCCCAGGCTACATTTGGCACCAAATTTGTGAGAATTTCTGTATTTATTATGACATACTTTTTAAATGTCAATGTTCAGAGCAAGTTACCTCTTCTAGGAAAGTCTCCCAGATCCCCCTGGTCCACTGAGTCTCCCCATCGCCTGTACACCAGCGTTTTATTTATCCATGTGTGATAGCTCTTATCACTGTTATAACATATCTATTTATTTTGCCAAAACCCACTAGGTTGTGACTTATTTGAAGACTAGAGGCCCGGTGCACAGATTCGTGCACTGGTGGGGTCCCTCAGCCTGGCCTGGCCTGCAGGGATCGGGCCCAAACTGCCTCTCTGACATCCCCTGAGGGGTCCTGGATTGCGAGAGGGTTCAGGCCAGGCCGAGGGACCCCACTGGTGCATGATTGGGGCCGGGGAGGGACTGCGGAGGGCTCTAGGGCATGTCTGGCCATCTTGCCCAGTCCTGATCAGCCAGACCCCAGCAGCAAGCTAACCTTCCAGGGCTGTGGGTGCTCATAGTGGCTGGTTGAATAGTTGGAGGGTCAATTAACATATTAGGCTTTTATATATATAGATATGATCCTCATTTTGTCATCTCCTTCATTTAACATACCTTACTAGAATTTTTCAATATTTTTTGGTAGAGCCAGTACATGAGTGGGATGGATGCATATCTTTAGGGTGAGAAAGTTCCTCCAATTGCATTTATGGTGTAGGCCATTATTTTTCCAATATTTTTACCAATGATATCACCTTTTATAATTTTTCCTCTAGGGACCTATGTTTCAAAACTACTTTGCCTAATAAATACATTGCAATTTGCTCCTCCATGTTGTCTAATTGAAAACACATACCTGCCAATCATCATTCTTGAAATGCACTGGATGAACATTGTTAATATGAGTTGATATAAATAGAGCCGAAAGAAAAGATGTTTTAATTACTGTACACAATTGTGTGAGAACATGCACGGTGTTCCATTGGCTTTTTGAAATATAGATAATAGTTCTGTAAATACACTTTAGTGCTAATTGGATGCGCTAATGGCTTTACAAAGCACACTCCTCAATGGCATTGTTCAAAGAATATTGTTCACAGAAATAAAGGTGCTCCTTGAAGTTGTGCATTTCACAAGCTGCACAGTCATATAAAATGGGTCTTCCTATTCACGGACTATTGGAAAAAGACTGTGGATTTTAAATTTGAGTAATGCCCAAATATGGAGTCATACCACGGGAGAATAAAAATGATCTCCTTAGTAAAATTGTCTGCATCTAGTAAAAGTGAGCTGCAGTCACTTTTCACAGTATGTACACACCTGGTTTTATGAGGCCAGCTATGCATTTTCAGGAGGTATTCCACCTTCATGCTTTATGCTTCCTCCATCCTCTCCTAAGTAATAGCAGAAGACACTGGATTAGATGGAAGGAAGTGCTAAATGGGAAGGCACCATTAATATGGTTTAATTTTATTCTTCAGTCTTTGTACTAGTAGATGCCTTGACTCGGTTGCATTGGACATCTGTTTTTGTTCCAGTTCGTTTTAATAAAGTTTTTCTTCTACTTCTAGATGATTTCTTTCCAGTTTAGCG